>NC_045614.1:8486884-8789697 GCF_009829155.1 Mustela erminea
AGGGGTGGGGCAGCACGCACACTCACTTCAGCGACAGACACTTGACCAGGATCCTCTGTCCAAAGTGTTCACGGGGTGGCTCCGGGCGGCTGCAGCGTTCCACGGCCTCATCCTACCAAGAACCAGGGAGGGCAGCTGGGACACATCCTTCGCGAAGGGCTTGGAATGCATGGCATGAGACCAGCTCTATCCCCAGCCTGACTTAGGTTTCTTGCAGCTCCTTGTCTCTGTGCTTTGGTGCACACTAGTCCCCCTGCCTGGAAGCCCCTCCTTCTCCCTTTGCCCTGTTCAGGTCACAGCTTAGCTGGCACTTCCTCCAGGAAGCCCTCCCTGACTTCCTGAGGCCTGAGCAGGCTCCTCATCCAGGTGCTCTCCATACCCTATTGCAAAGGGCCACATGGCTGGGACCCAGAGGGCCACGTGAAGGCCAATATTCGGCAACTCACTGCGGCACCACTCGGCCTGGGTTGTGATTTCTTGGTAGGAGGGCCTCTCCCCCACTACACTGTGAGCTCTGAAGGCGAGGACCAAGTCTATCCTGTTCATGGCTGTACCTCCAAGTCTTGCCATGCATGTTGGTCAAATAAATACAGAGGTACACAGTAGGTACCTACTAAGAGGTGGTTAGATAAACGTAGCTACCTACAGAAAACATTTGATTAAGGATGACAGGACATACAGAGGGATATACTCTAGGCCCCCAGTAAGTATGGATTGAATAAACATAGGGGTATACAGCAAGCACTCAATAAATGGCTGAATGAAAACAGAGGTGTATATACTAGGCCTCTAATAAGAGTTGGCTGGGTAGGGGTGCCTGGCTGGCTCAGTTGGTAGAGCCCACGACTCTTGATCTCAGAGTTGAGTGTTCAAGCTCCGTGTTGGGCACAGACATTACGTTAAAAAAAAACTTGGTTGGGTAAACGTAAGTACTCAAGATATTTGAGTTGCTTCAGTGCTGTTTGATTAAATAAAGGATTATACAGTAGGCACATAATGAATGTTGGTTGACCAGAGTAGTATATAATAGGTGCCCCCAAAATGTTAGTGGATGAATACAGGAGTGTATATAAAATAAAATCTACTGGATAAAAGCACAGAGTATACACTAGGTGACCAATAAATGTGACATGGGTCAATATAGGCATATATAGGAGGTTCTCAATAAATATCAGTTGATTAAGTTGTTTGATTAAGGAGACTATACACAAGCATACATTAAGTATCAGTTGAAAGACTACAGGAGTATATGCTAGGTATCCAATAAACGCTACTGGGATAAATCCAAGGGCATATAGCTGACATCCAATAAAAGGAATCGAATAAAAAACGAGGTGTACAGGGGTGCCTGGGTGGCTCAGTTGGTTGAGCCTCCCACTCTCGATTTCTGTTCAGCTCAGGATCTCAGGGCTGTGGGATCGGCTCTGCACTCAGCCGGAGTCTACTTGAGATTCTCTCTCTCTCCCTCGCCCTCCGCCCCTCCCCTCTATGTGCACATGCGCTCTAATAAATAAGTATCTTTAACCACCCCCAAACAAAAACAAATGAAAAACCCCAGGGTATACAGTAGGCACCCAGTGAATGTTGTGGGGTACCATACAGGGTCAGGTGCGTGGGTATGGGCCCTGGGTGGGCTTGTGGGCTCCCACCTCATCAGGTGCAGGGTAGAGGGCCAGCAGGGCGCGGGGCCGGTGCTGCCGCCGCGCAGCCTCGTTCCGCCGGTCCACATCCTCAGGGGCCGTGCGCTCTAGCAGCGAGGGTAGCAGTGAGTCAGCTGCCAAGTTCCTCAGGTCAAAGATGCTGGAGGCACCGCTGCTTCGCGGGGTGTCCTCTGGGGAGCCCGAGGAGTGCCGGGGGTCATCCTGCCGGTGGAGGAGGCACAAACACGGAGCGTCAGCTAAATGCACCTTCAATCCCGCTCCAGTGAGACTGTCCTCGTGCCCAATCCGTAGATGGGTAAGCTGAGGCCCGTGGGATGGGTTCACCATTACAAGGGTCACTTTAAGGCTTTGCTGAGACTCTTTCTAGAACCTTCTGCCTGGGAGGGGTGGCCCTCCTTTATTACTGTTCAGGGAGGCTACTCCTGGTACCAAGGTAAGGACATGTGTGGGCTGGGCTGGCGAGAACCTTCTGTGCGGCTTTGCTCACTGTCACCAGGGGAGGGAGAGTTCCTCCCAGTGGGACTGTTGCTGGCTCTGGGTATCCCACCTGACCTCCCCGCCCCAACTCAGCTATATGGTCAGAGGCAGACCACCACGGTCCGGACCCCGACTCAGCTCTGTGACCCTGTGTCCCTGAATCCAGCACAAGGGGCCTCGGGAAGCTCATCTCTGTCCAAAAATAGTAACAGTGGAAGCGATAATAATAATTCTCAGTAGGATTATTGTGGGCATAAAGTAGAAGCCTGATGAATACTGGCTCAAGACCCAGTGAGCCTGTGAAGCTCCTCGAATCACCTTGCTGTGCCTCAGTTTATCTGCAAAATGGGTGTGGCCCTGCCTCCCAGGATAAAAGACGAGGACACGCTAAGCCCTTAATAAGTGTGCATAATCATGACCCTGAACTTTTAGCTCACGGGGCTGACACATTTCCTTTCGGGTTCAAGGCCATTGCGGTGGCTTCTCATCCCATGTGACCAAGAGCTGGGGCCAGAGCCCACACACACCCCCCCAACACACATGCCCTGGGCTCCCTCACCGAGTCCTCTGGGCCGGACCTCTCATCCCCCGAAGTGTCCTGTTCAAAGACCTGGCGAGTGAGGCCCTTCTGCCGCTCTCGCTGGGTCTCCGCGGTGATGGGGCTGTATGCCGCACTCAGATGCTGGTACCTAGGAGGGAGCAGGGCTGGCTGGTGGCAGGGATCAAGGCACACCCACAGGTGCGTGTGATGCCTGCACGGCCACCCACCCTCCCCGTGACCCACCAGGGAAGTCCAGCTGCCCTTGCGGGGAGTGCGGTCAGATAAGCAGGAGGAGTGGCCCAATGGGCTCAGACCTGACCTCTCAACCCTCTGCCCAGAGCTGCCCCTGAGCCAGACCCACCTCCTGTGGGCGATGAGCCAATCCTCCGTGTACATCTCCACCGCGGCCCTCACCTGGGCATCCAGCTTTCTGTACAATATAAAATCAGGGTAAACAGAGGCAGGGCAAGAGTGTTCATCTTTCCAGTGCCTGCGGGGGGGTGGCGGGGGCACAGCATGCCCGTCTGCCTGCTTTGGAGATGTGGAGATGGAAGCTCAGAGAGGGAGGGTAACTTGTCCAAGGTCACACAGCCATGCCAGGAGTTGAACTGGGGGCTGTTGGGAACTTGATGGAAGGAAGGGCGGGGAGCTGAACCCACCCATCCTCGGGGATCCCAGGCTCCGTGGTCCGGCATTCCCGGGGCTGTAGCAGGAGCTCCAGGTCGTCAGCTGGAAACTCAGCCAGGTCCCGGAGGGGCCCGGGCTCAGCGTCTGGTGGCCGGCTCAGGAGCACATCCTCGAAGTCCAGGGGCTCAATGACCTCAGTCAGTGGGACCTGGGTTGGAGCAAGGTGACTGTGGGCCGTGCCCTGGGGGTTGAGGAGGGGCAGGGGGGTGGGAGCGTGGGCCTGGGCTCGAGCAAGAGGGTGGTGGGAGCCATGGAGAGTGTTGGAGCTGTGAGGAGCTGGGGAGGACAGTGACCTCAGACTCTCTACCCCTCCCCGCAGGGCCTGCCCCGCCCCTCTTTCCAGGCAGGAAATCACACCCTGTGCCTGGAGGGGCAGGGTTACGCTGGAAGGAAAGGCTAGCGCTGCAGAGAAAGACAATTCCTCAGGCCCCACTCCCTCTCCGCTGCAGCTGGGAGTACCTCCCATCCCCCCCCCCACCCCAGTCTGGGTGGTCCCAGCAGCAGGAGGTGGGGTGACATCAGGTTGACCACCCACGGGGCTGCCACGGAGCCCCCCCAACCGCGAGGCACTGCAGGGAGGGGACAACCCTCCCCACCCACAGGGAGAGAGGAGTGAGGACCCTCCTAGCCAGGCCGGGGCAGAGGGGAACCCCACATCTGCTAGAGAGCAGGGTCCTGGAGGGGGCACCCCCCAAACACGTACCCCCAGGGAGCTGCTACTGCGCCGGCTGGAGTGCGGAGAGCCGCTGCGCTCCCGGGACACCTGCTTCCGCACCTCCGCAGCCACCGTCCTGGGGGGACAGGGAAGGGGCCACTGAGGACATGACAACCTGGGCAGTGGGGCCCTGGGAACTTCACCTCAGGCCCATAAATTCATCCTCAGAGCGGAAAATCCAGGCCATGGAAGGGAAAAACCCAAGCCACGGACTGGGAGAACCCTGAGTTCAGGATCTGCAGATCTCAGCCTTGGGGTCCCAGGGCTCGTGGCTGATACAGAGACCCCAGGACCCACCCCCCCTCCAAGCTGGGCCTGGGGCCCTTCCAACCCCCACCAAGCACAGATGGAAGGATTTGGTCCCTGCAGGGCATGAGGGTCACGAATCCTTCTTTATCCCAGATGCCCAGCCTAGGTCCAAGTCTGACTGGCCTGTCCCCTGGTCCCTGCCTTGGTTTCCTCATCTGGCGACCTCTGCCCACCCTACCTTCCATCCAGAATGTGTGTCCTGTCCCTTCCTTGCTATGGGGTCTTGGGCAAGTTACTCCTACCTCTGAGCCTCAGTGTACCCAACTATACTTAAGTAACCTCACAAGGCTTGTGGTGGGGAGCTGAGCAGTGGGCTTGGCATTCGGGGGGCACTCCATACCTCATTCTCAGGGAGCCGGAGACCAGGCTGAGCATGTGTTAAGAGGCCAGCATGACTCACAGAGCACACCCAGTAGCCAAAGTCTGGGCTGTGGCTTTCCTAGGCCACCTGCATCTGTGCTGGCCTTCTAAGTCAGGGAGGAGGAGGTTGAAGGGGTAAGACCCACAGTGGAGGGGCCAGCAGAGGAAACTGGGACTTGGTACCCCCAGGCCCTCAATTCCTTCAGCTGAGCTTGGAAGGAGGGGAAGGAGAGAAGAGAGCCGCATAGTTATTTGGAGAAGAGGATCCCAGGCAAAGGGTACAGCAAGTGCAAAGACCCTGTGGCCAGGCTCTGTGCTCAGAGCATGGAGATTCCCGCTTCCCTGGGTCTGTATGACAGCAGTAATAGGGCTATGTGGTCCCCACGGAGGCCCAAGCACCAGCACGCGCACACACACACACACACACACACACACACACACACCCGCCGCCAGGAGGTACTCAATACATTTTTCTTAGGAAACAAATCCCTCCCAATTTCCCTCCTGGTCCAACCTGCCTAAATCCATCGTGAGTTAGAAGCCCCAGACCTTTCAGCTGTGTGGCTCTGGGCAGGTAGGCTACCCCTTCTGGGCTTCAATCCCTCTTAAAATTGAAAAGGCAATTGTCTGGGTGTTTGGGTATTATTCCCTTCCATTTTCCACTTTTCTGTGTGCTTGGAAGTTTCATAATGAAAAGTTGTAACCCCCCCCAAAAGTGCTATGCTGATCGCAAACCACGGACCATGGATGAAATTAATGTGTGTGGTGCGCTCAGGAGAAGACAGGTCAGGGTCGGGGAGACTGGGGCTAAGGGGGGGTCACCTGGAAGCCTCTGAAGTCAAACAAAACTTGACCATGACCCTGATCCAACGTGGGGGCCTCCAGCTGAGACCTCAGCCTCATTCTTCTGCCTCTGT
This sequence comes from Mustela erminea, assembly GCF_009829155.1. Classification (NCBI taxonomy): domain Eukaryota; kingdom Metazoa; phylum Chordata; class Mammalia; order Carnivora; family Mustelidae; genus Mustela; species Mustela erminea. The sequence continues at coordinate 8,492,552 of NC_045614.1, forward strand.
ATTCTATTTACTTCCTCTCTTGACTGTCCCAGTCTTGCTTCTATTGTTTTGGGGGTCTGGGGCTAGCGAACGGAGGATCGTCCAGGAAATTCAAAGGGCGTCCCAAATAAGCTATTTGTCCTCAAATTCCCAAAGTTGGGGCTGCCTCCTCTGGAAGCCTGAGCACACAGGGTCTTGGGGGATGATTTATAAAAATGCGGGGACAGGGCGCCCATCGGTGCCCTGGTCCCAGCTGTTCTGCAGCTGCGGCCCCAGAGCGGGGGGGGGGAGAAGGGAGGGCAGGGCCTCCCACTTCATTTTGTCTTTGGCCTTGGAGAGATGGCCCCTGAGTGGGAAAAGGCCAGGTCCTTGCCACTGTGGCCACAGGAGCCACTTTCCTGTGTCACCAGGCTCTGTAGTCGGACCTGCGCAAGCAGGGATGAGTGTCATCCCCTCTCTGGACCTCTGGGCTCAATGCGGCGCCCACACCTTATCGAACTGTTCTGAGTTTAAGGCTTGGCACACAGTAAGTGCTCGATTAAGGCTTGCTGTCACTAAGTTGCCTTAAAAGGATCCTGGGAAACTGGAATTTCTGGCCCTGCTTTTTCTGCTGGGCCAGAAGGGGCCCAGGAGGGGAGCGAGGCTCAGAGAGGGGCAGGAGGCATCTAGGCTCACAGAGCTGAACGTGGTTAGGTGCCCAGAATCAAACCCCTGAGGGCCAGAAGTGAGTCTGCGCCCCCCGCAGCACACGGTACTCCACATGCCCATGATGGAAAGCAGGGCCAAGAACAGGTCCTAGAGCCTATCTCTGCCGTGTCCACACTTACCATCCCCCACAGTGGTCCCACGCAGCCTCCAGGTTTCAGGACCGCCCAAACAAAGACAATCCTTGGATCCCTTCTGGGTGGCACCTGCCTCTTTTGCATGCCCATGTGGGGTCATGCAGGCATGTACCCTGAACATAACCTGCCCTCCTGCCATCTTCCCCGGCTCCCTAAGGGCAGCCCTGCCCGCTGGGCTGCTCAGGACCCATGCCTGGGAGCCATCCCCACTTCCTCTCTCTTTCTCATGCCCACATCAGATCTGCTTCAGACACCCCCATGGAGCACATTTTTTAGAGGAGGCAAAATGTGGGTCTAAATATACTGGTTTTTCTCAGGAAGTGATCTCAGGATTACTATGAGAGAAACTGCTGAGATCAGGTGGTGGGTTAGAGCTACTAGGGAAACAAATCCCCCTAAGCTGAAAGCTAGCAATCCTATGGGACACGACACAGACACTCGGAGGGGAAAGATGAAGCAGTGGCATCACTGGGAATTCATGTGAGACTGCAGACCTCACCCCAAGGCTGGGCAGATTAACAGAGGTCTACTCCCTCCAGGGGAGAAGGACAATAAAACCAGAAATGAGAATGACATAAGACTCTGACGCTGTGTGTTCCTACTTGGGTAAAAAAGTGAGGGAAGAAGATGAGTCCATTTAAAACCATGGAGATTTCTCTTTATAGCACACCCAAGCCCTCCTGGACTGGCTGCACATTTTAAAGACAAATGATCTCCCTGTCAGCAAGAGGAACTCTCATCTGCTGCTGGGGGAAGCCCTTTGGACAATCGTCTGGAATGACAGAGCGAAGCTGAAGATAAACCAGTCCAGCAATCCCACTCAGAGGCATAGACACTCGGGATAAAACACGTGGCTGGGAATTTCCCTGGCAGCCCAGTCATGACAACCCCAAGGGAAAAGATGTACGTGTTCCTTGATCAAAGAGGGAGACAATGTGCATGGGAGGAATAGTATGCAGCAATGAAAAAGGATGCACCCGGCTGCAGGTAATGGCTTGGGTGAGAGACTCGGGCCACACCAGCCTCGATACCCAACGTGATTCCACTGATGAGACGTTCTAAACAGGCAAGAGTAGCCCATGGTGCAGAGGGACCCAGCTCGGCAGGGGACATCATAACTCAAGAGAGGAAGGGAGGGAAGCCACCATCAGTGTGCAGTTGGCTAAGGGACAGAACTAGGTGCAGATCAGGAGAGGCAGCTAGCTTAGGTGGCCCAGGAGATCAATACTGCCTTTGTCTTGACCTGAGGGATTGTTCCCCTGACATTTGTTGTTTTATTGTTGTTGTTTTGTTTTTTAATTTTTAAAAAAGATTTTACTTATTTGAGGGAGAGAATGAGAGAGAGAGAGAGATAGAGAACACGAGCAGGGGGAGGGGCGGAGACAGAAGCAGAGTCCCTGCTGAGTGGGGAGACCGATGCAGGGCTTGATCCCAGGAGCCTGGGATCATGACCTGAGCCAAAGGCATACGCTTAACCAGCTAAGCCCCCCAGATGCCCCTGCTTTTTAATTCTTTTGAAAATAAACTCTACCCCCAGTGTGGGGCTCAAACCCATGACCCCGAGATCAAGAATCCCATGTTCCACTAACCGAGCTAGCCAGACATCCCCCTGAGCATTGGTTCTATAACTACTCTTTTAAACTTTGGACTTTTCTAGATGCATGTCAAATGTCACCATTATTTTAAAGGTAGAAAATAGCGGCGCCTGGGTGGCTCAGTTGGTTGAGCAACTGCCTTTGGCTCAGGTCGAGATCCTGGAGGCCCGGGTTCGGGTCCTGCATGGGGCTCCCTGCTCAGCAGGGATCTGCTTCTCCCTCTGACCCTCTCCCTCTCATGCTAACTCACTCTCATTCTCTCTCTCCCTCTCTCTCAAATACATAAATAAAACCTTTAAAAAAAATGAAGGTAGGAAATAATAATACGTGTGTGTGCTCAAGTTTGCAGATATATTTGGGGACAGGGGTGGGAGGGAGCCATTTCCTTGAAATCCCAGAGGCACCTTTGGAATTTGGTTAATACACGTCTCTTTGTCCTCCCACGCCTCCAACGAAGTCACTATTTCCTTGAGTGAAAAATGCCACCGGCCCCGCATCAGATACCCGGGGCAGGGGGGAGGGGACAGTGAGAGAAGATGCCACAATCAGATGCCTGGAAGAACAGGGGATACCTGAGGACAGGAAGAGTGACACGGTTGCTGAGACTGTTCTGAAGTCTGTGGCCCCACGCTTCTGGGCTCACTTCCCCACGAGAGATGCTCGACAGCCACCTAACCACTGTGAGTCCCACTTTGCATAGTTATACCTACGTCGACAGGCTCTGGTGACACACAAATGGCATTTCCACTGGGGACCAGCCAGCCATAAACATACTGTGAGCGCTGGCCATTACCGCCACTCCATATTGTATTTTATTTGTGAAAAAATGAACACGTTATATTGCTACAGGAATGTTTGTCCATGTTATTTACATCTATAAGAGTTTGTAGTTTTAAGTTGTCCCCCCCCCAATTTTTTTTTTTTTTTTTAAGAATCTGTTCATTAGGAAACTGGGGGGCTGTTTAATATCTGGGTCAGTATGGCACTGAGGAATGAATGACTGAATGATTGACCAGATGAATTCAGGCCCAGATCTGAGCATGTAGACACCTGGGTGTCCAAAAGGCTGTTACGGAGGCCCTGGCAGAGGACGGCTGGAAGACTTGAGCCTTTTGCTTGTGGTTCACTGGGGTCCCAGGAACATTCTCTGCTCTTCTTACCCTGGGCTCTATAGTATCTGTTCCCCAGGGCAGAACCCTAGGACCTCACTTTTTTACTGGAGTGGAAGCCAGGAACCAAGAACACAGAGACTGAGTGGCAAAGAAACAGGTTCAGAGAAGCCAAAGGTCCAAGACAGAGAGGCAATTTGGGAACATAAAAATAACAGAACATAAAAATTGCCTGACCGCTATGCTCCAGACACATGGTCACATGTGTGACCTCTGTTCAGAACTCCTCATGGCTCCCACCTCACTCAGGATACCAGTTAAGGTCTTCCCCACAACCCACAAGACCCTGAGGGATCTGCTCCCACTGTCCCCTTCCTCACTCTGCTCCAGACAGTCAGATGATTTATTTGTAAATACACTATGTCTGCTTCTGCCTCAGTGCCTTTGCACTTACCCTTCTCCCATTTTGGGATTGCTTTTCCTCCACATACGGGCACGGATGCCTCCCTCACCTCTTCGGAACTTTGCTCAAATATCACCTTATCATCCAGGCCTTCCTGATCTGCCTCCCCATCCCACCCATTTCCTTTCCTTGCCATGTGCGTCCCCATAGCACTGGCACTTATCATTAATACATAATCTACTTGATTGTGCTACTCCTCTGTCTACCCCATTGTATTTGCCACCAAGGGTGGATCTTTCCTTGTGTCTCCATCAGGCCAGCTCTGGACGGACAGGGAGCTCTTTCACTTGGGTGTGGCCAGCACAGGCCCCGGGGTGGAGAGGACCCCCCGTGGGCCAACTCCCACTGACCATGGAGGCAAAGACAAGAGAGAGGCTCTTCAGCCCTGGTCTGACCTCCCCCTTCCAGGCTGAGTCTCTTACAGTCTCCAGTGGCCACGGAAATGGATCCCCCAGCGCCTGGCGCCTGTCCCCTCCCCCGTCTGCCCACCAGCTGGTTGGGTCCCCAGCCCCCACTCCCTCCATTCAATCACCCATCCATCTCCAGCGCGTCCAGCCGGTGCTGGGAGAGCCTGAAGCAGGGCTGGGGGCGGGGGGCCATCCACAGCTGTCCCCTGCTCCCCGGACAGCTGGGCACGGGACCCTGGCAGTGGGGGAAGAGCACGGGAACCTTCCCGAGGGGCCTCCAAGGCCTCCAAGAGCACCATCCCTGTTCCCAAATCCCGGCCCCAGGAGCATCCCAGCCCCGCGCCAGGCAAGAGGATGGGTCGCCAAAGCCCCTCCTGCTCCCTCGCCCTCGGACTCGGGGACCCAGGAAGGACCCGGAGATGGCGAGGAACGCGGAGGGCTCCCGATACCTGCTCTCCCCGCGCCACCGCCTCCAGGAAGGCCCCCGGACACGCCCCCACGCCTCCCCAGCGGCGCCCAGGGCGGACCTCCGCTCAGCCGCCATCGCACTCGCAGCCCCGCCGCGGCCCCAGCGGGGACCCCCGCCGCCCTCCCCGCCTCCCGCCGCCCCCGGCCCCCGCCAGAGGAAGCGGGCCGAAGCCGGCCCGGGCGGAAGGGGCTTGAACGGTGAGGGGGACACCGGGGCCGGGGAGGGCCGGACCACCCCGGGGCGGGGCCCGGACACGTGCGGGTGTCCCCGGGAGGGGCCCGGCAGCCGAGCTACCTGTTGATCTTGTGCGCGAAGGCGCGGCGCTCGGCGGCCGCCATGGCGCCGCGCGGGTCCCGCCGATGCCGCCGCGCGCACCGTCCCCGCCGTGGTTGCCGCCACCGCCGCCGCCTCCCGGTTCTGGGCTGCCCGGGCTGGGCGGGGCCGGGGCCGGAGGCGGGGCCCTTCCGGGTGTGCGGGGCGGCTCCGTGCTGCCCCTGCCGGCCGGAGGGGCGCGGGGACCCCGGGCCGCCTCCGCGCGCTCCTCGGGTCTGCGGTGGGGAAACTGAGGCTCTGCAGGGGGCAGGGGAAGAGAGACGCCGGGACCGAGGCCGGGGGGTGTCAGACTCCGGGGGATGCTCTTTCTGCGCTCTGATTAATCACCACGATCATCCGTAATAAGTATAATGTCAAGCGTTTATGAAGCACGGCCCTGCAATTCACAGGTGCGGAAGGAACGACCGGTTTCCCATTTTGCAGATGGGTAAACTGAGGCACGGAGCTGCTCAGACGCTTGCCTAGGCCTGAGGGATCACGGGGGTCTCTAAGGCCACTATGGGATGTTCCCCAGTAAAGGACGAGGGAAGCAGAGGGGTCCAGCTGGGCTCCGAGATGCCGGACGATGTAACTGGGGCCTGAGCGAGCGAGTCCGGGAGTCTGGACTGGCCTGGCTGCCTTCACTGGAAGGAGGATGTGGGGATGTCTTAGTTTACTTGTGGTGTCAAATCTCTCCCCAGTGGTTCCTCTCCCAGCTCCAGTGCAGCGGTCTTCGAGAATTCTCCAGCCCTCACTCGTACCCCGGATGTGCCAACCCCTTGCTCATCCCCAAGCCTTTGCAAGGGGCGGGTTCCTCCTCCCGACGGCCCTTCCAGCCCTGGTCAGAAAATGTCCCAGGCAGAATTGGGGAGTGATTGATACGAGGGCACAACTCTCCCTCAGGGCTGTGGATATGCTGCTCTTTTTCCCATGAATTTGTTAGCATTTTCCTCCTTCTTACAGGTGAGGAAACTGAGGCAGAGAAGCAGAGGAACTTGCCCTACCTAAGCAAGTGGATCAGTATGAGATCCTGAGCCCAGAGAAGGGAGGCTCGGATTTCCGGGGGAACCCTCATACCCTGCCACTCAACCCCAAGCTCTAGAGGGCACAGCAGGGCTGTTTCCCAGCTTGGCATGTGACATGTGTATCTATCAGCAGCCCACGCACTTGCACTTGTCTGAGTGGTCCAGCCACTTTGACCAGGAGCCTCCAGGTGCAACCCCGCCCATCCCTCTGCTGTGCCCCACCCCATGTCACCCTCACCCCAGCCAGCAGCCATCCTGGGCTAAAGTCCCTGCCTCGCCTTTGGGCTCCTGGGAGCCAGGCTGGGCAAGAAACATGGAGATGAGCAAAAATTGGTGGGTTTCTCCCTTCCGGTCTGCCTCCTTCCAGCCCACACCCCATCATGGTGGGTCTCCCGGCTCCTGCTCTTGGCCCTTGAAGTTTGTTCTCACCTCAGTGTCCAGAAAGAGCCCAGAAATACCTGAATCAGGTCAGGTCCCTCCTCTGCTTAGAATCCTCCCTGGCTCCCACCTCATTCAGGGTAAAAGCCAAAGTCCTCCCCAAGGCCCACAAGACCCTGCATGATCCGCCCTCGTCCCCTCCCTCCTCCCCCACCTCTCCAGCTGCTCACCTCCTCAATGTCCTCTGAGCCCTAGAGCACAGCTCCCGCTTCGCACATGCTGTTCCCCTTCCCACACGGGGCCGCCATTACCACCCCACTTTTGCAGATGAGAAAACTGAGGCCCAGAGAGGCAGAGCGACTTGCCCAATGTTACCCGGCGAGCCAGGGTCCGATCTGTGATTCCAGATTTGTTACCGGGGGAGCCTGATCCTGAAATGTGTGTTTCCAAATACCCCCAGAGCCCCAACCCCGGGCCGGATTGTGGGGCCCAGGGACGATCTCTCAACCTCTCTGAGTTTCCATTTCCTCATCTCCTCCACAGGGGGCTTGAGGCCCGTCCTAGCACTAGGCACAGACCTGGCTTGGGAGTGCCAAGCTCCTGGCCCTTGTGGGAACTGATTCTACCCAGGAGCCGGTGGAGGCTGCGAGCCCCGTGACTCCAAGCTCCATCTGGGTGGAAGGCCTGCTTCAAAGATCCCTCCAAGGAAAGGCCCTGCCCCCGCCGCCTGGAGCTTGCTACCTGCCCTGGTGCCTACCAGACCTGATTGGTGAGACAGTTCCTCTTCAGGGCACGCCAGGCCTGACTCAGCCAGGCGGGGTGAGGGTGCCCCCGGCAGCTGCTCAAACAGACAAGCTTGGCGGGGACTTTGGCCTCCTCTGGCTGCACGGAGGAATAGGATATGGGGACAGTGCCTGTGTACCAGGGAGGAGGGGACTTCCCTTGTCCAGGTGGGAGATGGCTGGGTCGGGTGGGGGTGGGGCTGAGGAGGCGGGCAGGGGCTGAACCTCCCTTCCCGTGAGTGATGGAGTGGAGCAGAAGATAGCTTCTCTTCAGACCAGCGCCCCTGCTGTTCCCACTGCCCAGAATGCTGTTCCACTCACTCCCTCCTCTGACTTCTGGCACTCCATGAAGATCTGTTTCCGGCCTCTCTCTCCTCCATTCCCCTGAGTGGCTGCTCAATGCTTGTTCTAGAACCTCACCATCTGAGTCCGTGCAGCATTATCTGTATGCTTGCCTGTCTTTCTATGTGGGGGCAGGGAGCAGTTGCCTCCAGCCCTTACCCTTGGCCTGGAATGCTGGTTCCTCTGCTCTTTATCTGAAGAACTTCTATTGGTTCTTAGGTCTTCCTCGACCCCCTCCCTTCCCTGCCCAAGCTGGCTCAGGGGCTCCTCTGAGTCCTCCTGCCTCCAACACCCGGAGTTCCCCATCACAGCCCTGACTACACTCACTTGTAACTCCCTGTTTCCTTGGTGTCCCATCTCTCCCACTCAAATGTCAGCTTGTGCGCGAGGAGCAAGGACTTTTCTCTGCCTTACTCATGGTTATGTCCCCAGCACCCGGCATAGGGCTGTGTGTATGTATACTAGGTGCTCAATAAGAGAATGAATGAGGCAGAGTGGTACGGGGTCTGGGGGTCAGGGGACTCTGACACCTCCCTGTCCCCTAGTGCCTACTATGTCCACCATCAGTGTGGTGGGAGAAGCCAGCCCTGTAGCAGGAGGGGTGAGTGAGGGGTGCAGGGGGCGGGTAGAGGAAAGTTGAACGTGGGAACCCACTGCCCCCTGGTGCCTATGACAGGAATGACAGGCTCAGCCAGCTCAGGACCCTCGCCCTGCCCTCAGCCCTTCTGCCCACAGGCACAAGGAAAGCCTTCCTCTTGCCACACAGAGAGGTAGGTGGGGGAGGGAGTAGTGTGCCCGTAAGCCCGGGTGGTGGGCCCAGGATGCAAAGGCCATCTGTTCAACAGGCATCTCCTGAGTACCTGCTGTATGCAGGCTCCTACTAACCAGCCCCCACCCCCGTGGGGGAGGGGTGGTCTCATCACATGAGGTCATCAGCCTGCAGGTGCAGGAAACTGAGGCTGGGAAAAGCAGCCACCCATCTCAAAGCACACATTTGAGTCATAAAACTCGAAACTGAGTCTGTTGTATTTAAGGAACTCTCTCCCTTGGCTCTTCAGATGATTTTGGCAACTTGGAGAATCACGTGAATGAATGAATGAATGAATGGAGAGGTGTCTTGAAGCAGGTGGTGAACTCCGAGCCGGAATGGCCACAGGCAGGACTTAGAATCCAAAGAGACCTGAATTCCAGTCCCAGCTTGGCCACACCCAGACTGGGTGACCTTGACCTGGGGCCTCTATGGCCCTCAGTCTCCTCACCTGTGAAATGGGATATTACCTTCAGAGCTGGCCCTATGGGGCTGTGATGGGGAACCATGAAGTGTTGTCAGGACAGCACAGAACCTGGGTGATGCCGCCTTGTCAGGCTGTTTTGCCTGCTGCTTCTGCAGCAGGGAAGGAAGTTGGAAGCCGGCTCGGGGGCTCCAGGCCTGCCTTTGGGAGTTAAAGTCACAAAGACAAAGGCTGGGCTGGGCCCAGAGAGGCCAGAAGGGCAAAGTGCAGTCTTCCTGTTTTCCTTTGAACAGATGGCCCAGCCGCCGGATGCTTGTCTGTCTGGATGCTTGTCCATCATCCCTGGAAATCACTCCTGTCTCTCTCAGTGATACCTCTGTGAAGTTTGCTCACCTTCCGGTGCTCTTACCACATCCCCACGTTTGGGGGAGGGATTCACCAGGGTCCCCAGACACCCAAGGGGTTTGCAAATAGAATTCCGGAGCTCTTCCTTAGAAGGAAAAACGTGAATAGCACTTGCTCCCCCTTCTTCTACTCGTTGGAGCTGCCCTGTGCCTTCCTGTTTAATGTGTTAAGAAAGATGCCCACCTTCCAACCCAATTAAAACAGATTTTGATAACTGTATCCCAGTGTAATGGGTTTCCTTTTTTTTTTTTTTTTTAAAGATTTTATATTTATTTGACAGAGAAAGAGAGAGATCACAAGTAGACAGACAGGCAGAAAGAGAGGGGAAGCAGGCTCCCCGCTGAGCAGAGAGCCCTATGCAGGACTCGATCCCAGAGCCCTGAGATCATGACCCGAGCCAAAGGCAGAGGCGTAACCCACTGAAGCACCCAGGCGTCCCTGTAATGGGTTGTTTTTTTTTTTAAGATTTTATTTATTTATTTATTTGACAGAGAGAGAGATCGCAAGTAGGCAGAGAGGCAGGCAGAGAGAGAAGGAAGCCGGCTCCCTGCTGAGGAGAGAGCCCGATGCGGGACTCGATCCCAGGACCCTGAGATCATGACCCGAGCCGAAGGCAGTAGCTTAACCCACTGAGCCACCCAGGCGCCCTGTAATGGCTTTCTGATGGGCTTCCTACACCATCCTAGGTGTGTGATCTTGTGACCTTACGAACTTCTGCTAATAAGGGCCCACGGCCCAAAAAGGTGCCCCTGCAAATAAGAGACATTTTCTCAACATGCCTTCCCCCTGCTCAAAGCCTGCTCTGGCTCCCCATTGCCCCAGGAGGGAGCCATGTTCCTCCCTGTGACCTATAGACCCCTCAGCGGCTCCATAAGCCCACCCCCTCCCTTTCCACACCTCATTCCTTCATTCATTCGTGCCAGCAGCATTTACTGAGTGCCTGCTGTGTGCCAGGCATGGGGGACTTCCGGAAGGAGGTGATGTCAGTGCTGGAGGGCATGTCATGTGGGTGTTGGCCAGGCTGAGTTAGGGAGGGAGGCAGAGGGACCAGCAAAGCGGAGACTGGGAGGAGACGTAGAAGTCACCTGTGTGGAAGACAAGGGGAGAGGGTGGTGGGTTTCCAAGGCCTCCCAGTGGGAGCCCGGGCATAGCCCTTCAAGCAGTGGGGAGCCATGGAAGGGCGCAGAGCCCCGCAAGGACACCCTGGGGTTTGTTTCCAGAAGAGCCAACCTTCCTGTCCATCACTGGCAGAGGCGTCTTTAGGTAAATGCCAAACGGAGGACAAATTGGCTGGGTATTTCAAAATTACAGACCTGCGAACCCTCAGACTCAGCAAGTCCCTTCCTAGAAATCCAGTCTTTCCATTGGAAATGACGATGACACACATGACTAAACGAGGTTGACGGAACAGTCAAGGTTGGAAATTACGATCCCCGAGGGTCTGAGTCCACAGCGCATGCGCAGCGGGGTAGAGCACGGCCTTACGGGGAGTGGGAATTCTCTTTCAATAAAAGACACAGTGAGGAGGGGCATCTGTGCAGCGCATGGAATGGCCTGGAACGAGAAAAGCAAGGTGCATATCAGGGTGTACAGAAAGCCGCCTTGGGTGTCAAGGAAAAATGTATGTGTATAACATCTTTACTTGATTTTCTAGATACTCTCTTAAAAAAATTTCAAGAAACCGGCGGGGTTGGGGTAGAGGGCAGGAAGGACGCTTTTCTTTTTTATTTTTAACTAACAGACTTTATTTATTTATTTATTTTGGTGGGTGGGGCGAGGGGCAGAGGGAGAGGGTGAAAGAGAATCTCACGGGGGCTCCCCGCCCTGCGCAGAGCCCCCCACGGGACTCGACCTCACAGCCCTGAGATCATGACCTCAGCCTTTTAACCGATTGAGCCATCCAGGCCATCCAGTCCTCCCCCCACCCCCCAGTAGATTTTATTTCTTTAAAAGAGGTTTCAGTTCACAGGAAACAGCAAATAGCGCAGAGTTCCCGTGTGTTCCCCGCGCCGCGCCCAGTTTCCTCCATTAGTAACATCTCGCTTTAGTGAGCGACATTTGTTGCAACGGAGAGGTCATTATGCACTGAAGTCCGGTAGTCCGCATTAGGGTACACCCTGCGTGTCCTACAATCTATGGGTCTGGATAGACAGAATGACACGTATGCACCATAACAGGGTCATACATATCAGAATGGTTCCACCTAACATAACAGAATGCTTCCACGTAACAGAATGGTTCCACCGCCCTGAAAATCCTCTATGCTCCCCAGCTCACCCCACCCTCCCTCCTGGCCCTGGCAACCACTGATCTTCTTAGCGTCTCCCTAGTTTTGCCTTTTCCAGAATGTCACGTGTTTGGGATCATACCATACGTGGTCTTTTCAGTCTGGCTTCTTCCACTTAATCACAGGCAGCCTTCCTGTCTTTTCATGGTTTGAAACCGCATTTGTTTCTTGCTAAATAATATTGCCGGGCGGTTATCAGGGGAAAAAAAAAATCCAGGGACAGACACTTTTGCCTGACGTCCATCATTACTACAGCCGCAGTCCGGGCTCAGATTCTCGATCTCTTTGGTAGTGGCGACACTGAGACTGAGCGAGCTGCCCCAAGTCCCCAGAGCCCTGAGGCTGTCCTCCTTCCCCTGGACTGGTCCCTAAAGGACTTTTTCTCTGCCTGAGTTTCCTGTGCCATCTCTTTCACCATCGAAGCCCAAGTGTGGGTCCCGTGTGTAGGATAAACTCTGCAGGAACTTTCTCCCTGGCTGCCCAGGGCTCTGGGGGACACCTTGCCTCTGTGACATGGGACTTCCGAGATGCATTCACCAGGTAACACAGCTGGGGTTCTGCAAGGTTCCAGCGACCCAGCTGACAAGTGGGAGACAATGGGTTTGAACCCATCTTCTAGAGGGACCCGATTGTCTCAGCCCAGACTATTCCTTTATCTTTAGAAAGCAGCTGTGCCAAGAAAAGGAGGTTAGATGCTCGGATGCTTGAGTTCGAATCCTGCACTCCCACTTTGGGTGCCAGGCTTAAACGATTTTTGTTTTATGCTTATGAGAACAACTAAACTAAAAATACCGACAATACCAAATGCTGACAAAGATGCAGAGAAACTGGACGTCTCAGATGTTGCGGGTGGTGGTGCAAAATGGTGCAACCCTTCTGGAAAAGTTTGGTGGTTCTTCAAACACTAAACAGGCAGTCATCACATGACCCAACGATCCCACGGCCACATATTTGAAAATGAAAACTGAGGAGCACCTGAGTGGCTCAGTCAGTTGAGCATCCAGCTCTTGGTTTCAGCTCAGGTCATGATCTCAGGGTCGTGGGATCGAGCCCTGCATAGGGCTTTGAGCTCAGCACAGAGTCTGCTGGAGAGTCTCTCTTCTCATCTCCCCGCTCTGCCCCTCTGCCCACTCTTTCTCTCTCAAATAAATAAAATCTTAAAAAAATATATTTAAAAAGTAAAAAATAAAAATGAAGGGGCGCCTGGGTGGCTCAGTGGATTAAAGCCTCTGCCTTCGGCTCAGGTCATGATCCCAGCGGTCCTGGGATGGAGCCCCGCATCCAGCTCTCTGCTCAGCAGGGAGCCTGCTTCCCCCCCCACCCCTGCCTGCCTCTCTACCTACTTGTGATCTCTGTCAAATAAAAAAATAAAATCTTAAAAAAAAATAAAAATGAAGATTTTGGGGGTACCTGGCTGGCTCAGTCAGTAGAGCACACAAGTCTTGATCTTGGGGTTGTGGGTTCAAGCCCTGTGTTGGCTGTAGATGACTGAAAAATAAAATCTTGGGGTGCCTGGGTGGCTCAGTGGGTTGAGCCTCTGCCTTCAGCTCAGGTCATGATCTCGGGGTCCTGGGATCAAGTCCTGCATCGGGCTCTCTGCTTGGCGGGGAGCCTGCTTCCTCCTCTCTCTCTCTCTCTGCCTGCCTCTCTGCCTACTTGTGATCTCTTTGTCAAATAAATAAAATATTTTAAAAAAATCTTTAGGAGCACCTGGGTGGCTCAGTTAGTTAAAGCCTCTGCCTTCGGCCCAGGTCATGGTCCCAGGGTCCTGGGATCGAGCCCCGCATCAGGCTCTCTGCTCAGCAGGGATCCTGCTTCCTCCTCTCTCTCTGCCTGCCTCTCAGCCTATTTGTGATCTCCGTCTGTCAAATAAATAAATAAAATCTTTAAAAAAAAAAAAATCTTTAAAAATAGGGGCACCTGGGTGGCTCAGTGGTTTGGGCTGCTGCCTTCGGCTCGGGTCGTGATCTCAGGGTCCTGGGATCGAGCCCCGCATTGGGCTCTCTGCTCCGCAGGAAGCCTGCTTCCCTCTTTCTCTCTCTCTCTGCCTGCCTCTCTGCCTACTTGTGATCTCTGTCTGTCAAATAAATAAATAAAATTATTTAAAAAAATAAAAAAAATCTTTAAAAATAATAAAACCCAAGAGAAAATTTATATTCACATAAAAACCTGTCCATGATTATTTATAGAAGCTTTATTCATGATCACCAATAGCTGGCAACAATCCAATTGTCCCTCAATGGGCGAATGTGGAACAAACGGGCGTCCATGGGTACAATGGAATATTCTTCAGTAACAAAAAGGAACGAACTATTGATACAGGCCACAAAGCTTTGGGCTTAAATGCTTTATGCTGCAGTGAAAGAGGCCAGACTCAAAAGACTATATATTGTATGATTCCATTTATAGAATGTTCTCAGAAAGACAGAACTCTAGTGTGGGAGCGCAGATCGGTGTTGGGCTGGGGCTGGGGGGAGGGGCTGACACAAAGGGGCAGCGTGAGGGAGTTTAGGGATATTGTGGAGTTTCGGAGCCAGCAGGACAGCAGATGATGATGACCCAGTAATCAGGAACATCATGGGGACTCCCGGGCACCGGGGGAGCCCTGAGGGCATGTCCGACCCAGCTGGAGGGCATCTCAGAGGAGCAGGCATCGAAACTGAGACCTAAAAGCTGTCTTGGTAGCAGGCAGGTGAGCAGCCGGGCAGACAGTGGGAACAGCATGAGCAGAGCAGAGGCTCCGAGGAGAGACATTCAGGAAACTGGAGCGTTTATCTGACTGGAGTCCACAGGGTGTTTTTTGTTTGTCTTTTGGTTTTGATTCATCTGCTCTTGCGTTGAAAACCGGAGACTCCGCCGTGGGTGGCAGGGATCCCACCCAGACAGCTCCAGGCCGGGGCCAGCCCCCTGCTGTGAACTCCGCCCAGGTCTGCCATGCCCATTTTCCAGACGAGGAAACCCACGCTTAGAGAAGAGGTCCTTTATCACCTGATGTCACCTTGAGGATCCTTGAGGACAACTTTTGCACAGGATTAATCACTCAGATTCTGGAATCAGACAGGCCTGGGTTTGCTGGGCATGTAAGAAGGATGAGAAAATCCAGGAAGCCTGCCTGTGGAGGTGACCCTGGAGGCTGCAGGATGAAAAGGAGCATGGGAGATGTAGACCTTGTAGTTGAGATCCTGGCAAACACGACTCCAGCATCCAGATGCCTTTGTTGGAGACTCCTCTCTGGAGGGTGCACAGAACTGGGGGGGGGGGTCCTGTCTCAGAATCAACGCCCCCTGGGAGTAGCCTTCAGCCAGTGGGGGTGATGGATAAACACCGCCACTCCCTTGCCTGCAGATGGGATGACCAAGATGCGTGTCCTATTTTGTCTCCCAGTGGTCCCCAGGGGGACTGAACCCCCAGTTGCTTGCTGGGCTAACCTGCCTTAAACACACCCCCCCTTACAGGCTGCCTTCCCTTCTCAGTCTCATTTCCTTTCACAGACTGAATTAAGTCACTCCAAATTTGGGGTCCAGGGATCAAGCCACACATCAGACACTGTGCAGTTACTCGGAATCACACTCTATTTGGAGATAGGGTGCTTAAACAGGTAATTAAGTTAAAACAAGGTCACATTAAGACAAAACCTTCTCAGGGTACAGAAATGGTAGAGGCAGAGAGTCTCGGGCATCCGGGATCAGAGCGTGCCTGCACGCCATGCAGGGAGGAGCCAGGGTGCTCTGCCCGCTGCGGCCAGACCTCAGTGCCACGGAAGCCGCAGTGTTTGCCCCAAAAACCCACGAAGAGAAGCTTCGGATGTGGGCGGGGCGATGCCACCACAGAAGCCTCCTCTGCGGTTTCAGGCCACAAAGGAAGGTTGCAGCCCATTTCTTCCCAGCCACAAAGGAAACGGTTGCTGGTTACTCGTTCGGGGCTGGGCGGGCTTGACCTCAGCCATCTGGGCTGAGCGGGCGGCGCTAAGCGCCTCCGGGCGTCTCCTCCTTCGTGGGTCTTTCTGATTTATTCCCGCGGACGGAGAGCTGACCTTGGTCGTCTTCAGCGCGCAGCCTCTCTTGGCCCCCAGCTCAGAAGCAAAACACAATTCCTTTTAAAGATAACTTTATTGAGGGACGCCTGGGTGGCTGGTGTTAAGCGTCTGCCTTCAGTTCACATCATGATCTCGGGATCCTGGAGATCGAGCCCCACTTTGGGCTTCTTCCCCCGCTCAGTGGAGAGTCTGTTCTTCTCCATCTGCCCCTCCCCACTGCTCATGTTCTCTCTCTCCAGCTCTCGAAGAAATAAATAAGATCTTTTTTTTTTTTTTAAGATTTTTATTTATTTGTTAGAGAGAGAGAGAGATACAGAGCTCAAGCACAGGCAGACAGAGTGGCAGGCTAGAGGCAGAGGGAGAAGCAGGCTCCCTGCCGAGCAAGGAGCCGGATGTGGGACTCGATCCCACGACGCTGGGATCATGACCTGAGCCAAAGGCAGCTGCTTAACCAACTGAGCCACCCAGGCATCCCGAAATAAATAAGATCTTTTAAAAAATAGCTTTATTGAGAGACGATTGGGTGGCTCAGTGGGTTAAGCCTCTGCCTTCGGTTCAGGTCATGATCTCAGGGTCCTGGAATCGAGCCCCGCATAGGGCTCTCTGCTTGGTGGGGAGCCTGCTTCCTCCTCTCTCTCTGCCTGCCTCTCTGCCAACTTGTGATCTCTGTCTGTCAAATAAATAAATAAAATCTTTAAAAAAGAAAGAAAGAAAGAAAGAAAGAAAGAAAGAAAGAAAGAAAGATGTCCTGCACCCATTAGCTGTCATTCTCCTATCCCCTGTCCCTTGAGACTGAGACTACCCCTAGCCCACTATTTTGGACTCCTGGAAGACTACGGTGTTATATGTTATATGTGGTCTTGTTACATGTTATACATGGTGTTTTGCATCTGACGCCTTTCATTTCGTGTCATGTTTCCAAGACTCACTCTCACTGTGCTGGAGCTTCCTTCCTTCTTGTGGCTAAATCACGTTCCATCATCCATGGAGGGACGTTTGGGTTGTTTCCACCTTTTCCGCCTTTTTTAAAAAAATGATTTATTTATTGTTTTATTTATTTGAGAGAATGGGGGTGGAGATAGGTGGGGGGGGCAGAGGGACAGAATCTCAAGCAGACTCTCTACTGGGCACGGAGCCCAACGTGGGGCTCCATCTCATGATCCCAATACCATGACCTGAGCCGAAATCAAGAGTTGGATGCTTGGGGCGCCTGGTGGTGCTCTCTCTGTTTGTCTCTCTCTCAAATGAATAAATAAGATCCAAAAAAAAAAAAAAAAAAGAGTTGGATGCTTAACCCACTGAGCTACCCAAACACCTCTGGATTGTTTCTGCCTTTGTTGGTTATGAATCACGGTGCTCAGAATATTCAAGTACAGGTATTTGTGGTGTATGTGTGGGTGCATATCCAGACAGGCCCTATGGTAATTCTAGGCTTAACGCCTTGAGGAAACACAGGACTGCTTTTCCGGGGGCTGCCCCAGTGCACAACCTGCCCAGCAGTGAATGCGGGAATTTCTCCACACCCTCATGTGAAAACACTTCCTGAGCCCATTTTGCAGATAAGACTTTGGTACCTTGAGGCCAAGCAATGGATCTCGGTCCCACAGCCAGATGCTCGAATGAAGAGTCATGGGTATTTTTCGAGCTCCTGCTGTGTACCAAGCACTGAATAGAGTAGGCAGGAAAACTTGTGATTGTGAGGTACGGCATGGAGAGGACCTAGATGGTTCAAAATAAGAAGTTATAAAGCTTAAAGTAAGGTAGACAAATTTGGAGGACTATGAGGGACTAAGGGACTTGTACTAGGTTGTAATCAATTTCTACAACTGGATATTTTTACACTAAGCGTGGGTTACTTTTAATGTTTTTTTAAAATCGTGGTAAAATACATATCAGATAAAATTGGCCATTTGAACTAATTTTAAGTGTGTAATTCTGTGGCGTTAATTACATTCACAGTGCTGGGCCACCACACCCCGTTTCCAAAATTTTTCATTGCCCCAAGCAGTTCTGCTCTCCTGTAGCAAGGACTTCCCATTCTCTGCGCTCCCCTGTCTCTGTAAGCCAGCCTCTTCTAGGTATTCGTATCTGTGACACTAGAAAGCACAGCCTATTTGTGTGATGAAAAATGGCCAGACTTCCTTTTGGTTTTTAAATCTTTTTTTTTTTCTTTTGTTAGAGAGAGAGTGCAAGCAAGTAGGGGAGGGACAGAGGGAGATGGAGAGAGAGAATCCCAAGCAGGCTCCAGGACCAGCAGCACAGTGTCTGATGTGTGTCTTGATCCCTGGACCCCAAGCTCATGATCTGAGCCAAAACCAAGAGTTGGACGCTTAACCCACTGAGCCAGTCAGGGACCCCTTCTTCTACTTCTTCTTCTTCTTTTTTTTTTTAATATTTTATTTATTTATTTGACAGAGAAAGATCACGAGCAGGCGGAAGGGCAGGCAGAGGTGGGGGAGAAGCAGGCTCCCTGTTGAGCAAGGAGCCTGATGCGGGGCTCAATCCCCTGACCCTGAGACCATGACCTGAGCCAAAGGCAGAGGCTTAACCCACTGAGTCACCCAGGCTTCCCTTCATTTTGTTTTTTAATAAAAGAAGCCGGCCCTGGTGTGGGTATTAAGGAGGGCACGTATTGCATGGAGCACTGGTGTGGTGCATAAACAATGAATCTTGGAACACTGAAAAAATATAAAAAATTTAAAAAAATAAAAAGAAGCTAGGCATTGGAGTCAGCTGCCACACCTGCCCACATTAAACACATAAAAGTATCAGGTGAGGGCACCTGGGTGGCTCAGTTCATTAAGCATCTGCTTTCTGCTCAGCATATGATCCCAAGGTTCTGGGATCCAGCCCTGCATCGGGCTCCTTGCTCAAAGGGGGAGCCTGCTTCTCCCTCTCGCTCTGCCCCTGCCCCCACCCCCAGTTGTGCACACTCTCTCTCTCTCCCAAATACATAAATAAAATCATTTTAAAAAAGTGTCAAGTGGGGCGCCTGGGTGGCTCAGTGGGTTAAGCCGCTGCCTTCGGCTCAGGTCATGATCTCAGGGTCCTGGGATCGAGTCCCGCATCGGGCTCTCTGCTCAGCAGGGAGCCCGCTTCCCTCTCTCTCTCTCTGCCTGCCTCTCCATCTACTTGTGATTTCTCTCTGTCAAATAAATAAATAAAATCTTTAAAAAAAAAAAGTGTCAAGTGATGTCTTGATGGTCTTCAGGTGTTAGAATGACTGAGGATGAAGGGTCAGAGGCCACCGAGGGCAGACTCCCGAAGCCAGGCCCAGGAGAAGGAGACAGAAATTTGGATACAAGGCCAGAATTCCAAGGGGACAGCTGGAAGGTCAAAGTTCCGTTTGGCTCTTGGACGTCTGAGGACTTCCAGGCCCAAGGAATAAGGGGCTCACACTGGGGTCCACCAATAACGGACCAGGTTGCTTTGTTGGGTAGTGAGATCCTTGTCATCCCGGATCCAATGTTGTCATTGTCTGTTTATACGCCTGGGTCCCTCGAGTATCTGAGTCTGTGACGGGAGGGGCAGCGACTGTTTGGTTTGGTACAGCGGTTGGTATCCACTGGGCGCTCAGTGGATGCTCCCTGGATGAAAAGTTGAATGCATTAGTGAACAGGCAGATTCCACCCATCGGGAAGGAGCCCCTGGCTTTGGGCTCAGAAGACAGCTTCAGATCTTAGTAGCGTGGCCTGGAATGCAAGGCTGTCCCCCCACTGTGCCCCCAGAGTATTGATGGTAAAACAGAAGAATGAGAGCGCTTACCTCCCGAGACAGAAGAGGAGATGCCGCTGAGTTCAACACTGGTGCAGAGTAAAGCCTCCAAGAATCAGACATACCAACTCCCTCGGTTCTTTTAAGAGACAATGAGAGAAAAACAGTTGGCGTGCGGCCCGCAGAGGGGATTCCAGTGCTGGATTGGATTGTTTTCCAGGATCCCTGAGATCATAGTGGAGTTTCGGGCCAGAGCTGTTTTTTGTTTCTGCAAATTCTCTCTTACTTCTGTGGTCAAAGATTAGGTCGTGGTTTTCCGATATCACAAAACCCCCACCAGACAGCAAGGAGCATCTGTTGAGATGGCGGGAAAACCCTTCCATGAATACAGTGGTCCTGGTTGAAGACAGCACCGGTCACTCAGCCTGGGCACCTGTCCTTGGGTCCCCTGGGGTCTCCTTTTACAATCACAGCATTCTTCCATTTTCTTAAAAACAGTTTTTTTCTGGGACGCCTGGTTGGCACAGTCGGTAAGCGACCAGGTCTCGGCGCTGGCTCAGGTCCTAATCTCAGGGTCGTGAGATCAAGCCCTGTCAGCTCCCCACTCAGCATGGAGTCTGCTCGGGATTCTCTCTGCATCCCTCTGCCCCCCTCCCTGGTGCTCTCTATCTCTCTCAAATAAATAAACAAATCTTAAAAAAAAAAAAACCCACAATTTTTTCCTACACACCGAAGGAATACATGCTCATCATAGGCAATTTGAGAACATTTTCAGAAAAGACCACGTAGGAACAAAAATAAGTTGTTCAGGGACGCCTGGGTGGCTCAGTTGGTTGGACGACTGCCTTCGGCTCAGGTCATGATCCCGGAGTCCCGGGATCGAGTCCCACATCAGGCTCCCAGCTCCATGGGGAGTCTGCTTCTCCCTCTGACCTTCTCCTCGCTCATGCTCTCTCTCACTGTCTCTCTCTCAAATAAATAAATAAAATCTTAAAAAAAAAAAAATAAGTTGTTCAACCACTCACCAATGCTGATGCTTTTGTGGCTTTCGTTCTGGATGTTTTTCTCTATAGAACAGGTATCTGCTCTGCTCTTTTCAAAAGTTATGATTGAGGGGGGACGCCTGGGTGGCTCAGTGGGTTAAGCCTTTGCCTTCTGCTCGGGTCATGATCTCAGGGTCCTGGGATCAAGCCCCGCATCAGGCTCTCTGGTCAGTGGGGAGCCTGCTTCCCCCTCTCTTTCTGCCTGCCTCTCTGCCTACTTGTGATCTCTCTATCCAATAAATAAATAAAATTTTAAAAAATTTTTAAGAAAGGTTATGATTGCTCTGAAAACCCAACTTTGGAATCTGCTGTGTTGGGATGGTTTTTCCACACTATTGAACTTCCAAGGCTGTGATGGATTGTATATATATATTTTAAAAGATTTTATTTATTTATTTGACAGAGATCACGAGTAGGTAGAGGCAGAGAGAGAGAGGAGGAAGCAGGCACCCTGTGGAACAGAGAGCCTGATTCAGGGCCCGATCCCAGGACCCCTGGGATCATGACCTGAGCTGAAGGCAGAGGCTTTAACCCACTGAGCTACCCAGGCACCCCTGGATTCTATATTTTAACGTAAGAAAGACTATGTGTATGTCCTCATGGGCAGAGAGCTGGACAGGGGTCCTGCAACCACCAAAAGGTCTATGTCGTGGTTAAGATTGAGACCCGGGGATCAAAATCTGACTTTCACCACTTCCTATATGTGACATCACCAAGGTGTTTAGACTTTCATGCCTCAGTTTATCCATCTGTAAAATGGGGATTTATGATTTCATTGATCTCAAAACAACCCAGTGAATAACTAGTAGAGAAGAGATTTCCATGTTCTTTCTTAGAGATTTTATATATTTATTTGAGGGAGAGAGTGAGCACCAGTGAGGGGAGGGGCAGAGGAAGAGGGAGAAGCAGACTCCCTGCTGAGCATGGAGCCCAACACGGGGCTCCAACGCACGACCCTGATACCTGATCTGAGCTGAAATCAAGAGTCAGATGCTTAACCGACTGAGCCATTCAGGTGCCCCAAGATTTCCATTTTCTTTCTTTCTTTTTTTTTTTTTTTTAAGATTTTATTTGTTTATTTGACAGACAGAGATCACAAGTAGGCAAAGAGGCAGGCAGAGGGAGAGAGGGAAGCAGGCTCCCCACAGAGCAGAGGAACATATCGCACTGCCTTCCCAGCAAGTTATAAAAAATCATACCTACGGTACTATATTTTTTACACAAAGTTACAAAACATGCTTGCAATGTTGTCTGCTTTGTCATGATTCACTTGTCCCATTTAGAAGGCATATGTGTTTTATGGAGTTTTCTGCATTTGTGTTTCATTTCCTCATTTTAAAAAAGACTTAAAAAAAGTCAAATTACGTAAATGAGTTTGGAGCAAAAAACAGATGCCACCACCAGTGTTTTCTTTAAAAAACATTTTATTTATTCATTTATTTGTCGGGGGAGGAGCAGAAGGAGAAGGAGAGAAAGAATCCCAGTCAGACCCCCTGCTGAACATGCAACCAGGCACAGGGACTCGATCTCACGACCTACGAGATCATGAATGGAGCCAAAATCACAAGTGAGATGCTTAACTGACTGAGCTATGCAGGCACCCCTTCTTTTTTCTTTTTCTTTTAATTAATAGAGTTTACTTTTTAAAAGTTTTAGGCTTGAAGACTAATTGAATGTAAAGCACAGAGAGTTACTACATGTCTCCTCTCTCCTCAACCCGCAGCTTGCCCTATTATTAACGTCTTGCATTCGTGATCAATTACTTACAACCGATGGACCAATATTGATAAATGAAGGTAAAACGATGTTCCTATGGATGGAACCTGATCCAATATGACTGGAACCTGATCCAATATGACTGGTGTCCTCATAGGAAGGATTAAGAGGCTGCCTGGGTGGCTCAGGCTATTAGGTGTCTGAATTTGGTACAGATCATAATCTCAGGGTCCTGGGATCAAGCCCCATGTCTTGTTCTCTGCTCAGCGGGGAGTTTGCTGGTCCCTCTGCTCCTCCCCCTGCCTGTGCTCTCTCTCAAATAAATAAATAAAATCTCTTTTTTTCTTTTTCAAAAAATTTTTAATTAACATACAATGTATTATTAGGCCCAGGGGTACAGGTCTGTGAATCGCCAGGTTTACACACTTCACAGCATTCACCATAGCACATACCCCCCAAATCTTTTTTTTTTTTTTTCAAGACGAATATTAAGAGACAGATTCTCCTGGAAGGAAGACCACGTGAAGGCTATAGAAAAGATGTCCATCAGCAAGCCAAGAAGAGAGACCTCAGGAAAAACCGACCTTTCTTTCCTGCTTTCTTTCCAGACTTTTCTGTTGGGTAGTATTTTCTGACTTCTCACCTCTGTCCCCAGTGATTATTACTAAAATAACTTAACCCATAAAATGGCCCCTTGTTAGGGTCGGGTCCAGGTTTTGTAGGACCTAAATGCACAAATATATCAATGCTGTTGATTTTACATGATCAATCAATGAGGTGAACCTATCCCCTGAGGCTCCCGTTGGTGGGCTCAGCATAATGGGGTCCTGGGGAGGGGGGAGGGCACCAACGTGTGTGTATTGTGTATTTAAGATGCTTGATTTTCTTGGTTTTGGTGCTTTTGAAAAAAATTTCCTAGGGACACCTTAGGTGCTTCAGTTGGTCAAGCATCTGCCTTTAGCTCAGGTCATGATCCCAGGGTCCTGGGGTTGGGGCTCTGCATCGGGCTCCCTGCTCAGTGGGGAGTCAATTTCTCCCTCTCCCTCTGCCCCTCCCCCAACTCATGCTCTCTCCCTCTCCCTCAAATAAATACATAAAATCTTAAAAAAAAAAAAAATCTCCTAAAATAAAACGAAGGAGACCAGGCGGGGGAGAACCAAATTAGGACTATCTTAACACACCTTAAGCTCTATTATTAAGCAAATATTGGAGTAGTTCTATTTCTACAATAATGTTTAAATGTTTTCCTAATGGGTCTGTAGCTTCTCTTCAAAAGAAGCTTTTCACGGTTTTCTAGAACCTCTGAACTATCACTGATAGATTGCACTAATTTTCTCTGTTTGTTTGTTTGGTTTTTTTGCAGAGCATCTGACATTTTACAATTCGCCGGATGCTTGCACAATTTGTAATTCGCCAGATGCCTGCACAATTCTGTTTCTTTGCACCAATTCAGTTGGCGTGGGTTAGGGGGACTTGCAGGGTGCGTCACAGACACACTCCGTTTCATCCTGCTGACCCGGGTGGGTCTAGGGCACCGAGGCGCACTCGGCGGGGGCTTGGCTGGGAGACTCTAGTAGGGGCCCACGTACGGCCGCGCTTTCCGCTGATGGCCGCCAGGGGGCGGGAGAGGCCGAGACGCACGCCTGGTCCCTGCAGGTAAGCCGGGGCGGGGGGGGCGGGGCTTCTGCGCGGGGCAGCCGCGGGGGCGGGGCCTGGGGGAGGTACCTCACGCCTCCACCTAAGGGTCCTGTGTTCCTCTGGCTTTGGCAGGGTCAGCTCTCCTTCAGCCTCCAGTGGGCCTCCCATCCTCCCCGCCCTTATTTTTTTTTTTTAAATTATTACTTTTATTTATTTATTTGTCAGACAGAGATCACAAGTAGGCAGAGAGGCAGAAAGACAGAGACAGGAGGAAGCAGGCTCCCTGCTAAGCAGAGAACTGATGTGGGGATCGATCCCAGAACCCTGGGATCAGGGCCTGAGCCGAAGGCAGAGGCTTTAGCCCACTAAACCACCCAGGCACCCCCTCCCCGCTCTTATTTATCCTTCATTTTCCCGCCCTCTTTGAGCACCAACCCTCTCCTGTGCACTTCTGCCCACATTTTCAAGCCCTCATTTGCATCCCTGCATTCTCCCATACTCCCTTGCCCCTGCATTTTCTCACCCTCCTGTGCATCCTCATTTTCGGGCCCTCTGCACCTGGCTCTTGGGCTCTTTATTTCAGTGACCTTTTAGAGAAAGTCGTGAAAGGACACGCTTCTAGACGGGAACGTGACCCGCAGTCGGGGAGTAGATGGTCACTCCTACGTGCAAATTTTTAGTTCCACATATTCCAAGAAGCAGATAATTTGACAAACATTCGTTAAATTAATTCAAATGTGTGTGCGGGGGGGGGTGTGTGTCTCGATGTCTACAAGCACCGTTTTTCCTCTGAAATGCCTGCTACCCACGTCTCATCAGGGCCCGCTGATCAATGGCACTTGGGATCAAGGAAATTTGCTGCACCTGCTGTGGCTGAGCAGAGGGAGAAAGGAAAGGTGTTGGCGGGGAATGGGGAGAGGGGCTGGAGTGGGGAGGGGGGAGCGCTGTCAGAGGTTCCCACGTTCATGTCTCTCTTGGAGTTTCAAAGCCCAGCCTTGACCTTGATCCCTGGGTCTCCCTGAGTAGTTTCCTTGTCCTCTGAGCCCCGTGAGGAGGGTGAGGATGAGTCATGTGAGCGAATGCGAAGGCAGAAGCTTGGGGGACCTGATGGCTTGTAGCTCCTGCTTCCTGGAGCTCCTTCATTCATTCATTCCATATTGGTTTCTCAAGCAACTACCGTGTGCCAAGCTTTGGGAACACAACCGTGACTAGGGCAGAGCTCAGGACCCTGCCCACTTGGAGCCCCCAGTCTAGTGGGGGCATTAACCGCAAGAGCGGTCAGTGCTGAATGCTATGCCCACAGGGCCCAAGTGGCATCTGGGGGGTACCAGGGAAGCCCATCATGCCTTTTCTCCACCCCAGGTGCAGCCTATTTGGAGAATGAGGAACCGGCAGGGGTAGCTCAGGGTACCTGCTTCCCGGACATGGGGAGCCTCGCTCTGGCATCCAATTGTGACGTGATAGAGGCTTATGACTGCGGAGGGGTGGCTGCTGGGGCACCTTGCTGGCACACGATCGGACAGCCAGGAGAGAGAGGGACAAGTCAGCCTTGGTGCCCCTGATCCTAGACCTATACCATCAGGGGAAACAGGAGCCCTGAGGTTTATTCAGGAAGATGCTGACCTGAACGTCCGGAACCCCCGGTCTGGCCAACATGGATGAAATGCACACTCTGTATTCTTCCCTGAAGAGACTGTTATCTTTCTTCAATGACTTCAGAGTTGTAAGTATGTCACCACCCAGGCTCTGGGGCTTTGCAGCCCTTCCTCCATAACTGGCTCCCTCAAAGACAGAAATAAGTTGATCCAAATTCACTGACATCCAGATCGGTGGTCCCCAGGGAAGCAGGAAAGATGTAGGGCAGACTGACGAGGAGCAGGACACACTGGGAACAGGTGTAGGCTCTGTTCACCCAGAGTCCGTGAAATCAAGTACAGAGGTGTGTGATGGCGGGGGCTGGGCAGAAGGGGAGGGGGTTGGGGCTGGGATTGGTGGCTGAAGAAGAGCTTGACTCTAGGTCAAATCCTGTAGAACACTAAGTTGTTTGGGAAGGACAAGAGAGGGTGACTGTTAGGCACTTGGATGGCTCAGTTGTTAAGTGTCTGCCCGCGGCTCAGGTCATGATTCCAGGGTCCTAGGATTGAGTTCCGCCATCAGGCTCCCTGCTTGGCGGGAAGCCTTCTTCTCCCTCTCCCACTCCCCCTGCTTGTGTTCTCTCTCTGTCAAATAAGTAAATAAAATCTTTAACAAAAGATCCCCTCTCTTGAAATAAATCTTTTTTCTTTTATAAGATTTTATTTGTTTATTAGATTTTTATTTTATTTGTTTACTTGTTAATTATTTGTTTATTAGATCACTGGAGCAGAGTGGGGGAGGGGCCGAGGGAGGGGCGAAGCAGGCTCCCCACTGAGCCAGGAGTCTGATGTGGAGCTCAATCCCAGGACCCCAAGACTGTGACCTGAGCCAAGGGCAGATGCTGAACCAACTAAGCCACCCAGGTGCCCCTAAAATAAATCTTTTTTTTTTAAAAAAGGCAACTGTTTTGATAGCAGAATGGCATTAAGGAAAGGTCACCAGGAAAAAGGAGGTTATTAAATATCACTCCTCATCTAGTTATTGGTGTTGTAACATTTTCATGGGAATTAAATGAGATAGAACATTTAAAGAGCTTATGCCTATCATTGGGAACAGTGCTGAATAAATACCATCACCACTTTCATACCCTTCCAGATTTTTCTATATACCTTTTAAAAACAGCAAAATGAACACAGGAAAGCTATTGCTTTATGATCCACTTTTTCCCTTTAGAAGAATTTAACTTCCCCTCCTTTTGGATAGATTTTATTTTATTTTTTAAGATTTTACTTATTTATTTGACGGAGATCACAATTAGGCAGAGAGGCAGGCAGAGAGAGAGGGGGAAGCAGGCTCCCCGCTGAGCAGAGAGCCCAACGCGGGGCTGGATCCCAGGACACTGGGATCATGACCTGAGCCAAAGGCAGAGGCTTTAACCCACTGAGCCACCCAGGCACCCCTGGATAGGTTTTATTTTTTAGGGCAGTTTTAGGGTCACGGCACTATTGAGCAGAAGGTACTGAGATTTCCCATATACCCCTGTTCCACACATGCACAGCCTCCCCCATCAGCAACACTCCCCCCAGAGCAGTAAATTTGCTACAATTCAATCGATGAACTTCCATGGGCATTATCATCACCCAGAATGCATAGTTTTCATTAGGGTTCACTTTTGGCGTTGGACATTCTATGGCTTTTGACAATGAATCCACCATTTTAGTATTCATGGAGTAGTTCGCCATATAAGGGTGCTCTGTGCCCACCCCCCCGCCCATCTTCCCTACCTCCCCACTCACCTCTGGCGACCACTACTGTCGGTCCTCTACTGTCTCCATAGTTCTGCCTTTTCCAGAATGACCTATACTTGGGATCGTACACTGCGTAAGCTTTTCAGATGGGCTTCTCTCATTCAGCAATATGATTGTGAGTTTCCTTCATATATTTTCATGGCTTGATGGCTCATTTCTTTTTAGTGCTAATAGTCCATTGAATGTACCACAGTTTATCCATTCACCTGCTGAAGGCTGTCTTGGTTGCTTTCCAGTTTTGCCAATGATGAATAAAGCTTCTGGAAACTTCCATGCGCAGGCTTTTGTGCAAACATTAGTTTTCAGCTCAGTTGCATAAATCCCAAAGAGCATGACTGCCATATTGGTAAACATCTTCCTCTGACAATAAGGGTCAGACAACTACAGCCTTGTAAATAGAGAGATAAATGGATAGATGGATATTATTTATTTGTAAATGAAATGTATTTGTTTATGAAGTGTGCATGGCTGTCTTTAAGCTACACTGACAGAGCTGACTTGTTTCAACAGAGGCCTTATGGCATCCAAAACTCACAAAATCTGGGGCTTTTTGCGCGCATGTGCACACGCGTGCGGGCGCGTGTGCACGCACACACACACACACATACACACACACACAGATGGCCAACCCTTGTCCTGGAGCATCATTTGAAATAAGTGTCTAGAGTCCCATTGCATGGCTGTGCCATGGTTTACCTACCCAATCTGTATTACTGATTGCTTCAGCTAGTTTCATCCCTGACCATTCTAATGTTGAGGTATGTATGTATGTGTCTATGAGGATATCAGATATTACACTGAATATCTACAAATATAATTTCTAGGTAAAGGGTTTTATTGTAAAATCTTTAAGATTTTAAATATGAATTGCAAAGTGTCCTCCCGCATGCCCTCCCCCTTAAAAATCTTGTTTTCCGGCAACAGTATATAAGAATGTCTCTCCATGTCCTCACTAACCCTGGGTATTAACGTTTTTTAATGTTTTTGCTGATTTTATTGGCCTTTGCTCTCCCCACCCCCCTACCCCGCACACCCCCGACCCCGCACACCCTGGGAGAGTTCTATTTGTATACAACTAACAGACTATCTTTTCCTGTCTGATTTCTGTCCTAAAGATGTCTGGGTTGATCCTTATAGATGGCCTGGGCATCTATGTCAAATTCAGAGAGGCTGTCCTGGCAAGGGTCCTTGGGTTATCCTCTGCATATCTCCTTAACACTGGCTGTCTGTGCCTGTCAGTGGGCTGCCTCATGGTGCTTCTTGGCTTTGTTGGGTGGTATGGAGCAACCAGAGAAAATAGGGGCACTCTCTTGTTTGTAAGTTGGATCTGCACCCATCCCCCAAACTCCCATCCCACCCCCAGATGAATTCTTCCTTGCACTTATTACAAACCCCTGCCATCAGCCTCCCCTATTTTTCAGTGCCTGTGGTGTCTCATAGGATGGCATCAGATCCATCCATCTTTTCCTTCATGATATATCTCGCTTAGAACTCCTCCCCTAGCCCAGGCCATAATATTATAGTCTCCCAGGTTTTCTTCCCATAATTGGAAGTCTTGATTTCTCACTTTGAGCTCTTTGGCTTTTGGGAGTTTGCTTATGTGTGTGTGGTGTGAGGTGTGAGGTAGGGGTCAGTCCTCTCCTGCCTACACTAATTTCCATTATCCTTGGGTCTTTCCTGGGCACACTGTTCTGTTCCATCGGCTCATGTGTATGTGTCCCCACTAACACAACACCGTTGCTATCATTGTGTCTGCGTTAGCACACGTTCAAGTACACGAGATATGAAAGTTTGGAGCACGAGCAAGCAGACAGCGTGTTGCCGATTTTATGCATCTTGCTTATTCTCACGTGTAGCCTTGGCTAACTCCCCAAAGGCCAGCTCCCAGCTTCCCCATTCCCATTTCCCTTAGAACTTTGTCTGAGTGGATAGGTGGGATAATTTGTCTCTAGCATTTTTTGTTTTCCTTCTTTACTGTGTTGCTGCAAAACTCTGGTTATTTCAATTTGGGGTTTCAGGGAGCTCCTTAGTGCGGTTACCTTTCAGAGCATAAACAACCTTCACTGTTAAAAGCACCCTGCCCCCACCCTCCTTCTCCCTGAAGCTTTATCATCTCGTTTTCTTTCTTAATTACTCCACTCAGCAAATATTTATTGGACAGTTCCTGTGCCTGAAAAATTCCATTTCATTTTCAATAAGATGTGGACTCTATTTTATCCATAGTTTAGCTTGGAGGAATCAAAGAGTCCTCACCCCCTACGTCCAGCCCACCAGAGAATCTGATCGATTTTACCCTTTACACCTGTCCCTCCAAAGTCTCTGAGATCTCACTCAGAAAAGCAAAATTGTTTTTTTATGGTGTTGGGAGCTACAGAAGATTCTGAGCACAGGAGGGTCCCGCCGGGACTCAGGGGCTCACAAGCGCCCTCTGGTGGTCCTTGGGGGAACAGAGTGTGGGGGATGAGGGCCCGACCGAGAGATCAGGGTGGAGGGACTGTGCTGGTCTAGGTGGGAGACCGTGGGGGCTGGGCAGAGTGAGGCTGTGAAGCCGGGGAGAAGTGGGCAGATTAGGGACAGATTCTGAAGATGAAACCTGGAGGCCATATGGACTCCTGGATATCTATCCAGCCACCTTGGTCACCTAGAGACAGGGAGGTAGTAATATTAATATTAATCCCCACAATCTATTACATGAACCACTTGTCAGGGGTCCCACAGCTGCTAAGCCCTGCATCCATGTTTGTCCTTGTGGGCCCTGGCGTCGCTGGGTGTGTTTCCACGGAGTGTTCCTGCCTTTCCGTATCAGGACTAGATAAGCCCAGCCAGGGGATGGTCTGGCAACTCAGAGCCTCAATCAGCAAACAGATTTTAATAATCATAATCAGCTAGATGAAAGGAGAGCCAGGAGCTGACCTGCTTTGCCCCCATCCGGCCTTCAGATGATCTCCAGAACTTACTGATGCCCCTTGAGCTGGTCCCGTGCTCACACTGTATCTACAGGGAAACTGAGGCCCAGACTGAGCAGCAGGTTCTTGATGGGTGACTTCAAGACATCCCCTCTGCTGACTGTCTTTCTCATCGTTTTCCACCGGGCTTGTGAATTTTGTCTGAAACATAGGCTAGCAAACATAATTTCCTCCCGCCTCCCCACCAACCCTGCAGCCACCGACCTCTCTCACCTGGCATCTTCCCTACAGCGCCCTCCTCCCCCATTTGCAAGAGTTCTCGCCTGCTTCTCCTCCCCTCCTCCTGTCTCCATTCTGTCCTTTCCACCGACCCTCCTGTATCACCACGAGCACTGGCTGTCAATGCACAGAGCCTTTACTGACCTGGAGGTCCCCTCCTAGGGTCTCCCTGGTGCCCAGAAAATGCAGGACATGAAACGGAGCTCCAGCTAGTGGCTCCAAGAACACCTCGGTGCCAGCATCCTGTGCAACATGCAGGAAAATGCCCCATGAAAGAAAGCAGCTCCATACCCCACCGGGGGCTGAGTTCTTACAAACAGAAGAGGCCGCAAGGCCTGGGGTTGGGGGAGGAACAGTCCCCACCCCTGCAGGGACACTGGCTGAGCAGGCTTCCAGCCTCCTCCGGCCCCTCTGTGTCTTCCAGTGTCTCCTGTCCACAGTTACCATTCTCATTGTTGAAATCATAGTTGTCGCCGTGGTCCTTGCCCTATTCCACATTGTTCCACATTGGTCGCTGTTCCCACCCCACATTAGAAAGAAATTCAATCGATAGAAGAACCACCCCTCCCCGCCAGGAGCCATCCATGGGGTGATACCTGGCCCATGGGTCCCTGGGGCCGGAGATCGGGTCTCCAGACATGGGGCGAAGAAACAAAACCCTCTGCCGTCCCCTCAAGGGGTCCAGGAGACGGGCCGAGTTAATTTCATTCACCATCTCCCTGGCGCTTGATGGCGAAGCAATGGGCAAAGCTGTGAAAGCTGCTGGGGTTTTGAAAGGTGTCAGAAACAGAGGGCTATTGAGCCAAATCCGCCAAAATGACAAAGCACGGATGCTTTGACCCAGCTATCCCATCCCTAGAAATCATCCAAGGATTTGCTCGCTGGGGTCCAGCAGGACGTATATACAGGATAGGCAGGAGATTGTAAGCATCAGTAGAAGGTGGTTCATTTATACTGAAGTTCTTGGATTATTTGAGAGGGGATCCCAAGAGGAACCTGGAGGGACGGGGGTGGGGGGGGGTAGTGAGGCAGGGAAGGGAACTCTGCCCATAAAGGACGACCCTGCAGGCAGTTGGGCTCAGTCCTGTGGGGGGAGGGGGGCACCTGGGAGCAGCACTGAACAGGGGGCTGATTTCCCACTCGACTGGCGAGTGAGCTGCAATACTGATTCATCTCCCATCAGTGTTGCTTGAGGGCACACGTGGGCTGAGAGGCCACAGGGAGCCCTTGGCTGCTGGCAGCGGGAAGCCAGACCCATGTGCCCAGAAATGATAAATCCCGCTGGCACCAGGAACCACTGCTAGTCTTGCTAACAACAGCCAGACGCGGAACCACGAGAATAGGATAACGCAGGGAGAAGAATAATGAGACTACACTTTGCTTTGACACACATCGAATATCTCTTCGGGGACACAGGAAACAGTCACCGTCCCCGTAGTGGAGTGGGAGGAACTCGTTGGCTGGGAGAAAAAGGTGGGAGGGAGACTTTCCGCCGTCTACCCCTCTGTGCTTTGTGGATTTGGAACCCATGTGACTATTCACCTCATCCAGAAAACTTTTTAATTTAGACCTTGATTTAAAAAATAGAACATGAAATTTGCCCCTTTTGTGCAGCGATTGATTCAGTTGCTAAAGATGATCTTCAAATCTTTAATTGCGTTCCAGCCAAATGAGGGGGGCGGAGCAGGCATGTGGGTGATTCAGAAGAGCAGATGATTCAAGTTTGTGGTGGGTACGACCAGATGCACGGAGCTCGAGACCCACGCTCTTCCCCATGTCCCTCTCTCGGGGGTGATGGCAGCCAGAATTTGTCCTCCTCCAGTGCAGACTCATAGCTGGGGGCGGGGGAGGGGGGGATTGTGAAAGAAGTAAAAGAAAGCAGAAGGGAGGGCACCTGGGTGGCTCAGTTGGTTACGTGGTTAAGCATCTGCCTTGGGCTCAGGTCATGATCTCAGGGTCCCGGGTTCGAGCCCCACATTGGGGAGTCTGCTGATCCCTCGCGCTCTGCCCCTCCCCCCACCCATTCTCTCTCTTTCTCTCTCTCTGAAATAAATAAAGTCTTAAAAGAAAGAAAGCAGAAGGGGAACCCCACCCACCTGCTCTGTCCCCAGGAAACCTCCCCACAGGGGGCACCTTGCTGTTTTGTGAGCCCATCACTTCCAGTTTCATCTATGAGGTTCAAGAAATGGCCTTGGAGCACATCTTCGCGACCCTGAGGAAGAATTAGAGGTTACGATGAGCCAGATGACTGTTCCACAGAATGGGACTTGGTCACGGAGAAGGTGAGCTCCATCCACATCCCGAGTGTGTTATCATGGTACAAGACCCCTAACCTAAACTGGCATTCTTTTTTTTTCTTTTTTTTTTTTAAGATTACTTACTTATTTGACAGACAGAGATCATAAGTAGGCAGAGAAGCAGGCAGAGAGAGTGGAAAAGAATCAGGCTCCCTGCTAAGCAGAGAGCCCGATGCGGGGCTCGATCCCAGGACCCTGAGATAATGACCTGAGCCAAAGGCAGAGGCTTTCACCCACTGAGCCACCCAGGCACCCCATAAACTGGCATTCTTAACCATCCTTAAGAGTCCAGTTCAGGGATATCAAGTACATTCTTGTGGTTATGCGACCATCACTACCCTCTACCGCCTCCGACCCACCATTCTACTTCCTGTGAATGTCACTCCCCTGGGGATCTCATGGAAATGGAATCCTGCAATATTTGTCCTTTTGTGATTGGCTTATCTCACTGAGCATAGTGTCCTCCAGGTTGTAAGCATGGGTCTGAATCTCCTTCCTTTTTAAGGCGGAATCACCTTCCATTGTACAGAGATATACCACATTTGATTCATCCATTCCCCTATTGATGGACACTTCAGTTATTCCCACCTTTTACCTATTGCGAATATTGCGCACGAACATGGGCATATGCTTATCTCTTCAAGTCTCTGTTCAGTTCTTTGGGGAATGCATATCGGAATGAAATTGCTGGGTCATCTGATATTTCTCTGTTTAATTTTTTTCAGGGATTTTCATACTGTTTTCCACCGCAGCTGAACCATTTCACGTTCTCATCAACAGTGCACAAGGGTACTAGTTTCTCAGCACCTTTGCCAACATTTGTTATTCTCTCTCTCTCTCTTTTAAAATTTTATTTATTTATTTGACAGACAGAGATCACAAGTAAGCAGAGAGAGGGAGGGGGAAGCAGGCTCCCCGCCAAGCAGAGAGCCTGATGCGGGTGGGGGTTGATCCCAGGACCCTGAGACCATGACCTGAGCTGAAGGCAGGGTTTTTTTTAAAAAAGATTTATTTATTCGGGGGCACCTGGGTGGCTCAGTGGGTTAAAGCCTCTCCCGGGTTCCTGGGATGGAGCCCCGCATCGGGCTCTCTGCTTGGCGGGGAGCCTGCTTCCTCCTCTCTCTCTCTCTGCCTGCCTCTCTGCCTACTTGTGATCTCTGCCTGTCAAATAAATAAATAAAATCTTTTTTAAAAAAAATTTATTCATTCATTTACTTGACAGAGAGATCTCGAGTAGGCAGAGAGGCAGGCAGAGAGAGGTGGGAAGCAGGCTCCCTGCCAAGCAGAGAGCCAGATGCGGGGCTCCATTCCAGGACCCTGAGACCATGACCTGAGCCGAAGGCAGAGGCTTAACCCACTGAGTCATGCAGGTGCCCCCCCCCTTTTTTAAATAACCATCCTCCCGGGGTGGGAGGCAATGGTGTTTACTTCTTGAGTCTTGGTGTTTAAGGAGTAGGACCTGCCTGCCTATGTCATTGGAAGCTCCTGGGGCAGGTAGTTTAGAAGGGGCTCCTGAGGCCACAGAGAGTTTGGAAGGAAAAAGCATTGTCTGTCTCTAGGATTGTTTCACCTCTGAGTTTTGGGTGCAGGAACTGCTGTGGGGTCATGGGCAGGCTTGGGAGGCAGGCCACAATGGGTAGGGGGCTTCCGGCATCCCAGTTTTGGCCGCCGAGCCTTGAGATGGTGGCAAACATGTTTCATTCATTCTTACAGCACTTCTGCTAATCTTTATTGAGCACCTACTGTGTGCTGGGCACTGCTCAGGGCTCTGGGGACAAAGTGAGGGGACCGGTGTGACTGGGACTGAGTGAGTAAGAGGGAGGGTGGGGGCAGAGGAAGGGCTAGGGGCGACTGGGCAGGCAGATCGTGCCCGGCCTTGGAGGCCGTGGTGAGGCATTCAGCTTTTACCCCAAGTAAGATGACAGCCATGAAGGGTTCCGAGCCGTGATGGGCTCGAGTAAGGGAGGCTTTCGGCACAAGCCCCAGAATAGCATGATTGCTCTAGACAGTAGCCATGGTGACCGTGATTTCTATTGTTTTTTATTATTTTGATATTTGAAAGGGAGTTTTCAAGTGATTATCCTCCTCTCTGCAGTGGAAGTGCCGTGGGGAGAAGAAATACACAGATCTTTCCGTCTTCTCCTTTGAAATGACAACTGGTTGGTTACTCCTGCCCCAGGAGCCATGGTAGATCCATTAGGACCACAGCCTGTGACGGGCGCAACGTGTCCACGGACATCACCCACCAGGAGGTAACTCGAGCCTTTGCTGGGTGTCATCTAGGTAGACCCCAAGAGCTGGTGACTTTTAGAAAAATTGCGTATTTGCCGGAACCCCAAGCGAGAGGGGTCAAGAGCTAAAGAGAACGACCGTCCTTGGGTGTTCACTTCATTCTGACTCCACAGCCTTGGAGGCTCAGTGTTCCCATCTTCATGTCTCCTATGGGGAAACTGAGGCTCAGGGACAGTTCAATGTCGGTTTAGATGGCTTTGGTGGAGCTGGGTTTGGCCTGAGTCCATTCCCTGGGCTACACTGCCTGCTTTACAGAGGGCTTAAAATATAGCAGTAATGATGGACATGATCATTCTGGGAGAGTGATAGCTCCCACAGGGCTGGACGTTCACTTGGTGAATTCTGTCCCCATCACATAT
This sequence comes from Mustela erminea, assembly GCF_009829155.1. Lineage (NCBI taxonomy): Eukaryota > Metazoa > Chordata > Mammalia > Carnivora > Mustelidae > Mustela > Mustela erminea. Next base: position 8,527,842 of record NC_045614.1, read on the forward strand.
CATCAGGTAGGGAGTGCTTTTCTCCCATTTTATAGATGAGGAGACTGAGGCACAGACAGTTTCCCAGCGCTTACTCACCACCTGACAGTGTTATCGCTGTTTTATTACCTGTGCTTGCCACTCAAATGGTAGCCCCACCAAGGCAGGAATTATATTTGTTTTGTACATTGTTGGGTTCCCAGTGCTTAGCCTCACAGGAGACACTTAATCAATGCATATTAAGTAAAGGGGGCATTGAACCCGGTCAAGCTCAAGGCAACTCAAGCTTCCAGAACCAAGAATTGCCAGGGGCCTAGAAAGGGGAGCGTGTCTGTGACTGCATGGGGGGAAGTGGAACCCCTATCGCCCCACCCACTGTGTCTGGTCTCTTAATTTCTCTGAAACTGTTTCTTCACCTACAAAACAGAAAAAGGAATAGCACTCACCTCATGAGGTTAGAGTGATAAATAAGTGAGGAAACACATGTAACTAGCTGAGAAGGTGCTAGATACATGTTAGCCTTTCTGTTCATATGTAAAGAGCACCCAGAAATAACTAACAGTTACTGAATACTGGCTCTCAGGCCACTGTTATGTACTTCATGTAGATTTTTTTCTCTTGATCCTCACAAAAATCTTGGGTGGGAGATCCAGTGGGTCCCGTTTACCGTTGGGGAAACTGAGGCACAGAGTGATGTGTGACTTCTCCAGGGTCACACAGCTAGCAATAACTTGGGATATCTGGTCATACTCTTATTCACTACACTTGGAGGTCACAACAGATAGATACTGGGGAGTAAGTGTATGTTCTGGGTGAGGCGAGGGAACGAGGAGGCCAGGGGAGATGCTGGGAGAGGGGAAGCAATCAAGCGAGAAGAAGCCAAGGTCCTTGTGGCTTTGTCCCCTTCTCCAGCCTGAATCTGAGAGGAATTTCATTGGACCAAGGGGTGGGGCTGATGGGAACTTGGGAGTCCAGAAGCCTTTAGACAGGTCCTGCCTGCTTTGATATTTGTACCCTCAGGGCTGTTCCCTCAAGGTCTAGACAATAACCAAGACTCAGAGCTTCAACTTGAGTGGTGGCTCACTGGAGGCAGCAGTGATACAGGTAAGGTCTAGGACCTTTGGAACACACTGAGCTCTTTCACTGAGCACCTACTGTGTGCCAAGCACTGTTCTGGCCCCTGGGGATTTCTGCCATTCAAGTGGGCATGGGGGACGGATGATTGTTTCAGTAAAAGATTCCTTCTAGGAAGGGAGTAAAGCAGGGTGACACGATCGGGAAGGGAATCAGGGATGACTTCCCTGAGGAGGTGACATTTGACCAGTGACTTGAGGAGATGAGGGTTAACCATGTGCGTATGTGGGAGAAGCTGGAGGACACAGCTGGTGCAAAGGTCATGAGGTAGCAATACGCTTGGCTTATTTTCGGACCAGTGGGGAGGCCCCTGTAGCTGGGGCAGGGTGAGTGAGAAGAGGCACAGGGAGAAATGAGAGCCGGGAACTGATAGGGTAGATCATGAAAGACCTCGTAGGGTGCAGAGAGGGGTTTGATGTTTATTCTGAGTAGGGTGGAGAGCTATTAGAAGAGTTTTAACATCCACTTTTTCACTCCACAAACCTTACTGAGCACCTCCTTTGACCAGGCATTGTTGTAGGCACTGTGGATACAACAATGAACTCCACAGGCAAAAATCTCTGCCCTCGTGGGCATTCTAATCAGCAGCAAAATATGATTTTTTTCAATTGGGCAATTTACTGTATGGTAGTGGTAAGTGTTTATTTTTTTATTTTTGAGAGAGTTAGAGAGAGAGCATGAGCAGGGGAAGGGGCAGAGGGAGAGGAGGAACCCCAGGAATCCACACTGAGCTCCTGAGCTCCATCCCAGGACTGAATTTCCTTTTCCTACCTCATTTAAAAGACAACCATAGGGATGCCTGGGTGGCTCAGTCGGTTAAGCGTCTGTCTTCGGGTTAGGTTGGGTCGTGATCCCGGGGTCAAGCCCGGGGTTTGGCTCCCTGCTCGGGGGGAAGCCTGCTTCTCCCTTTCCCGATCCCCCTGCTTGTGTTTCCTCTATCACTGTCTCTCTCTGTCAAATGAATACATAAGAATCCTTAAAATAATAAATAAAAGACATCAGCACAAGGCAATACCTACAAAACTGTGTTTACTGACTGATATTAAGATGTAACTTATATGACCACAATAGCACAAAGAAGGGTGGAGAGAAAGAGACATACAGGAGTAGAGTCTGGATATGCTGCTGAAGTTCATTTAGTATTGATCCAAACTAGATTGTGAACAGTTACGATGTCATCTGTAGTCCCCAGGGCAACCGCTAAGAAATAAACTTTAAAATCCAGCAAAAGAAACAAGCGCATAAAAACGCTGCACTAGAAAGTACTTAACATCAAAGAAAGTTGAGGTGAGCAATAGAACAAGGACAAAACCCAAATGGAAAACAAATAGCGAAACGGCGTATATAAATCTTACCTTCTCAATAGTTACGTTAAAGATGGATTACACCACTTAACCATACACTTTAGAAAGGTGAATTGTGTGATATATGAATTTTCTCAATAAAGCTCTTATTTTGTTTAAAAAAAAAAAATAGCTTCCATCCCTCTGGGCCCCCAGGAAGTTGTTTTGTTTTGTTTTTACTCAGGCGCTTCCCCCACATTGATTTGCAAGATGCAATAGTGTTGTTCCGCAGATCACTGCCGGCTGAGATTCATCTGATCTGTTATTTTTAAAATGGGTATTTTTTTTCATGGTACAAATTTATATTGAATATATGTTTGCAAACTATACTAGGCTCTCTTCCCCAAGGAGGTCATAATAGTCAAGGCAGGAAACAGAATGCAGCCCCCAGGTGGTCCTTTTAAGTTTTCAGGGGTTTCCTTGCTGAAGTGTGAGGTGCCCAGGGGCTAGCAACACAGGGAGATTTTACTTCTTCTGGGCCTGAAGGTGGGGAAAGCAAGAGCCAAGGAAGAAGGGTCATCTGCCCGCAGCTGCCGTCTCGAAAAGCTCTGGGCGGACAGGAGAGAAGAAGCAGCCGGGAAGAAATACTCCAACTTTTCCTCCAATCTCATCTCCTGCAGGTGTTTACTATTGGGCAAACCTAACCGGAAGTAAGGGCAGGGGTTTTTGGGAAATGTAGTTCGCAGGACCCAGGGTAGGTCAGAGGAGGGCGTTGATAAGATCTGTGGGAAACAAAGGGAAAATGAAAAAAGTCTGCTCACGACTGAGTCTGATTGTGGAAACAAGTTCAAAGTGACTCTAGCTTGACTATGGAGGTGGGGAGAGTTTTGGCTCTCCGTAAAACCCTGCCCTTCACTTTCTGGAGGAAGATGCTCCAGGCCCCCTCTCAGTCTCTCCAAACTGCTTTGGGTTCGAGAGCTCCTTCGGGTTGGTTCAATATTTCTTCCATTTCAGCTGCCAGGAATTCAGCCACTTCGCTGCTATTTATCAAACGAGGCTGACAGAGCTGGGGGATGGCAGGACACCTGACTTACCTAACTGCTGGAGATTCTGTCTCATTATTATTTCTCTGAGTCCCTCACTGCTTTTGGAAGAAAGATTGGTAATAAAAGATTCTGGGAAGCCCTGTTATCCGGACTCCTTTTTTTTTTTTTTTTTTAAGATTTTATTTGTTTATTTGACAGACAGAGATTACAAGTAGACAGAGAGGCAGGCAGAGAGAGAGGAGGAAGCAGGCTCCCTGCTGAGCAGAGAGCCCGATGCGGGACTTGATCCCAGGACCCTGGGATCATGACCTGAGCCGAAGGCAGCGGCTTAACCCACTGAGCAACCCAGGCGCCCTTTTTTTTCTTTTTTTAAAGATTTTATTTATGTATTTGACAGACAGAGATCACAAGTAGGCAGAGAGGCAGGTAGAGAGAGGGGGGAAGCAGGCTCCTCACTGAGCAGAGAGCCCGATGTGGGTCTTGATCCCAGGGGGACCCTGGGATCATGACCTGAGCTGAAGGCAGAGGCTTAACCCACTGAGCCACCCGGGTGCCCCTCCTGACTCCTTTTTCCTTCATTTTATTTTTTATGCCCCTAGTAATGGTTTTAGCCCTAAGTACCCAAATGGGATGATATGGCCTCCCTTCTCATGCAATTGTCTTGTTTTTGTAAATTTGTGGGAAAAAAAAACCCAAAGCATTCACACACACACAAAAACAAAAACAAAAGAACTTGCCCAAAGAAACTCCTATATACCCATCACCCAGATTCAACAATCACGTAGCATCTGACATGTTTGTTTCATGATTGCCTTTTTCCCCTTGATGAAGTATTTACAAACCAATCCCAGACAATGTCATTGTGCCCCTCATACTTCAGTACACAGAGATCTCTAAAAATGTATACAACTGTGTTAACCCCAATACTATCATCACACATTGACTGTATGTTTGTGTCCCCCTGCCCCAAATTCCTATGTTGAAAATGAATCCCCAGTGTTATAGTCTTGGGAGGTAGGGCCTCTGGGAGGTGACTAGGTCATGAAGGCTGAGCCCTCACCAGTGGTTAGTACCCTATAAAAGAGACACCAGAGAGAGCTTCTTTGCTGCTGAGGACACTGCAGAAAAACCCAGCCATCTGTGACCCAGGACACTGGTCTTCACCAGACACTGTATCTGCTGGCGCCTTGATCCTGAACTTCCCAGCCTATGGAACTGAAAGAAGTGTCTGTTGTTTGTAAGTCACACAAATGAACCAAGGCAACACCTTAGAGAATTAACCACCATTCCTTGTTACCACGAAACACACAGGCCACCATCAAGTTTTCCTGATGAGCTCAAAAATTTCTTTTTCCATTGATTTCTTGGTATTTCGTTTGTTTATATAGAGATAGAATTGACATGAAAATATTTGTTTCAGGTGTCCAACATGATCTGAACCACAGCCATTGCCCATGATTGCACAGTAAGTCTAATGAACATCACCATACATAGTTAAAATTTTTTTCTTTTTCTATTTTTTAAAAAAAGATTTTAAGGGCACCTGGGTGGCTCAGTGGGTTAAAGCCTCTGCCTTTGGCTCAGGTCATGGTCTCAGGGTCCTGGGGTGGAGCCCCGCATCGGGCTCTCTGCTTAGCAGGGAGCCTGCTTCTCTTCCTCTCTCTCTCTCTGCCTGCCTCTCTGCCTACTTGTGATCTCTGTCTGTCCCGTAAATAAAATCTTTTAAAATTAAAAAATATATATATTTTATTTATTTAACACAGAGAGAGATCACAAGTAGGCAGAGGCAGGCAGAGAGAGAGGGGGAAGCAGGCTCCCCGCCGATGTGGAGCTTGATCCCAGGACCCTGGGATCATGACCTGAGCCGAAGGCAGAGGTTTAACCCACTAAGCAACCCAGGAGCCCCTAAATTATTTTTCTTTTGATGAGAACTTTTTTTTTTTTTTAAAAGATTTTTTATTTATTTATTTGACAGAGAGAGATCACAAGCAGGCAGAGAGGCAGGCAGCGAGAGAGGAGGAAGCAGGCTCCCTGCTGAGCAGAGAGTCCGTTGCGGGGCTCGATCCCAGGACCCTGAGATCATGACCTGAGCCGAAGGCAGCGGCTTAACCCACTGAGCCACCCAGGCGCCCCTTGATGAGAACTTTTAAGATCTGCTCTCTTGGTAACTTTCAAATAGTAATACAGTATTATTAACTATAGTCACCATGTTGTACATTACATTCTCAGGACTTAACACATTTGGTTTCTTTGCACTGGATCCAAATAAAGTCCACAAATCATGTTTGCTTGTCATGTCTCCTAAATCCCTTTTATTCTAATCCAGTAGTTCTCAAATTAGAGCATGCATTAGAATTCTCTGAATGTTCTGTGAAAGCACAGATGCTGGAGGGGGCTGCACCCCCAGGGCTTCTGACTGGAGATCTGGAGTAGGGCCTGGGAATCTGAATTCCAAATGACTGCTCAGGCAATGCTGCCAGAACTTGCTCAGAAAAACACTGCTCTGGGTTCTTCCTCCTCTTCTCCAAGCCCACCAACCTTTGTTACAGAAGGAGACCAGCGTGCGTGTGGGTGGCTCAGTGGGTTAAAGCTTGGCTCAGGTCATGATCCCAGGATTGAGTCCCACATCAGGCTCCTGCTCAGCGGGGAGCCCGCTTCTCCTTCCTCTGCTGCTCCTCCTTTTTGTCCTCTCATTCTTTCTCAAATAAATAAATAAAACCTTAAAATAACAACAACAAAAGAGTCTGGATTTACTCCTTGCTTCTACTGTGAATCCTTTATCTTCTTCCTCCTTCCCCCATATTTCCTGTAAGTCACTGGTTCTCAGCCCTCTGGGAACTTTCACAAAATGGGTCTGGGGACTCTGACATTCACCCAGAAGATTCTAAGGGCGGGACGTGGCCGCTGCTGAGAAACAATCTAAGGGCTTCATGCAATGACCACAACTACCTGAATCAGTTCTTTCATTGGAGATTGCAAAATGGTGGTTTATCTAATCTATCCATCTTTCTTAGGGGGGGCAGGGGGGGATTTTGAGGAAGCGAAAATGAGCACGGGTTGTGTTTGCTATTGTTTCAGTCACCTCCCATTGCAGGAAAGAACACACCAATTTCCTCTGGAGCCAGCCCACCTCTGCGATTTCTGTCCCAGAACCAGATTCTGTCACGTGGTCTCAGCCAGCCAATCAGCGCATTCCATCACTTCGTCCCCAGGCAGGCGATGGTTTGGAGACTTGGGATGAGATGACCAGCTCCCTTGATGCTCACCTCACCTCGCGAGGGCCAGGCCACAGAGCAAAGGCACAGAGAACAGTTGAGAAGCTTGGGACAGTATTGTGAGTCCGTGGGTCTAGCTCCCCTTTGAGCTCTGCAGTTCATACATTCACTCAACAAACATCAGTGGAGCTCCTGGTCTAAGTCATGAATGAACTTTTTTTACTCAGCCCCCCTCCTTTTTTTTTTTTGAAGATTTTATTTATTTAACAGACAGAGATCACAAATAGGCAGAGAGGTAGGCAGAGAGAGAGGAGGAAGCAGGCTCCCTGCCGGGCAGAGAGCCCGATGTAGGGCTTGATTCCAGAACTCTGGGATCACGACCTGAGCCGAAGGCAGAGGCTTAACCCACTGAGCCACCCAGGCGCCACTCTCAGAACACTTCTGACACCAAATGTGTGTTTGTGTGTGTGTAGGGGTTTCACACCAAACCACTCTCTCGGGGCACCAATGGGGTGTCCTAGAGTTCAGTTCTGATATTAACTACCCAGTATTGAGGCAGATACACAAACTTTAGGGCTCAGTCCGACTAGACTGCCCCCTCTTCAGATGCGGGTTTCAAGTATTGGGTCTCAGGGTGACCCATACTTCTGTCTGACTTGGCTCCAAAATCGGGGGCTCCAACAATCCCCCTTCCCTGTCAGTCTTGATAATTAAAATCTCGCAGTGCTCCCTAAACACTTTAGTTACAATTTTTAATTATGAAAGGATGAAAATCAGAAACAGCCAAACGCATAGGGTACAATATGGAGAAGGGGCGGAGCTTCCATGTCCTCTCCCAGCATGCCTCCTTTCTAGCACCTTGATGGGTTTCTAATCTAGAAACTCTCTGAATCAAGCAGGGGGTGGGGGAGGGGAAGGAGAGGGGTTGGGGGGAGAAGCAGGGCTGAAGAGGGAGCCAACCTGGGGCTCCGTCCCAGGACCCTGAGATCATGACCTGAGCCGAAAGCACTTAATGGACTGAGCCAGCCAGGCCCCTCATTTTTAGGCTTTTTATGGAAATCTCATCATTTAGGTATGATGGATAAAATCACTGGCCATTGGTGATTAACTCAATCACCAGCTTGTCTTCCCTCCACTTCCCAGTCAGGTGGCTGGGCTCAAGGCTCCCACCCTCTAGTCTTGGCTTTGTCTTTTTTCTTTTTTTTTAAATTTTAAAATTTATTTGTCAGGGAGAGAGCTAGTGAGCTAGAGAGAGGACTCCCAGGAGTGCCACCCGGGGGTCCCATGGCTTGGTCTTTCTGGACAGCAGCCCCCATCCTAAGCCACCTAGAGACTCCAGGCCTCTCATTAGCATACAAAAGACATTCTTATCGCTTGAGAAGTTCCAAGGATTTAGGAGCTGTGTGCCACGCCAGGAATAAAAACCAAATTTTGGTTTTTTAATTGTATCAAACAGGAACTGAGCTGGGTGTGGTAGTGAAAAATACATTTGAAGAACTGATATTATATTGAAAGGCACACTTGTTAAGTTAAACAAGTAAATTATATAGTAGTTTCCATTCTAGAAGCTATGGGGAGGAGGACACAGGAAAAGGACACCGGAAATGCTGCAGAGAGGCTGCAGTACCAAACAGGGAGGGGACAGAGGGAAAGGGGGGCCAATGGGAAAGTGAGATTTGCACAAAGGTCTGAAAGAGGAGGTGAGTGAGAGGAGCCATTTGACTTCAGGCAGACAGAACAGTCGGTGCAAATGCCCTGAGGCAGGGGCCTGGTGTGTTCAAATAGCAACAAGGCCAATGTGACTGCAGCAGAGCAAATGTGGGGGGCAAGTGGGAAGAACTGAGAACATGATCTAACAAGTCAGATCATGGAGGACCTTGTGAGTGCAGGGAAGACCCAGGCTTTTACTGAGTGGAGGAGCAATGGACAGTTCCGGTATGGACAGGATCCCACCAGCTGCCGCGGGGGCGGGTACAGATCATCTTACTAGGACTAGTTGGGGCAACATCACCCTCCCTTCCACACAGCAAACTTTCCAGGGCCAAGCTGGTGGGCATGAAGCCTGGCTCCTGAAGCCCCAGACCTGAGCCTTCTCCCTAGCCTGATCCATACTCTGCTGCATTTCACCTGGCCCTCAACCCAGCATCTCCTTGGCTGTAAGTCAACTATCCTCTTCCTGAAAACCACTTCTCACTAACAGCAGTAAAAGAAAAATTGCACAGGGACAGACGGCTTTATTTCCTCTTGTGGATAAACGTGCTTGTCTTTCCGAGTGGACACCAAAGAATTTCTTCCACGGGAGAACCATGTCTGGTACAGAAATGACCCAAGTTGGGAGCTCACTCCGTAGTGTTTGGGGATCATAAGGGAGAAGCCAGTTCGTGGAATTACTGCTTCAACACGGAGTCCAAATTTTGCCCCTTACTTGCCTTTTGGAACAGATAGGAGAGAAAGACCCAAGAGCATGATCTCTGAGAAGGCCAAAGAAAGAAAGAAAATGAAAAAGCAGAACCCCAAATCCCCAACTGTGGTCATGGCCGTGGAAAAATGAACTGCTTAAAGCCAATGCTGAGAATGTAGGACCCAGTCTCAGGCTCCCTCTCCAGACCCCAGTCCCCTTGGAGTTAAAATGTGGTTTTCCCACAGCCTCTGGCTTCATTTTTGTTTGTAAACTCAACAAATCTCCATCCCTCCGACCAGCCACTGCTGCCACCCCTGTGCCCATGGGATCTCCCAGGACAGTGGTTTTTGTTCCCCAGAGACTGTCGTGAGTGAAGCCTCCCACCCAAAATTATAAAATAAAAACTTATATTTTTAGAAGAAACAAACAAAAAAACCCTTTCCTACATTATTCCCAATTTTGAGAAGACCAAGGGGCAGCTAGCTGTCTGTTACTACTTAAAGCGCAACTGTCCAAAAATCACATATAAACACGAGGCTTACTTCACGTCAAGGGGAAGGCACAACCAGAGCTTTTTTTTTTTTCCCCCCCTTATCATGCGGGCTATGACAAGTTGGCTTGTCCCTTAGATAATGGCACTTTGATCAATCATTTTTTTTTTTTTCTGGCAAGCAGCTTAAGGAAAATGGACTAGCCCACAGAATCTTGACAGCCCATGGTGCATCTTAACAGGCTGCTTCTTCTTTTTTTTTTAAATAGCTGCTTTAATTTCTCTTTTATGTTAAAGTAACCAACATTTTTGACTCCTGCCCCCAAACATTCCCCAGACTCACTGTATGTGTTTCCAGGAACTTGACCATTTCACCTGTCATCTGGATTGTTGACTTACAGAGATGCCCTCACTTTGAAGATCTAAGGGCAGCCCTTGGTAAGGGACGAATTGGGCCCTCTAGAAATAAATTCAAAGCAGAGCTTCTAGAAAGAGCCAAGTTCCACTTGAACCAGATCTTCCTGGCTTGCAGGAGGAGGAGGCTGAGATTTTTAAAGCTGTATAGCAAGTGGTTTTGGTGGCAGGGCCTGGGGGTGGAACTCAAACCATCTGTTTAGACCATCCTCCCTGGGTCTGTCAAATTCTGGGATGTTAGCTGGTGTTCCGGGCCATATACAGGAGCCAGGCCACTGGAGTTTGGACTTGGGTGGGCAGGAAGGCCACTGAGCTGGAGTGGGGGTGGGGTGGAGATCAAGATAGAGATCCCCAGACTGCACATAAGCTCCCAGCAGGAGCCCCTGCCAGCTGGGGACCCCCGATCATGTGTCAACCAGGGACACTGAATCCCAGCCCATTGCCATCAGCCCGCCACTCCCAAGCACATCTGTGAAGAGTGTGTAGCAACAGTAATTACCCAATCTTGCCTTCTTGCCCCTTCAGCCCAACCCTACAGCTTCCCTTAGGAGAAACATCCTCCATTCCTCCATTAGTAGGAAACATCACCTCTCTGGTCCCCACTGATGATGTGGCTCAGGAAACAGGGCTCTGGGTCTTCAAGGGTCCTTGATGGGGAGGAGCCCAAGTCCTTCCATTGACAGGTTGCCCGCAAGGGCCAGCGATGGGAACATTGCTCAATTTCCTTCTCTAGCAGGATGTGAGATGTGGAAAGACCTTGCTTAAAACATCACCAGCCAAATGGGGCCCGGGAGAGGCAGGTATGGGTGGGAGGGCCCAGGCTCCTGGCTCTGAGGTTAACTTCCAGCAAAAAGTCCCGAGTGGGAACTCCACGGGTTGGGCCATCCTCTGCCCAGCCTGATGGGGCCCAGAATTCCAGAATTCATTCCAGGGATCGGAGATGCTACAGTAGATAAGTCAAAACAGTGGCGGGAGTGTGGGTGATGCGAAATCCTGGGGAAGCTCAGAAGGCACTTCTGGGGTCCCTGAAGCTGGGGTGAGGGGGCTCTGACTTCCTGTCCCTTTACAATGGGAAAGCTGCTCTAATTCGGCTTGCACAGGCAGAGGGTCTGCAGGCCAGCAGGGAAGGGTCTGCGGGGGCTAAAATCACCTCCCTGCCTTGGAAGCTTGAGGGCTGAGGAGTTTCACAGGCAGGCCTGGGACCACACCAGGGGCCTCCGAGAAAGGCATCGCCTTCCACGTCCCCAGGGATGAACTCTGAGGACCCACCCTACAGGAGGAAGACGATGAAGCATCTTCCACCAGCTGGTGAACACCAGGCAATGCCTCACAGAGAATGGACCAGGATGAGAGTTCTAACCCCAGAAGGCACTGTGGAGGCCCTCCCACCAGACCGGGGGGACACACTGCCCACCCTCCCTCTGTTAGGATTCCTGAAAGGCAGCAAGCTCGTGCATGTCAGTGCCCCCAGACTCTGCCATGCAGAATCCCCAGGGCCTGGAGCTTGTGTTAAGGCTCTTCAGGCAAGTCGGAGGTCATGCAAGAGCCAGGGCAGCCGGCGGGAGGGAAGGGGGCACCCTGAGCTTGGAAACAGCCCTTGTGGCTCATGCCTCAGTCATAGTCCCTGCCAAGGCCGGAAGGGGTAGGCAGGGATTGGGGACCATCTCTAGCAGCTGCAGCTGCTGGGCTCAGGGGGCGTGGTGTCCCCCAAGGCCGGGCCTTTCCCATTGCTCCCCGGGCTGGAGCTGGGGTCTAGGGACTCATTCATCTTCTCACAGATGACATCCACCAGGCGCTCAAAGACCTGCTTCACATTGATGTTCTCCTTGGCGCTGGCCTCGAAGAACTCAAAACCTGGAAGGACACGAGGTGGGAACAGCAGTGAGACCCCGGAGGGCAGAGCCGGGGCTGTGACATCACCCAAACCTGGTCTCCAAGCCCAGGTCTGCCCTTCATGCGGTTGTGAGACCTTGACCGAGTGCCTTGGTCTCTCGAAGCCTCAGTTGGCTCATCTGTAAAAAGGGAAAAATGCTGATGCTGATAAAAGTCTGTGGCAGCAGCCCCTGTTGGGGCTATGCCAACAGTCTCTTTGTCACAAAGCAATGGCTGCAAGTCTAGCTAGTAATGTTCCAGGACCCAGCAGGCATGTAACAAATGGTGGGTTTCCCAGCGTCCACAGGGCGTCTGCGATGCCCACAGTCTTGACCCACAGAACATATTAAAAGTGGCAATAATGAGGAGCACCTGGGTGGCTCAGTCAGCTAAGCATCTGCCTTTGGCTCAGGTGATGATCCTGGGGCCTTGGGTTCAAGTCCTTGGGATGAATCCTGCTTCTTCCTTTTCCTCTGCCCCTCCCCTGCTTGTGCCCATGCTCAAGTGTGCTCTCACCCTCTCAAATAAATCAATAAAATCTCGGGGCACCCGGGTGGCTCAGTGGGTTAAAGCCTCTGCCTTCAGCTCAGGTTATGATTCTGGGGTTCTGGGATTGAGCCCCGCATCAGGCTCTCTGCTCAGCGGGGAGCCTGCTTCTTCTTCTCTCTCTCTGCCTGCCTCTCTGCCTACTTGTGATCTCTGTCTGTCAAATAAATAAATAAATAATTTTTAAAAAGCAGTAGCAATAATGGTAATAAATAAGCAGCAGCTGCAGCAAACACCCAGGTGCCCCTAACTTGTCTTTCATTTAAAAACAAAAAGCTTATCCTGGGTGCCTGGGTGGCTCAGTGGGTTAAACGTTGAATGCTCAATTTTGGCTCAGGTCATGATCTCAGGGCCTGGGATGGAACCAAGCTCCTTCTTCCTCTGCCCCCCACTCTCTCTATCAAAAATAAAAATAAAAAATAAAAAATAAACATTTTTTTTTTAAATTTACAAAAGTTTGTCCTCCAAAAGCTAGAAGGTAGTACAAAGGCTCTGGGGACTCGCCCATGGTCCCTCAGCTACAAAAAGTGGGCTGCCGACCTAACAATAAAGGGGTACATGGCAATCCTTCTTGTACCCCTAAAAAGCTGGCTCAGGCTCTGCCTACAGGGGGTTACTGCCCGGAATGGTCCGAGATAACATCCACACCCACAACACCCACCCAGCTGGGCCAGAAATTCAAACACCCACCCCATTACACAGTGCAGGGTAAACACAGCCCTCTCCCAGCACTTGTCATGCTGTACTATAAAAATGCAATTACAATTAAAGAATTATGTGTGTGTAATTATCCATTTACTAGCCGTCTCTGTTACTAGAACGCCAGGTTGGGGAGGGCAGGAGCCTTGTCTTGTGCCTGGCACAGAGCAGGTGCTTGGAAACTATTCGCTGAATGATGGATTGAATGACAGAGGCAGAGCATGAACTCAAATCTTCTACCCCAAGCCTACTGATCATCACTGTCACACCACTGTCTTCCTAGGCAAGCCTGGCATTACCTTTTTTTTTTTTTTTTTAAGATTTTATTTAATTATTTATCAGAGAGAGAGAGAGAAAGAGAGAGTATACAAGCATGGTGAATGGCAGGCAGAGGGAGAAGCAGGGTCCCCGCCCAGCAGAGAGACCAATGTGGGACTCGACCCCAGGATCAACCCAAGCCAAAGGCAGGTGCCCAACCGACTGAGCCACCCAGGCGTCCCATGCTTGGCATTTCCTTATCTGTGCATGGCTCTGCCTCAAACAATCTGAGTTCTTTTTGTAATGCTATTTTTTTTTCTGATTATAAATAGTGAATAAATTAATTAAAGTTAGAAACCACCAAAAAATATCCAGATGAGTAGAAAAGCTATTTATAATCTCATGATCCAGAAGCAATTACTACTGGTGTTTTGATATTTTGCTTTCCACTTTAAAAAAAAAAAAATACAAGTACACAATTACTGGGGTTGGGTTTGTAGGGGGTATTGCACGTACACGCGTGCATCAAATTCTGTCTCCCGCTCCGTACACCAGTATTTTAAACTTTATGATGGAGTTGGAAGCCCCCTCACCCCTAGTCGCTAGATGTTCTCTGCAAGGTGGGGGCAACATCTGTAAGTATCCAGCCCAAGGATGGGAATCGTAGCTGATTTCACCAGTTCTATGACTGACTGGGGATCTAGGCCCCAATTGTACAGGCTGACTCCCCATCACAGCTGGAAACGAGACCCTAGTTGAAGCGCCCAGAAAGCCCAGGGAACAGGGGAGCAAGTTCAATCACACCAAAAGGGAGCAGACAGCCAGATCTCAAATGGGAGATTCCCTCGAACAAAGACCCAGTCTGTCCAACAAATAGTTGGTAAGAAAAAAAGAAGACTGTGTGTAGTCCAGGGTCCCTGAACTTTCTCTGTAAAGGGCCAGATAGTAAATATTTGAGGATCTGTGGGCCGTTATGGGGTGCCTACAGCTTTGTGTGCAAGCATCAACAAGAGTTCACAGTCATGGTGCCTGGGTGGCTCAGTGGGTTAAAGCCTCTGCCTTCAGCTCAGGTCATGATCCCAGGGTCCTGGGATCGAGCCCCGCATCAGGCTCTCTGCTCAGCAGGAAGCCTGCTTCCTCCTCTCTCTCTCTGCCTGCCTCTCTGCCTACTTGTGATCTCTGTCTGTCAAATAAGTAAATAAAATCTTTAAAAAAAAAAAAAAAAAGAGTTCACAATCATGCTAGCTAACACTCAGATACAACCGCCTGTGTGCCAGACTGTGACACCGGCCTTATGTCATATTCGTTTAGTCCCCACGACAGCTTGATGAGCTGGGGCTCTCGTAACCTCCATTTCACACAAGTGGAAGCACAGGCCCAGACAGATGAAATTACCAAAAGCAAGATCACAAGGTGATGGAGAACGAATACAGGTTAATGTGCAATCAGGGCCCATGTTGGCTTATTTCATCTTTCTAACAGCGCCCTGAAGGAGACACGGTTTTCACTCTGTTTTCCAGATGGAGAAATGGAAGCACAGAGAGGGGAGGCGATGTGCCCAAGGTCACACAGCTACTGGGTTGCAGAATGGGAATCGAGCTCCTGAGTCTGGATTCTTACAAGCCCTCCCCTGCGGTGGTGGTTACGTTGCCTCCTGCAACGAAAGTTCTATGGAGGGCTTTGAATTCTAGAATACTCCAGGAAAGATTTCCTTTTAGCTTAGAGGCGCCTGGGTGGCTCAGTCCAGCATCTGCCTTCAGCTCAGGTCATGATCCTGAGGTCCTGGATAGAGCCCTGCTTCAGGCTCCCCACTCAGTGGGGAGTCTGCTTCTCCCTCTGCCCCTCCCCCCAACTCATGCACTCTCTCTCTTAAATAAATAAAACCTTAAAAAAAAAATTTCCTTTTAGCCTAAATTTCCATTTATGTAATTCAAAAATGTAGCCTGAAAACTCCTCCTCCCATCCCAGTGCCCTGGTCCCCAGTTCTTGGATGCACACGGGCCACCCCTGTTACTAGATGTTTCCATATCCTTCTGGAGTTTCTTTGGGCAAACCTAAGTGTATATTCTTATTCATATATATTTTTATACACTCCTGCAGGGGTCAGCAAACTCTGAGTCACAGGCCAGATCTGGCCCATCACCTACTTTTGTCAGCCAGGTCTTACTGACGGTCACATTCCTTCGTGTAAGCTCGCTGGCTGCTTCCAGGTGGAGCTGAGGGTGCTGGCAGTGACTCTGTGCCTGCAGATTACTTCCTGTCTGGCCCTTCGAGAAAACATTTGCTGAGCTGCGAACTAAAGGAAGCAGCCAAGCCCACTTCTCTGCCGTTCGCTCTTCCCTGAGCCCCGTATCCCAGAGATGTTGCCACAGCAGAGCGTAAAGAACACGTCTGTCCCTTCTCACATCTGCGTAGTGCTCTGCCACGTGACTGTGCTCTATGTTTCGAGACGTCCCCGCCGTGAGATTTTCAGGAGGTTGCTAACAGTTCTTGTCCCTCCCGCCAACAGTGCTGTGATCTGAGACACTCGCCACTTCCCACACAAGTGGGATGTTTGGAGGGTACATTTCCAGCAATGTTTTTGCCCAGTCTGGGTTCCCAGGACAGTGGGAAGGATCTGTCACTGAATTCCCTGAAATTAAATGCAGAAGGTGGCATACCTGTGGGTATTTTTCTGAGCAGAGCCTCAAAGGGCAACCCTGTGGTTGGACCCGGGCCTTAAGGGTGGGGATTGGGGTTTGGTTCTGGGGCCCAGGCTGGGCACTAACCGAGGTCATCGGCGAGCCTCCGGCCATCCTCAGTAGGCACGACCCGCTCATCTTCCAGGTCACACTTGTTCCCCACCAGGATCACCTGAGCGTTGTCCCAGGAGTAGGTCTTGATCTGCGTGGCCCTGTGGAGTTTGAGGGCCATGAGGCTAGAAATGGGAGAGTCAAAGGGATAGGCTGAAGGTCAGGGTGTCAGTGGTCTGCGAGCACTCACCAGTCCTGCACGGCAGCGAAGGACTCCTGGTTGGCCACGTCATACATGAGCAGGAAGCCCATGGCTCCGCGGTAGTAGGCTGTGGTGATGGTGCGGTAGCGCTCCTGGCCCGCCGTGTCCTAGACACACAGCAGGGTCAGGCCACCAGAAGCTACCCTGTTTCACACGCCACCCCTGCAGGGCCCTAAGCAGGCCACCACCCAGTGCTCACAGCCCCAACCTGATGGAAGGCATGGCCCTGCCTCTGTGGAGTTCCCAGTCTGAGGGGTCAGTGGCCTCTCACAGACTTGGACCTCATCTCGAAGAACAGACTCCATGACCCCATACAAGCGCCACCTGGGCCAGAGAGTGCGGTTTCCATGCTGACACCCTGGTGCGCAACACCACGCTCATCATCATCGGCGGCGGCCATGTTGGGAGCGAGAGCATGTCTCTGAGGAGCACACAGGTCTGTGGGGGATCCTGCAATGGGACCCACACCTCTTCCCCACTGGTCACCAGGACTTCTAACCCGCCTTGGGTTAGCAGCTGTCTGCCCCTCAGACCCTATAGGGCAGAGCATAGTCTCCTCATCCTGATGAAGTCACCTTTGAGATAATCCGCCCCTCCCCCACTCTTCACACCTACCCCAAGCCCCCTCCCTGACTTTGGGCCACTCTGTCTCCCCCAGGGCCCCTCCCCACAGCCCTCCACCCTGTCAGGGATGTCTCTGGAAGAACCCCAGCCCCTCCTGGGCCAGCACAAAGACCCCTGTCCCTTTGCCCCAGATCCACAACGGCTGCCTGGCCCACCCAGATCTGCAGCTTGATCCTCTTGTCATGGCGATAGACCGTCTTGACCTTGAAGTCGATGCCCACGGTGCTGACAAAGGCAGGTGTGAAGGAGTCATCCGCATAGCGGAACAGGAAGGACGTCTTGCCCACGCTGCTGTTGCCGATAAGCAGCAGCTTGAACATGTAGTCGAAGTTCTGGTCGGCTGCATCCCGCGGGCCTGTCGGGGGGTCTCCAGCTGATGCCATCTTGGCAGAGAGCCTCTGGAGGGGCGGGGAGGCCTGGAGTCCTGAAGAAAAATAAAACGAGGAATGGCTCCAGCATATACGCCAGACCCGGATTCAAATCCTGACTCTGCCCCTTGGAGGCCAAGTGACCTCAGAACATCCCTTGCTCTCTCTGGCCTTCAGGGTCCTCCTCTGGAAAACGGGGACACTTATCCAATGCCAGGACCCAGGCTGTGGGGGGCACATGGGGTGCCTCCTCTGGCCACTGAGGAGCCAGACCCTGCAGAAGGTACAGGTGTGGACTTTGCCCCAGAGTGAGCAGCTGGCTTGGCCCAGGTGTGGGCTGGGGGGAGGGGGGCCTGCCAGCTGGCTAGAGCCCCCCCTCATGGCCTGGGTGTTGACTTTGGCAGGGATACCTGCCCTGACCACCCCCACCCCCTGCCGCAACGCTGAGTTTAACCCCATCCCTGGCCTCCACAGGGAAGGGGGTTTTAGCGGATAAAGCCCGGGTTTAAAGCCCAGCTCTAGCCCCAAATGGGTCCTGACACCTTCTATTTGTCAAAGGGGTGGGCCCCATCTCCCTCAGGGCAGGGCTGACTCACCCCAGCCCCAACCCACAGAGTCTGCAGTGACAGTCCTCAACTCTAAGCAAGCCGCACTCCCCTCTACCCCTGATCCTTCCTTTCCTGTTAATCTGAAGAAGCTGGGCTGCTTCATCTGGGTCCTTAGCCCTCACTGCCTCCCTAGGCCTCAGTTTCCCCAGCTGTCTATGGCCACGCCTTGAGCTGCCCAGGGAGGTTCCAGGAGGCCTGGGTGAACTGAGGGCACAGTGGCAGAGGAACCCTTAGCAAAGCTATTTCTCAACAGCCTGTGGGGCTTTTTTCCATTTTAAAAGAGGACCGAACCTGCCCGCTTTCCTGCCCAGCCCTCAGCCCCACCCGGTGTTCCGGGAGAACGAGTTCGAGGAGGGGAAGACAAGAGGCAGGAAACCTTTCCCCATGCTGGGCAGGGCTGCCAGACTGGGGCCCTTTCCCCAGGCCCAGACCCAGCCCACCTGTCAGCCGGTCCCACCTCTTCCTGACCATCTGGCCACCGTCCCTCACGCCTGGCACTAGATAAGGGTCCCCGGAGGGCTCGGCCCTGTCCCCCTGCTGGATGTGGGGCGCCCCCGCCAGTGCAGGGGGGCTCAGGAGCTTCCTCCCATCACCATATGGTCCCATCTCCTGTTCCCAGCTGGGCTCTCTGCCCCGCCCGCGCCCCATTAACGCTCCCCGAGCAGCCCAGCTGGGTGGGGGCGAGGGAAGGAGGCGTTCCCCCACCGCCCGCCTTTGTTCCCTGGGCCCCGGGCCCCCCCTCTAGCCCCCGGCCCCCCAGACCTGCTGGGACTCGGAGGTGCGGGGCGGGATGCGGTCCCTCGGAAGGGGTTACCTCGCGTCGGGGGGGCGCTGTCCGCGGGCGTTCCTTCTTCGAATTCGCTGCGGTCTGGCCCCGGCCGCAACGCCTACCCCGCAGCCGCCGCCGCCACCGCCACCTCCACCGCCACCTCCACCGCCGCTGCCAGCAGCCACCCGGATTCCGCGCGGCTCCGCCCAGGCCGGGGAGGAGGGGCGACTCCTCGGAGAGGGCGGGGCGGGGCGGGGCCGGTCCGGGGCGGGGCTCGCGAACGCGGGTCGGGGGGGAGGGGGGAGGGGCTGGACGCTGCACGGAGCTGGGAGCAGCCTAGGGCCCGCCCCCCAACAATAAACTTTTCACTTTTCCTAACTATGTGTAGAGCTCCTACTCTTTGCAGGAAAATGAAGAGCGTGGATTCTGGTTCGAATCCCAGCTCCCCCACTTTCTAGCGCGGTTTAACTTTGGACGTGCTACTTAACCTAGTGGGGCCTATTGCCCCCATCCCTCCAGCAGTCCCTAACAAGAATCCCTACCTCACAGGCCTGTGCGAGCTAGGCCTCTGCGGGCTAGGTCCCTAAAGAGGGCTAGGTCCCTGCGAAATATTCCGCAGGTCCCTTAGAATTGAACCTTTTCCAGATAAGGAAATGGAGCCTCAGAGAAAGGCACCTCTTTGCCTGAGGCCAGACACGAGGAAATTTGGCATCCGGCCTTACGTGAGGCCCCAGAATTTTCTTCAAGGCATGAGAAGATCTGCAGGCTTTGCTGGAGTCAAATCCCAATGACTACATCTGAAGCCACTTGCTGAGCTTCTCTGGGTCCCCATTACTTCGTGGGAACAATAGCAGCTCCCTCCAAGAGCCACACGGATGTATGGAGATGACATGCATCGGGAAGGGCCAGCATATGATCAGTAACAGGCAGCCCCACAGTCTCCCTGGCACTCAACGGCGGAGGTGAGCTTCTCACTCAACCGGTCATCGTGGGGAAGAAAAAATGAAGCTCATCACACTCTGCCTTGCACACTTCTCTTTGAAAGTGACTCTTCAGTGGCACCTGGGTGGCTCAGTGGGTTAAAGCCTCTGCCTTCAGCTCAGGTCGTGATTCCAGGGTCCTAGCATCGAGCCCCCGCATCGGGCTCTCTGCTCAGCGGGGAGCCTGCTTCCCTTCCTCTCTCTTTGCCTGCCTCTCTGCCTACTTGTGATCTGTCAAATAACTAAATAAAATTAAAAAAAAAAAAGTGACTCTTCACACTTCCTTGGCCACCACAGTGAGTCCTGTGGCCATCCCCAATGTTGATGGGGTGGAAAACAGGATAGTCCCCTGGGGCTCAGAACTGGCTATTGTTACTGTAATATAGTAATGTGTCATGGTTAGTGCCCTGCCTGGCACACAGCAGGTGCTCAATAAAGGCACACCGTTACAGGAAGAGCTTGGGGTGTGCAACAGCTAACACCCCAGATCATGCCGCATGTTTGTGGTAATGAGGCCCTCGGCTCTACATTTGCCCACCCCTCTTGCCCACTTTCCAGCTGGAGAAAAATGACAGCAGCCCTTTCCAAAGAAGTGTTTATTCACATCTGGGGCCTCAGCAGGGCCGGAGAGGAAGTGGGCTTTAAAGGCTCCCAAGGCCCAGGGCAAGGCTTGCAAGGCAGAGCCCATTGCTCAGGAGACAGCCCAGATTGCAAATGGAGGACAGACCGTGGTAGCGGAAAAAGGTCTGGCGGAGGACACTGTACTTGGGGTCCTTCTCCCGCAGCTGGCGGTAGGGATCGGGGCCCTGGTGGCTTCCAGGTACCTCCCCGCCCAGACCCCGCTCCTTCTCCACCCTGTGCAGGGCCCACATGGCAGCTGTGGTGCGGGGCTCCAGCCAGCGGGCGTTGACGGCGGCCATTGAGAGGCTCAGGAGCATCAGGCAGAGCTGGCAGGGTGATGGGAGGAGGACAGGGTGAGTCAGGCTGGGGAGGCAGGAAGGAAGGGTCCCAGGGAGGGTCCTCCTGCATCCTCAAAGCCCAGAGGGGGATGAGACAGCATTAGATTAGATTAAAGCTAGGCCTCCCTGTCCTTCCCCAGACCCACTCTAGAGGCCCCAAACAGAGCTCCAGCTTTCAAACCAGAAGCTCCCAAGGAAAGGTTCCGTCACCATCTCCTCTATTCACCCCCTCACCCAAAACCTTCTGAGCCTTTCCTCCTCTGATACCCAGACTGGAAGTTTCCAAACACAGCCTTGCCTCCACCCTGGGTGTATCTCTCTGGCCAGAACCTCTCTTCCCCAGATTGGGACAGAGCACCATAACTCTTTCCCCCCAAAAGAGTCTAAGACAGGGCCCATCTCCTCAATGGTCCCTACCAGACTCCAGAAGCTGAGATTGGGCCCACCGGGAGTGAACAGAAAGTCCTCGAACTTCTAGTTACCCCAAATCCTGTCTCTTTGGGATTATTCTTGAAACCCTTGTCAAGCCTTTCCTGCCCGCATCTGAGGAACGTAATGGGGGCAGGGGAAAGGCAGGATAGAGAAATATGAGATGCAGAGATGGTTCCCTTCCTTGTGCCTGGGGAAGTGTGTGGGGGACTGTAAATTCCCAGTCAGGCTGGTTTTTAAACAATGAGCTGGGGTCACTGCCCCAACCTAGCTGAGTCACCACAACTTGGCAGCAGGCCCAGCCAGGGGAAAGAGAGGGAGCAGCAGCCAGCAGGGAGACACTGAGGAATAGATAGGGCTGCTAGGGATAGTTGTGCAGGCTGTGCACTGCTCAAGGGTATCCAGAACCCAGCTTTGTATCCACCAGGAAGGTGCAGTTGCTTGTTTGTTTTTTAATTCTCACAAAGGGGTAGCCATAGGTACTCAGTGGGGTTCTGGGAATGGATGTCCAGAAGACAGTGGAGCCCAAGCCCGCATACCTGGATGGCCTCCCAGAATGTGAGCTGAGTCCAGGCATGTTGCGAAGCCAAGATGCAGAGGTTGATGAAAGCACAGCCCATGGAGATGTGAAAGTAGAAAGGGAAGAGTTTGCTCTGCACAAGGCCAAAGGTATGTCGGGGAAGGCTTCGGAAAAGCAGGAAGCCTGTAGGGTATAGGGAACCACATGCCTGTTAGGAAACTTCCAGGTATCCTTTCATTCTTGTCTACACCCTGGGTACCCATGATGTTCAGGTGGAGGGTCCCTACCTGAGATGAAGGTCACCCACATTTGCATGCCCCAGGCCCCCGACAAGACCAGTAGATGGACCATCTTAGTCAGGCTTCCTGGATTCCCACCTTCCTCCATCTTGCAGGCCTGGGAAAGAGGCATTGGGTCTTTCAGAGTTTTACCTTTGCCCCATGGTCTTCAGCCTGTGACCATGCTTAACGGCAGGGTCACAGCTAACCCAGCAGAGATAAAGGGCTACCAGCCCGGGCATGCGGGTGGGGAAGACCCAGAACAATCCTGAGACAACCTCCAACCCCACCTCTCCAAATGTCAGCCCTTAAGATCTCAGGCTCTCTGGACCCCAGCATCCACGCCGTCTCCAAGACCCAAAAATTTCAGTTAGCCCCAGCAGCTCAAACTCGCAGCTCTGGGTATTCAGATATCCCCCCCCATTGACTCCCCAAAACCAGCCCAGTGACCTAATTCTAACAGTAAAGACCCCTGGTCACATCTCAGGGTCCCAAATATCACCAGAAATATCCTCAAAACACCTCCGGACACGCCATCTAATCTCGGGAAACCCCAAATCTCATCCCGAGGACACCGACCCTGTTACTGCACCCAGATCTCAACCCTCAGCACCCTGGAGTCCGAGAACAGAAGTGCCAGGCCAGATCTCGGGGGCCGGGTGGGCTAGGCTCGCTACCTCACTCCTGTGCTCGCAGATGGGCCGCGGACTTCTTCAGTCCCCTCCCAAGCATTCATCCCGCCTCCCAGCTGAGCCCGAAGCCAATTGGATCGTAGATCTGCCGCCTCCCGTACCACCCTCTTAGATATTGACTAATCGATTAGCGGAAAACAGCCTGGAATCCCGCCCCCTAGCCTGGTTTTTATCCAATTACGCCGCGACTCCTAAGACCTGCGGAAACAGGAAGGCGCCAATAAGACCTTTGGCTGCATCGGCGGGGGCGGAGCTAAAATGTCAGCCCCACCCCTCTCTGTGACTCTACCTTCAGGCTTCGCGCGTTTTAATGCGATGGTGTCCCCACGGGATCAAATTTCAGCGTCACAGCCGACTGGCTTCGCGGTCCTTGAGGGGAGAGCATGAGCAGGTGGTATGTGGTAGGTGGGGGTGGAAGGGGTTCTGGAGCCCGGCGGGCGCAGGATTCTCGCCCCGAGGGGCGGGGCTCAGATTAATGACCCCGCCCCCTTCCCCTCCGAGAACTCTCTCGGAGGTAGCGTGAGAAGCACTTGACGCGGGAGGGGAAAGGGGAAGGTTAAGGGGAAGAGAAGGGGGCTCGACTGGGGACCTGCCTGCAGTTGACGCTCAGAAATGCATCTTCTCTTTTCCCTTTCAAGCCTCCCAGGGCTCCTCTGGTCCCATTTCCCAGGTTCTCAGTGTGACGTTAGAGGACACTTTCCCACCACTGTATGTCAGGTGCTGGCATAGGTTAATTTACTTAATCACAACAACCCAGTAAAGTGGCTAGTATGGCATTCCATTTATACAGTTGGGGGCACTGAGGCATGGACAGGTTCGGTAAAATGCCGACATCACACAGACGGGAAGGGGCAGAGAAAAGATTCGAACCCAGGCCACTCAGCTGGAGAGTCCCCTGGCTTAATCATCATGTTGTACTGCCTCTGGAAGTAAGGGCTTCCTGGGACAGTGATTCTGGAAGGGGTAGCCCAGAACATTGTGGGCAGAAGAAAAGCTCCCAAATCATAAGATGATTGTGCTTAGGATACTGCCCAGCACTCAGTGAGGTGCTCAGAAAATAAGAGCTTAAAAAATGGATTAAGGAAGATTTTATAGAGCTGAGTTTCCTCCGGTTCCCAGCCTCAGCTAGCACAGGGCTTCAACTCCAGTTCTGCTGACATTTACTAAATAGATATGCCTTGCCTCTCCTGCTCCATACTCCATGGCTCCCACTTTACCTGGGGAGGCAGATCTAAATTCCCCAGTTTGGTTTTCAAGGCCTTGCTTGAGTTGACCTGCTGACCTCCTCCTGCTTCCTCTTGGACCCTACCTTCAGCCATCCTGAATTTACCAGCACACAGCATGTGGTTCCACACCTCCAAGCTTTTGTTCATGCTGTTTCCTGCCAGGAATGCCTTTCCATTAGTGCCCAGTGTTAAGATCCTTTTTTGCTTTTAGGCTCTTCTGAGGCCTCACTTTCTCCTGTGGGGGTCTTCTGGATCCTTCTCACTACCCAGCCCAGTGCCTGGGGCAGGGATCATCTTTCATCCAGCTCCTGCTTCTGCCATAACTGGGAGGCCCTGTGTAGGGCTGAGACCTCTCTGGGGTATTAGGGAAGGTCTGGGAGTGTCAGGACTTGGGGGCTGGTCTCAGTGCAGCCCCCTGTTTCCCCCTGTTGAAGCGACCCTCTTCTGGCTGGCCTACCCCAGGACCCTGACTACTCTGTACCCTGCTACTGCGCATCTCCCTTGCCCTCCAACGGGTGTTTGCCTGCTAACGGGAAGTGTGACAAGTACTGGGGTTTGTTGAGCGGCTTCCCTGGGGTTGGGGAGCTGGGAGGGGCTGGAGTGCTCTGGGTTGGTCCTCAGAAAGCCCTCACCACTTCGTTCCCCCAAACCACCCCCCTGTTCAGGCTCTTCCTCAGACAAGACCTTGAATTATACAATTCACTGGTCCAGGACCCCAGAGCCAGAGATCGTGGGGCCAGCTGCTTCTGAGAACACAGTGCCGAGTATAGACTGGAGGCTAGAGAGGGACTTGGAGCCTCAGTCGTATGGGTCGCCCATCTTCCAGAGCCCAGACTCGCGGGAGCAGTGTAATGATCAGGACCTTCTGAAGAGGCATCACAACACCACTAAGGTCACCCCCACCTGGGAAACACCTCCCAGCCACACCACATTCTACCGCTGTGGGGCTTAGGGAAGGGACCCCGGGGGGAGGGGTGCGTCTTTCTCAGGAACCCTTATGATGTGTGACTTCAGCACCCAGAACAGCACCCAACGCTCAGGCAGCCCACACTAAAAATGTCTTAAATGAATGGATGAAGGGATGAATGGAGCGGATGTGTGGTTGTGTTTCTTAGTGAGTGATACA
Source organism: Mustela erminea (assembly GCF_009829155.1). Classification (NCBI taxonomy): domain Eukaryota; kingdom Metazoa; phylum Chordata; class Mammalia; order Carnivora; family Mustelidae; genus Mustela; species Mustela erminea. The sequence goes on from NC_045614.1 coordinate 8,552,752, forward strand.
ACCTGTGACAGTTTCTGGACATGACTGCCTGTGGGTCTGTGGTTATGGCTGTGTGTCTGAGTTGAGTGTGAGTAGATGCTCTAAGGTTCTTAACCACCTGGTGTGCATGGCTGTGTTTGAGCTTGCATGGCCGTAGTTGTGTTTCAATGCTTATGTGCCGTTGTGCTTTGGGGCTGTGGGAGCTCCCTGGAGATGTTGTCTATGTCATTTGCCCTTAAGGAGGAGGGCCATTACCTGAGCCCAGTCCAGACACAGGGCTCTGCAGATGTGCTGTTGGGGGCGGCCTCCAGGTCTGCACACACAGGGGACAAACCACAAGAGTATACTTCTGACCATGTGTGGGCTAGTGGGGGAGGGGTGCACTCGGGGTCTGGGACACCCAGGACTCAGCAGACCCAGTTCACACCCAACCCCATACAGTGGGTTGGGGTGTGCGAGGAGAAACACAGGGATGGATTTCTACTACCCACATGTCCTCCTTTCCTAGAAGCCCTTGGAGACCAACTCTTCCAAAGTCAAAGGTGAGAAACTTCTCTCCCAACAAGACTATGTTTGGAAGACCCACTGGTTTTACCCCCACCCTCTGTCCCAGCCTGGGAGGAGCCACACCACCCGTGCCCACTTAGCCCTCCCCCAGCCTCAGCTGAGTTTTGCCCCTGACCTTGGCCCACACTCCTGTCTCTCCCTCAACCTCAACAGCCCCCAACCCCTCGCCCTCCCCTGAGCTTCTGCTGGTCTCTGACCTGAACTTGCCCCTGCCCCGACTCCTCCTAGCCTCAGCTGACCCTTACCTCTGCTCATAGTTAAGTCCACCATGATGATTCCTGACTCCCAGAAGCTCCTGCGCTGCGAACTGGAGTCACTCAAGGCCCAGCTACAGGCCCAGACCAAGGTGAGGCTCCTCTGCCCTGCCCTGGGCGACCTCTGGCCCTGTTCCCCCACACCTGCTCCTGCCCCCAACCTTGACCTCTTCCCCGCAGGCTTTTGAGTTCCTGAACCACTCAGTGACCATGCTGGAGAAGGAGAGCTGCCTGCAGCAAATCAAGATCCAACAGCTTGAAGGTGAGGACCGGCCAGGGGTTAAAGTCAGGCTGGAGGCTGGTCCTGCTGGGGTCAGCTGGGTTAGCCCGAAGTGAAAGAAGTTGGGTGGGTCTTGGGTCAGGGTCAGGGTCAGGTTCTGGTCAGGGTTAGGGCCAGGTGCATTCAAAGGTGGGCTCATGTGTGGTTGGGGCTCAGTCATGATCCCATCTAATCTGCAGAGGTGCTGAGTCCTATAAGCCGCCAGACAGAGAAGGAGGGACCCAAGTGGGGTGTGGAGCAGGGACGCCACGAGCTGTATGGGGCCCTGGCTCAAGGCCTGCAGGGGCTACAGAAGACCCTGCGTGACAGCGAGGAGGTGCAGAGGACCCGCACCACTCGTTGCCTGCAGCTGCTGGCCCAGGAGATCCGGGACAGGTGGGCGTCACCAGGAGGGCAGCCTGGAAGCTGTGGGAGAGAAGGGAGGCCAAGGAGAGGGAGCCAGAGGTGGGATGTGGGATGAGACAAATGGGAGAGGCCGGAGTAAGGAGACCTGGGGGCCATGGAAGGTTTGAGGGACAAGATGGGGGGGGGTGAGGAGGCAGTGGGGGAGTGTGGGAAGCTGGGAGGCCAGATGGCAGGAGGAAGGAGGAGGAAGACCGGAAGCTGGAGATGAGATGGGGAGGGAGGCCAGGAGATCAGGAAACTGGACATGATATGGGAAGCCGGAGGGAGGAGAGACTGAGGCTGGCAGATGCTGGGGAGTTTGGGAGTTCAGAGGGGCAGAAGGTGGGGAGACAGAGGCCAGACAATGAGAGGCTGAGAGAATGGGAGGCTGGAGGCCAGGAGGAGGGGACAAGGGGCTGGGAGATCAGAGGTGGGGGAGTAGAGGCAGGAGGGGCAAGGTGGACAGGCAGGTTGGGGAGGGGACAGATCCTAGGGGGATGGGAACATGACAGCTGCAGGAGGCTTGAGGAGGCGGGTGGGCAAAAGGGAGACCAGAAGACCAGGAAATAGAAGGCCAAAGGCTGAGCAGGGAATGTGGGTCTAGGCTGCACTGTCCCCTCAGCAAGAAGTTCCTGTGGGAGGAGCTGGAGCTGGTGCGGGAGGAGGTGACCTTCATCTATCAGAAGCTCCGTGAGTGCCTGGAGCCCACGGTCAGGAGGGGGGTCCTTCTGCTGCTCTGGCCCCCCTGAGTCCCCTCCCCCCACAGAGGCTCAGGAGGACGAGATCACAGAGAACCTGGTGAACATCCAGAAGATGCAGAAGACGCAGGTGAAGTGCCGCAAGGTGAGCGGAGAGGGCGGGGACCCTATGTGAGTCGGGGACATGGGACTCTCTGCTGGCCTCCACCGTCATACTGGAGCCAGAAGGACGGGTTCAAATCTCGGCTCTGCCACTTAGCAGCTGCAGGACTGTGGTCAAGTCACTTCACCTCTCTGGGCCTCAGTTTCCTTATCCGTGTAGTGGGTATGAGCAGCTGCATGGACTGCGTGCAAAACACTTTGAGGGCCGTCTGACATATCATCAGTGCTAAATAAGGGTCGCTTTTCACCATTCTGGTTCTTACCACTGTTGTCTCACACACACTTCCCACCCCCGGCCTTAGGTCCTGACCAAGATGAAGCAGCAGGGGTATGAGACATCCAACTGGCTGGAGACCGAGGAGGTGCCATCAGGAGGCAGTGGCTCCTGGAGGGATGACCTCCAAAAGGAGCTGAGTGACATATGGTGATGCCCCGCCCCCACACTAACCTCTGACTCCTGACCTTCAACTGCCTTGCCTTCCCACCAATCAGATCCAGCGGTGACTACCAGAACTGGAACCCCTCACCACCCCACACCGGAGTTCAGGCCTCCCTCTCCCCCTGGGACTCACCTCCACCACCACCACCACCAGCACCACCCGCCCCTGGTCCCCGCCATGCCCCTCCCCCCGCCCAGGACCCCCAGCTCCCCGTCTCCCTGCAGGTCCGCTGTGCACATGCTGCAGAACTCCTTTGATGGCCTCATATCCTCTGGGGGCTGCCTCAGGGCCTCGAACCTCAAGGGTGAGGGGGGATGAGGTGCACTCTGGGCTGTAGGGGGGTCATTCTCCAGTTTCACACATGGCGGTCATGTTCAGAGGCTATATTTGGGGGTCACATCTGTTGGGGTGTTTTGGGGCCCATTAAGATTTCCATCCCGGGGTCACTCAAGATCACTGGGATATTTTTAAAGGATCTGTGCAGTAAAATTCAAGGGTCCCTGAGGTCGTCATACTTTGGTATCACCTTGGGTCACATTCAAGTGACGTAAGGGACACAGGCCCCTGATCACGATGCCACTCAAGGGTCACATTCAGAGTCTGTGGGTGAAAGGCTAGAATTGCACCTGTCGCTCCCGCAGGCTACAGGGGGCACCAAGGCCTGAGCCCTCTGCTCCCCTCCTGGGACTCAGACTCAGACTCAGACCAGGACCGTTCCCAGCCACTCTTCATCAAAAGCCACTCCTTCCCATCTGGTACGGAACCTCCCCTGCCCTACCCCACCCTTTCTCTCCTGGCTTGCCCTCCAGTGCCACAGAAGGACCCTTGAAGCTCCCAACCTGGGCATCTGCTCCCTGATTTCCAGCCCTTGGGTCCTTGGGACTAAGCTGGGCCCTGACCCACTCTCTCTCCACAGCCTGAGCAGCCGGGACTGCTCTCCCTGAAGACCCCTCCAGAGAGAAAATAAACTAGCCAAGAACCTCTTCCACCTGTGGACTGTTGCTCCTGCTGCTTCCTGTGCCTGAGAATGACCACCCTCACACCCAGTTTCCTTTCCATTGTTGGGGAGGGTGTGGGGACCCCAGATGCTGTTCAGAATGTGTAGGCTTAGGGGACAGTGTGAGGCCAGATTTAATAATAACAAGGTCAGGGGTCAGTCTATCCAGATATGAGGATCCAGAGGGCCCTGGCACTCTAGTCTACTGCCCCAAAGGGGAAACTGAGGCACAGGGAGGGAGGGTCGAGGTCCAGGGTCACGCTCGCACCCTGCCCTCCTCCTCCCCTCTGCGCCCCCACCGCCTAGTTCTCCCTCAACCTGCATCCTTCATTCCCTCCCAAATTTGTGCTAACACTCTTCGGCCCCTCCGAGAGCAACAGAGGCCCCGCCCCGGATCATGCTAATGAGACGCCGCGAGTCCCCGCCCGACTGGGTTATGCAAATGAAGCGCCAGGAGGCCCCGCCCCTCGCCCCTTCGCTGAGTCTGCGCGGCGCTGCCGGGCCGACGGCGTCTCCCATCTCCGTGTCCGCCCGCGGGGCCTGCCGTCCGTCAGTTCGTCCTGTCGCCCGGGTGACGTCTAAGCGGAGCGGGGGCTCAGACCGTGACAGCCTCGACCCGGTGAGGGAGAGGGGCTTGGGCCGCTCCCGGCATCCCCTCTCGCGGGCTACCGACCCTCGGTCTGTATGGTTCGGCCAGGGTTCGGCTCCTGCGGGTCGGGTCCCTTGTGGGTCCGGCGCAGGGAGGGGGAAGGGAGGCAGTGAGCTGGGGCTTGAGAACCGGCCTCGGGGAGGGGAGCGTGGAGATGGGGACCCCGGCCCGGTGAAGCCAAGCGGCTGGTGGTGAGGGTGACTGTGATTGTGTGCTTGTCATTTTGTGTCAGTGTGTGGTTGTGTAACTGTGATTGTGTGGCTCTGGGGATGCCTGTGTGGTGGATGGTCTGTGTGGTGGATGTGTGACTCTCCTGTGGCTGTGATTGTGTGGCTGTCATCACGGGTGTCACTCTGAGGGTGTGTGTGGCAGTGTTGTTGTGACTGCTATCCCTGTGACTGTTGTGGGGCTGTCTCGGTGTCTGTACAGTTGTGTGCATATGACTGCCATTGTGTGTTCCTTCTGATGGTGTGTGGGGGCCCATTTCTATGTCTCAGTGTGTGGCTGTGATCATGCGCCTTTCTTGTGTGGCTCGGTGTGCAAATCCGTGTCGCGGTCCACGTATGTGCCCTTGTGGTGGCCATGTGGCTGAGCTCGTGGATGACATCGTCTCTCCTGTGAGTGTCAGTGTGGATGAGACACTGTGAATGTGTGTGGCTGTCGCCGAGTGCCTGGTTGTTGGGGGTGTGACACCGTGACCGGTTTATGACCCCCATTGTGTGTGGTGACTCTTTTTGATGTAACTCTCCCGTATGTTGGCAGCTCTGAGGCTCTGTCCCTGGTGACAGGGGGGTGAGTGCTGGTGTGGGGCTGTATGCGGGGCTGTGAAGTGTTTGAAGGACCTCCCCTTGTGTCCCTGTGACTGTGTTTGTGTGGGGGATTGTTTGATCTGTGTGGGTGTCTGTGACAGGCCGTGTGCACACTGTGCCATGTGTGTGAGTGTACAGTTGTGTGTTGTGGGTGTTGGGCACCTGTCTGAATGAGCAGGCCTGTCTTGTTCACCACCAGCAAAGTGCCTGTAACCCAGCAGGCACTGGCTCCTTGTTGGTGGGATGGACAAATTCTGTACTCTTTGTGTGTGTGTGTGTGTGTGTGTGTGTGTGTGTGTGTATGTGTGTGTGTGGTGGTGGTGGTGGTGGTTGTGATGGAGGCCGTGGCTGAGTTGTATACTCTAGGGATGCCGGTATGTGTGATTGTGTCTCTGGAAGGGTGAGGGGCCGTGGCCACGTGGGCGTCTGAGATCTCTGGTGACCCTTGCCCCGCATGTCACACTGCAGAGCAAGCTGCGTGGATGGGGCACTGGACCCAGAGTGCCTACCCTCACCTTCCTGGGCCTCAGTTTCCACATCTGTGCAATGGGGTTGACCATCCCTGCCCTGCTGGCCGCCAGGAGCGGCTGTGAGTCTGTGGGTGTGGCGGAGGCCTGTGGGAAGCCATAGGGCCCTTTCACAGGTGAGGTCAGCCTGGGAGAATGGGTCGAGCAGGTGTGGCTCTGTTGGCCCCTCAGTGCTGGGGGCTGAGGTTCGATTGGGGGAAGAGGAGGCTTGTGGGGAGAAGATAGCCCCTTTGTGAGACAGCAAGGCTGACAGTCTGGGAGGAGGAGAAGAAGGGGAGGCATCTGGGATCAGAGGGCCTGGCCATCAGCACGAAACAGTCAGGCGCAGCCCATGGGGACAGGAAAGAGAGGCCCTTGTGGGCCATGGGGAAAGGGACTCAGAGGAGGAATTTGGTGGGGGTGGGGGACACAGAGCATGGGGTCCCTTATAAAGTATTTGAGGAAAGAGGATGGGGTCCCCTAAAAACCCATGGGGGTGAGAACCCTTCTAAGTGGGCCCTTCTCTGTGGGGGAGGGGTTCCGTTTAGCTGGAGAAGTCTCTTCCAAGGGTTGAGGGGAGGTGACCGGTGTGGTAAGAAGGAGAGACCCTCCTAAAAGGCATGAGGTCTGAATCTCCTATGTGGGCTGTTGGGGGAGAAAACCACTGTAGAGCCTCTGGGATCCGGGCTGGGGATGGGCTGAGCTGCTTGTGTGGGGAGGCCTCCAAAGGGCAGGATCCTAGACGTTCAGAGTCATGGCCAGAAGGCACAGTGGGTGGAACCAGGGCTCCTTTGTAGTAGTTCTGGGGTGGCGGTGGGGGTGGGGGTCATGGTGTGGCCAGATGACTCTACTCAGGCAGGTGACCGGAGCCTCCCCCAGGCCCCGCCCTGGCGGTCCCATTCCCTACCCACGTCCACAGGCCCAGCCTTCACCATGGCAGGAGGGAGACCTCAATCGAAGAGGAGTTTCTCCATCATTCCCTGCTTTGTCTTCGTGGAGGTGAGGAACCCAGTAACTCTCTCCCTGCCCCTGCTCCGCCCATCTGCACCCCAGACTTGCTCCCAGACCCTTAGCAGGGAGGAGGCGCGTTCCGAAGGGACACTCCCAGGGTTCCAAGCCCGCTCTGTCCACCCTTAGCGCAGAACTCTGGGTACCTCCCATCCTCTCTTGAGTTCAGCTTCCTTGGCTGTCAAAAAGGCGTCATCAGAGTCCCTTTCTCCTAGGGCAGTTATGAAGGTAAGATGTATTAATTCACGGAAGGGGTTTAGTATCATGTCCTGCCCCCAGTGAGGATTGTACTTCTGGGAGCTGCCAGCACTTCTGCCAGTAGTAGTATCTTTTCCTCGGTTGGTCACCATGGCCCCAGCCTGGACCTGACCTTGTCTCTTCTCTCTCTGTCCCCCTGCCATGACTGGGTGGCAGTCAGTGCTTCTGGGCATCGTGGTCCTGCTTGCTTACCGCCTGGAGTTCACGGACACCTTCCCCGTACACACCCAAGGGTTCTTCTGCTATGACAGTACCTATGCCAAGCCTTACCCGGGGCCTGAGGCTGCGAGCCGAGTACCTCCTGCACTCATCTATGCCCTGGTCACTGCTGGGCCCACCCTCACGGTGAGACTGGGGATAGCCTTGGTCAGACCCAGATGGCAGGAGGGCCAGGTGGAGGTGGGTGGAGGGTTGGCTTTGAAGGCCAGGAAGACCCCGCCTTGATCTTGCCCACAGATCCTGCTGGGGGAGCTGGCGCGTGCCTTTTTCCCCGCGCCACCCTCAGCCATCCCCATCATCGGGGAGAGCACCATCGTGTCGGGGGCCTGCTGCCGCTTCAGCCCCCCACTGCGGAGGCTGGTCCGCTTCCTGGGTGAGTGATGCAGCCAGGGGGTCAGCTATGCAAACGAGGTACGGGCTAGGTTCAGCCATAATAAGAATTTTATGGGGAAGAGGGCCTAGAACTGCCATGGTGATGACCTCGAGAGGCAAAGCGGGATGTGGGTAAGGCGAGGCACAGTGGAGGGTCTAGGCACAGTGGTAGGCCTAAGCCAACCGTGGTGGCAAATTCAGGGCCCCAGATTGCTACAAGGAGAGTATCAAGGCAGAAAATGGGGACACGGGCCCAGGCCAAAGACCAGCCCAACCTCTATCCCACCACAAGCAGGAGAATGAGAGCCTGGCGGTGGGGGTGGGGGGGTGTCCCAGCCACAGTGAGTGGCCATGGTGTAGGAGAAGGGCAGAGCTCATCCAAAATGGTGGTCCCTATGACAGAGGACTGGAGCTCTAGCTCTGGTTGATTGTTGACCCAGGGAAAAAGTGATCAACTCAATAACAGTGAGCCCAAGGCAGGTGTATAAAGAGGCCCAGAAATACCACCAGGATGGTCTTCGGAGATTTCAGGCAGGAGCCCAGTCCTGATGTTATGCTGCTGAGGGGTCCTAGCCCAACTATACTGGAGTTCCAGGGGAGGACCCACTCCTGAGATGGTAGTAATCTAAGAGGCTCAGGGTGCCATCACGTTAGTCCAAGGGGGGAGGACCTTGGCCCAGGGATAATGGGATATGGCTTTAGGGGGATTCGCTGCTGTGCTTTAATGATGGTCACAGGAACAAGGTGCCTGGATGAACCACAGGGGCTCACAGGAGGAGGGCCCTGAGGTATCAGGGGCCCAGCATGAACTCTCTCTCCCACTTCACCCCCAGGGGTCTACTCCTTCGGCCTCTTCACCACGACCATCTTCGCCAACGCGGGGCAGGTGGTGACCGGCAACCCTACACCGCACTTCCTGTCGGTGTGCCGCCCCAACTACACGGCCCTGGGCTGCCTACCGCCCTCGCCCGACAGGCCAGGGCCTGACCGCTTTGTCACCGACCAGGGTGCCTGTGCCGGCAGCCCCAGCCTGGTGGCCGCTGCGCGCCGTGCCTTCCCCTGCAAGGATGCCGCCCTTTGCGCCTACGCAGTCACCTACACAGCGGTGAGCCCCAGAATAGGGGCACAAAAGTGGGAGGGGGGCGGCCAATGGGCAGGAGGCCACTCTGGACTGGAAACTCTGATTCCTTCCCAGGATAAAGTCACACTCCAGAGCTGTGACACTGCCCTGAGGGTGGTCCCACTCTGGGGCAGGAAGGTCCACGCAGACTACCTCTTTTGAGTCTGGCCACGCCCCCTGGTCCGGGAATGCCACACCCAAGGGAGGTTGTTGGTTCCGCCCCATGGGACCAAAACACTGTTCCTGGAGCCCTGTACTCCATTCCCTGGAGCCTAGCCATATCCCTGATGCTACAGGTCCCTAAATTTTGGCTGGGAGACTGGGCAGTTGGAATTCAATTCGGTCCCCTGGAGCTTGGGAGGGAGGATCCTCCCCCATCCTCCCCATCCCGCTTTGTACTTGCCCTTTCTAGATCTGGCCACGCCCCCGACTTGACTGACTGGGACTTCCTCTGTCCCCAGCCTTTTCTTGGTTTGCACCTCCTGTTGCTTTGCCTCCTTTTTCTGGCGTCCAGGACTAACTAGTTTCTATTCTTGTCAGTGGATCCCTGGGGCTTGGGGGTTCCACCTCCTGGAGTTCCTGGACCTGCCCCCCTGGGCCTTGACTCCACGCTCCGGTTCTGAAGCGGTGGGCTGACCTAGCAAGCATCTTTCTCCATCTGTGACTGGTCCTGGGGAGTCCTGGGCCCCAGACTCTGTCCACCGCCCTTTGGTATCCAGACCACACCCCTATCCCTGAAAGGACCCGCTGGGAGTTCACGTCTCCATCCACGAACTCCAGTCCCCCTGGCTCCGTAGCTCCTGGCCACACCCTCCAGCCCCAGTGCCATTCCCAGGGATTCTGGCCACGCCCTCCAGCCCGGAAGGCGGTAGCCACCTGCCATGCGTCCCCCTGATTGGTCTGGCTCCCACAGATGTACGTGACGCTCGTGTTCCGCGTGAAGGGCTCCCGCCTGGTCAAACCCTCGCTCTGCCTGGCCCTGCTGTGTCCCGCCTTCCTGGTGGGCGTGGTCCGCGTGGCGGAGTACCGCAACCACTGGTCGGATGTGCTGGCCGGCTTCCTGACAGGCGCTGCCATCGCAACATTTCTGGTGAGCCACCTTGCCATCCCATCCATTCCAGTATGGGAGACCCTCTGTGAGCTCTCTGACCCGAGAAGCTGGACCTCACGATAGTGAAGGGTGTGGACTCTGTGTGACCTTGGGCGAGTGCCTTTACATTACCCTGTTTTCATCTGTGAAATGGGATGACAGGACCAGGGTATATAGAGTGAGGTCCTTGCTTTGGGTGCAGAATTTGAAGGCCCACTGAAACACTGAGTAATCAAGATAAATAATGTTTTAATGACATACTTTTTAAAAACCAAAAGTAGGGACGCCTGGGTGGCTCAGTCGGCTAAGTCGCTGCCTTCAGCGCAGGCCATGATGGGATCGAGTCCCACATCGGGCTCCTTGCTCAGCGGGGAGCCTGCTTCTCTCTTTGCCTCTGCCTGCCACTCTGCCTGCTTATGTGCTTGTGCTCTCTCTCTCTCTCTCTCTGACAAATAAATAAATAAAATAAAATCTTAAAACAAAACAAAACAAAAACCGAAATTAATGCAATAACACGTGATGTCCAAAATATCAAAAACTTAAAAGACAGCACCAGATCCTGCCTTTGCACCACTTGGCCTTACTTGCCTCACCCTGTCATGGCCTGTGGAATAGATAATAATAGTACCTACCTCTTAGTAAGGTGGAAAGAACAGTGCTTGGCACATAAATGTATTGGAAAATGTTAACTGAAAACCTGAGCCTCAGTTTCCTTATCTGAAAAATGGGGATGATATTTATGCCACTCCTACATTATTGGCTTCAGGCCTCAACATGCCCCTCTCACTCTGTCCCAGGTCACATGTGTCGTACACAACTTCCAGAGCCGGCGGCCCTCTGGCCGAAGGCTCTCCCCCTGGGAGGACCTGGGCCAAGCCCCCACCATGGACAGCCCCCTCGAAAAGTTAAGTGTGGCCCAGGTAAGGGGGGCCGGGGTCTGATCCCAGCTGGAGAGGGTGGTAGATGGAAGGGGACCGAGGAGGCAGGAAGTCAGGCAAGAGGTGGGGGTCTCCAGGCCTTGGGGAGGTAGAGGGATTGCTCGTCTTTGTGGACCTTGGTCCTGGGGGACAGTCACACAAAATAGAAGGGTGTGTTTTGATTAATCCAGAAAACTCTAGGTCTTTTCCACCAGCTCTCTGCCTGATGAGCCCCTCATGGCTGTGGCCAGTGGGGCCCAGGGGGCCACTAGCCCCTTCCCTCTGCCTCTTTGTCTCAGGAACCCGAAGCCTGCAGGCCGCATTCGACACCGGCACGGCTCACCCCATCCAGTGAGTGTCGAGGGAGTGGGGGGATAACCGGGGGGACTTCCAGGTCGCAGTCACTGCCACAGAGGTCTCGCCTATGCTCTCGTGGCCCCCTCCCAAGCTTTCTGATCCCCTGACCTCTGACCCTGACCCCCAGAGTCGCAGAACTGTGCCCGCCGTGGCCACCTGATCCCCAGCTGCGTGTCCTCCAGGGCTCCAGCCATGTGTTCGTCGCCCCGTGTGCCCCGCCCTCGATTGAGGTCTGAGCCGACGCCCCTGCCCCTGCCCCTGCCCCTGCCAGCACCAACCCCCAGCCAGGGTCCCTCACCCTCCTCCCCCGGGCCTGGGGGGCCGGGTGGGGGTGGCGGACGTGGTCGGAAGTTGCTGCTGCCCACACCCCTGCTTCGGGACCTGTACACCCTTAGCGGACTCTATCCCTCCCCCTTCCACCGGGACAACTTCAGCCCTTACCTGTTTGCCAGCCGTGACCACCTGTTGTGAGGCCCCGATGCCCTCCCAGAATCTGCCAGGCCCCCTTTCCTTCCCTGCCACACGTGTGGGTGCGTGTGCCATGTGAGTGCCAAAGCCCTCTGTGCACAAACCAGCCCGGCCTAGGCATTAGAGGCTGGCTGGAAGGACATTTGGGGGGCCCCTGCCTCTCCTGCCCTCTGGGACACCCAAGTGGGCATTACTGGGAGGTGGGCCCTTGCCCCTAGGATTACTCTTTTAAGGGCCAAAACCTGACCCCGTTGGCCGTTGCTCAGCCAATGGGAGCCCCCGGTTCTAAAATTTCTACTTAAAAGTAGTTTACTCCAGCCAGTGGGAGCCTCCCCTCATGTCTTAGAATCCTCAGGCAAGAGGGTAACTCCGGTTAGTGTTCAGCGTCTGAACAACCAATAGGAGTCCTTGGTTTTCAGAATTTCTAGGATGGGTGGGTATGATTCCAGTCAATGGGGGACCGCCAATGTCTAAGGACAAGCAAAGAAGAAGGAGATGGGGTCATCCTTTGTCATCGGGTCCTCTCTCAGATTCAGAAGAGTCCAGCTGGAGCATGGGGGGCAGGCTCCCCCATGGCAGGGTCCTTGGGGCACCCCTTCCTCTCTTAGCCCCTCCCCCATGTGCAAACTCTCACTCAGTCCCTCCTAACTCCCAACTTATACAGGGCTTGCCCCAGTTCAGAGGTTTTGGGGTTCAGGGTGCTGTCTCCCCTTGTCTGTGCCCAGATCACCCCAAACCCTTCTGTTATTAGGGCTATGGGAGGAGACTTTTTTTGCCTTGGAATCTGCCCTTGTTCTTTCCACTGCCCCCCATCCCGGGCCCCAGCCTCCTGCAGATGTGCCATCATGGGGGGTATGGGTGGAGCAGAGAGGGCTCCCCTGCCCCAGGCAGCCAAAGGCAGTGGGCAGAGGAGACACTGCCCCCCTTTCCTGCCCCCTCCTTATCTTTAATAAAGACCTGTTTGTAACAGAAGTTTGGCCACCTGCCTTCCTCCTCCCCCAGGTGTGGGGACGTAGAAGAATTTAATCATTGGTATGTAGCCAAGGTGAGACTGGGAGTGTGTTTATTGTCACAGTGGATCTGAGAGTGATTATGGGAAAGCAGTGTGGGGTCACTGAGCCAGCGACTTTAAATCGTGGCTCAGCATTTCCTGGTTGCATGTTGCATGACCTCGGGAAAGTTAATTAACCTCTCTGTTCTATAGTTTCCTTATCTGTGGAATGCAGACAGCACCACAAGCTACATGTAAGGCACAAAAACACCTAGTGAGGGGCCTCACGTGACTGTCTCCTCCAGGCACCTAGCCTGTTTCTGACTATGGCCTGGGAGCTGAGGACACAGGGAATAGGGTGAAGGCACTAAGAGCCCACATGCTAACCCCCTAGCTGCATGGATGGGAGCAAGGGTTCTACTTGTGACATCGTGCTCAGACACAACCCTCGAGGACCCAGTGGAAACCAGGAGGCATGAAGGCACAGACCTTCTCACAACTCCATCATGGCTCTGAAGGGCTTCCAGCAGGCCATTCCGGGCATGGAGTCATTCAGGAACAGGGAAAGTGTTCTCTGCTTCCCTCCCCTCCATTCTATTCATTCTATTCATTCATTCATTCATTCATTCATTCATTCAGCAAACACTATGGATCACCTACTGTGTGCCAGGTGCTGCGTTGTAGGCACAGGGGCTGTAGCAATGAACAGAACGGACACAAATTTCTGCATCAGAGGGTCAACACTCTAATACATGAGACAGACAACAAGATAAATAAACTAGATACAGAGTCACAATACCAAGTTCCAAAAAGGTCTGAAAAGCAAAATGGTTTCATAACCCATTTGTGGCAAAATTTGGCCTTTACAGATATAAGGTTATTATAGCTTTTATTTATTGAAACTGATGTGAGTATTCTTATGTTTCATTCCAGATAAAGAAAAGTGTTTGATTTTTTTAAAAAGATTTTATTTATTTATTTGACAGACAGAGATCACAAGTAGGCAGAGAGGCAGGCAGAGAGAGAGAGAGAGAGAGAGGGAAGCAGGCTTCCTGCGGAGCAGAGAGCCCGATGCGGGGCTCGATCCCAGGACCCTGAGATCATGACCCGAGCCGAAGGCAGCAGCCCAAACCACTGAGCCACCCAGGCGCCCCAAGTGTTTGATTTTGAGATGTTATCCCAGGCCCCACTAGGGATGCAATACAGAGTATTATACCATAGTACCTTTTTTAAAAATCTGAAAAATTCTGAATTCCAAGCTCTTGGACCAGGGGTTTAGGTCAAGGTTTGGGATCTCTGACATATTAAATATTGATAAGTGATAGGAGAAAATTCAAGCTAGAGAAGACAATGGGACAACTTCGGGATGGGGGCACAGTTTGCAATTTAAAGAGGCATGAAGGAGGGAAGAAAGAGCCATGTAAATATGGCGGGGGAAGGAAAGTTTGAGGCAGAGGGAACAGCAAGCACAAAATCCCTGAGGTGGGAACGAGCCCTCCGTGTTCAGAGAACAGTGAAGACGCCTATGCAGCTCAGCTGAGCTAGGGAAGAGACAGGTAGAGGGAGAGGAGATGGGGTAGGTGTTGGGGCTGATTTTTGGGCATGGGAAAGGAGGTTGGAGCATGAGAGGGCTTAAGGCAGAGGAGGATAGAATCACGGAGCCCCCTTCTTCACAAGACAGATCTCCTACTTTCAGGCATCGTACCCCTGAGGGCCGTGTTTCCTCCTGTCCCACAGCTACCTCCCCGCAGGCAGGAAAGAAGCAAAACTTCAGCACAGCGGACAGCACTCCATCCAACCCCAGCTAGCGCTGTCCGCGGTCCTGAAATCAAGTGCTGGCCAAGAGACGGTCAAGTGGGGACTGCCAGAGACAAAGAAGCGTTCAGGTCTGCTAGAGAAGGTGGAGACAGCTGGCCTTGCCTTGTCCACACCCCCATCCCAGGTTGGATAATTTTAGGTAGAAAATCCAGACTAAGGTAGACGTACTTATTCAAAACACTTCTCGACATGCCCCTGCAGGTTCCACGGAATCTCTAACTCAATGCAACCAAAACTGAGTTCTGGTTTAAAATGTAAGTCAGGGGGGCACCTGCGTGGCTCATTGGGTTGAAGTCTCTGCCTTCGGCTCGGGTGATGATCCCAGGGTCCTGGGATGGAGTCCCACATCGGGCTCTCTGCTCAGTGGGGGGCCTGCTTCCTCCTCTCTCTCTTCCTGCCTCTCTGCCTGCTTGTGATCTCTCTCTGTCAAATACATAAATAAAATCTTAAAAAAAAATGTAAGTCAGACCACAACCCTCCTCTGCTCAAAGCCTCTTGTGGCTGGCTCCCCATGCATTCTGGTAAAAGCCAAAGTTCTCCCAGTGCTTCAGGGCCTTTGCACTTAGAGGTGCTACCACTTGAAATGTTCTTCCCCCTCACATTGACATGGTTTGCTCCCTCAGCTCCTTCAAGCTTTTTCTCAAATGTCACCTTCTCAGTGAGGCCTGCCCCTACCACTCTATTCCAAATTGCAAAAACCAAACAACTGGTCCTTCCAGCTCTTTTTTACCCTGTGCAAAATTTGTTTTGCATACACTTGTCATCCACTCACAGACTATTTAAACTCCTCATTATGCTTAGTGGCCATTAGCTTCTCCCTCACTAGGATGTCAGCTCCACAAGGACAGAGACTTAGTTGTCTTCTTTAAAAAAAAAAAAAAGATTTTTATTTATTTATTTATTTGAGAGAAAGAGCATGAGTGGGGGGAAGGGGCAGAGATAGAGGGAGAAGCAGACTCCCTGCTGAGTAGGGAACCTGATGCAGGGCTTGATCTCAAGACCCCAAGATCACAACCTAAGCCAAAGGCAGATGCTCAAAAGACCGAGCCACCCACGCTCTCTTAGTTGTCTCTTAGGCCCTCTTAGTTGTCTTTTCACTCCTGAAGCCCTGATGCCTAGAACAGTGCCTGGCACACAGTAGGTGCTCAATAAAATTTTATTAAATGAATTAGTCACTTGATGCTGAAAAACGAGGGAGAAACAGACTGATTCTGAGCTGTTTACTCTCCTGTCCCCTCACACTTTGGTCCTCCATTCTCCTGGGAGCTTCTCTACAGCAAGGGTCCTTCCATCAGGACATGAAGACAGGCATCTGAGAAGGGACAGGAGGAAGTGCTATGTGTACAAGAAATATGCCAAACATCTGCATCTCTGCCAACTTACTCAGTCTACATTTATGAATACCTGTTGTGTGCTGGGTGCTGTTCTAGGAGCTGGTGGGGGGCGGCTCAGCAATGAGCAAAAGAAATTCCCTGGTGGAGCTGGTGTTCTAGTGATGAGAGAGGCAATAAGGACATAATATTGTGTAATATATATAATATAATAATGTGTGTAGAGAGCGCTGCGGGCACATTAGCTGAAAGGAAATGTATCTATGTGCGTGTGCGCGCGCGTGTGTGTAATAGCAATGGTATGTCTGTATCAGAGTATGTTTTAATGTGTGTGCAAGGGAAAGGGTGTGGGGACGTAAATGTGGGAGAAAGTGTGCATGGGATGCTTTGTGTCAAGGTAGGATAGGGCTGTGAACATGTGGGTTCTGGAAGTAGAATATATGTAGAGATGCCATGGGGTGTGTGTGTGTGTGTGTGTGTGTGTGTGTGCGCGCGCGCGCGCGCACGTGTGCGTGTGTGGAGAGGGTTGTGAAGGCGCCTGGCTGTGTGGGTGGGTGTATTGGGGGATGCTGTGGATCTGTTTTCCGGCCCCAGAGAGAGAAAGACCAGGAAATATCAGTTCCGCCCCGCCCCCTGGGTCTCCTGGCAACAGCACCACTTTGAAGTTACCAGGAGACAGAGTTGCCAGGGCAACAGGGGTGAGTGGCAGCTCTGGGGCGAAGTCTGGGTGAGGAGACCCAGCCAGCCAGCCATCACTTAATCACTCACCTTGTTCCTCCTCCTTTCCCAGTTTCTCATCAATCCTACCTTCCTTTCTTCATTCATTCGTTTAACAAGCATATATTAAGAATGTACAATGATCTAGTTACTGTTCCGGGAGCTGGAGGCACCTAAGTGAACAAGACAAACAAGCTCTCTGCTTTGGCTGTCCCTTAGTCTTCCACCCTCTATGTGTGTCTTTGTCTCTTCTGGCACCTTTGGTCTATGGTCATGCCTGTCCCCCTCACTCCAAGTAAAACCCCGGGAGTCCCAGGCCAAAGAGGAAGCCAGCTGAGACTCCTTTTCTCACAGACCCTCAGAGGTTGCCCACGAATGTTTCTGAGCCTGCAGCCTCCAACACAAGCTGTGCCAATACTAAGGTGCAGAGAAAGAAACAAGCTTCTCCATCACTCACTTTCTTAGTTGTCATTGGGTGACATCAGCAGAAACACACACAGACACACTCATCGCAGTATTTCTCTGAGCTATTATGAGCTCCATTTTACAGGTGAGCAGACTGAAGCTAGGAGACTTTAAGTAATGTGTCAGTGATTAGGGCCTGTATTCTTCAACTCTTGACCCTTATATTTGTCTGATTAGCTGATTAGCTCACAATAATAATATTCGTGCTGCTTCCTCAGCCGACTTGGGCAAAGGGCCTTTTCTCCCTGAAACGCCTCCATTCCTGCTCCCTCAAACTAAGTTATTTGCCCCTTCATCGGGGGAGGAGCTAGTAAAGGCCAATCTAACTTTGACGGCAGACCCACGAACCAATGGAGAAGCTAAATTCATTATAACCAATGAGACCTCGGTTTGGGCGGGATTAGGGGGCAGAAACGGGCCGCTGATTGGACGGAAGTATGTTGCGAATGGCGGAGGCGCTGAGGCGGGTGCTAAACCTGGGAAGCTCGGCAGAGTCTGAGTCGGAGTATACAGCAGAGGCTGGATCGCCTTTGCTGCTGCTCGGCGGTCCAGGGTCTGGAAAGACGGCGCTGCTATTCGCGGCGGCCCTGGAAGCGGCAGGAGAGGGCCGAGGCCCCGTCCTCTTCCTGACCCGGAGGCCTCTTCAAAGCCTGCCCCGCGGGAGAAGAGCGGCGCTCGACCCCCTGCGGCTACAGGTAGCGGAGGGGTGGGACCAAAGGCGGACTAGTTAGTACCCGAGCGGATTGAGGGTTGAATGACAGGTAGACAGACCAATGGAGGGGACGAAGGAAGAGCGAGCCGGAGCGGCCATTGTGGGGCGGAGTCATGAAATAACGGGGGAGTGGGGAGGATGGGGGCGGGACCACAGGTGCAATCTTTGTTAAGATTGGGAAACTGTCCGGTGAGGGGACGGAGTTAGCGAAAGGAGACGCTTGCGTCTGAAAGCAGAAGGTAAGAGGTGGGGCTAAACCAGTGTCTTTTTTGGACGCGGGGTTTTCTTTCGGGGCCAATCTGGAGGTTCCACTACGAACCTACCAGCGGGTTTTCCGTGGAAAGATTGCCTTAGTGACCTGGCCAAAAACCTTACCAGTTCTCCGCTAATAGGGGTAATGGTAAATGCAGGTTAAAAAAAGGGGGTGGGGGTGCCTGGCTGGCTCAGTTGGTAGGGCATGAGACTTTCGATCCCAGGTTTTTAAGTTCCATACTCACCCACCTTTGGTGTAGAGATTACTTAAAAATAAAATCTTTTTATATAAAAAAAGGGGGGAGGAGGTGGGGGTGGGTACTAACAGAAAAGTATTCGACCAGTCGGAGCTGCTTCACTCTAGAAACAGGTATCTGGGATCTGAGAGCTTAGCGCAGGAAAGTATACAGGGCAGTAGGTCAGCTATAGCTGGGAGCCTGGCTTTCTGGGCTGAATATGGTCTTTTCCTTTGTTTCCTCCCTTTAGAAGATCCGCTTCCAGTACCCACCGTCAACCCATGAACTCCTTCAGCTTCTGTGCTCTGCCCATGAGGCCCGGGGCCCAGCCCCCTCCCTCCTGCTGCTGGATGGCCTAGAGGAGTACCTAGTGGAAGACTTGGGGCCCCAGGAAGCGGCGTACTTGGCTGCCCTGCTTCTAGACACAGCTGCCCACTTCAGCCACCGGATTGGGGCTGGCCAGGGCTGTGGGCTCATTGTGGCCCTCCAGATCCAGGAAGAGGGAGACAGTGGGGAAGCCCTGCAGCTGTCGCTGGTCCAGCGGTATTTCCCTGCCCAGTGCTGGCTGCATGTGGATGCATCAGGGCCAGGACAGCACTGCCTCCGAGCCTGCCTGGATCCAGGCGGGCAGGGTCCCAGAGCAGAGTGGTGGTTGGCTTTCCGACCAGATGGAGAGATGACAGTCACCCCATGGCCTGCCCAGGCCGGTAAGCCCAGCTCAGACAAAGGTTCAAGTTCTGAAGGCCAGCCTTGAGTTTTGGAATGTGCCCAACCTCTCTATGCCTCGGTTTCCCATGGCGGGAATACTTAACTTCAGGGACATGTGCAGATTCAAAGACCTAAAGAATATAAAGTGCCTTTTCTCTTTTGATAAATAGCATTATCATGTACTTATTTTGCCCAGTCAGCATATTGTTTTGCTTTTTGAATTTTATAAAAAGTTTCATGATAAATGTAATATTCTGAGACTTTCTTCTTCTCCCACTCAGCATTGTTATTAAGATCAGGCCATGGGCACTTGGGAAGCTCAGTGGGTTAATGAAATCTTTTTTTTTTTTTTTTAAGACATTATTTATTTATTTGACAGACAGAGATCACAAGTAGGCAGAGAGGCAGGCAGGGGGTTGGGGGAAGCAGGCTCCCTGCTGAGCAGAGAACCCAGTGCGGGGCTCAATCCCAGGACCCTGGGATCATAACCTGAGCCAAAGGCAGAGGCTTTAACCCACTGAGCCACCCAGGTGCCCCGAGTTAATGAAGTCTTGACTTCAGCTCAGGTCATGATCTCCAGGTCTTGGGATCAAGGCTCGGGTCAGGCTCGTGTGCTGAGGGGGGAGTCTGCTTGTCTGTCTCCCTCTGCCCACCCCCAACCCACACCCTGGATCATGCTCTTTCTCTCAAATAACTAAATAAAATCTTTAAAAAAAAAAAATTAGGCCATATTTTTTAGTTCAGTCCTTTTTCTCTACTGCATATAATGTCCTGAGTGACTGTACCCCATTTTGTTTCGTCAGATTGACTTATTTACTGCTTATGAACATTCTTTATTTATTTATTTATTTATTTGACAGAGAGAGAGATCATAAGTAGGCAGAGCAGCAGGCAGAGAGAGAGGGGGAAGCAGGCTCCCTGCCGAGCAGAGAGCCCAATGCGGGGCTCAATCCCGGGACCCTGAGACCATGACCCAAGCCAAAGGCAGAGGCTTAACCCACTGAGCCACCCAGGCACCCCGCTTATGAACATTCTTGCACACATATACTGGCTCATATCCATGAGGGCTTTTAAGGTATATACTAGAAGTGGAATTGGTAGAGTAGGTCTGCATATGTTCATCTTTCCTTGGTTATGTCAAACTTCTAAAAAGTGGTTGAACAGAACTCCCAGTGAGCCACCTGATAACATGGGTCCCATCAGAGTACTTTCTTAGAACAGGGCCTAATTCAAAATAAAATCTTACAAAATAGTGTCATTTTTATTAGTGGCAGAGGCTAGCTAGAGGCTCATTCAACAACTTTCCGCTCCTTGGGAGTACAGCTAAACTGTATTTTTCCCCAGCTGCCTGTGAGATCCTGTGATCCCACAGGGATCCTTGAGTGTTTCTGGCCAATGGAATTTGTGAAGAAGAGATGATTACTACCTCTTAGCCTACTCCCTAAAATGGCCCACCAAATCTTCTGCTCTTTGTTCTGCTTGTTGGTTGGCAAGACACAGAGGACCCATCTAAAGATCTCAGTGTGGCCCTGGGGGGATGGTGAAGCCAGAGACCAGAAGAGTCCGGGCTTCTCACTTGTCCCAGAGATGGCTGCCCATATACAGGTTTGCATTGAAATAGAGAGAAAGCATTTGATGTGTTAAGTCACTCATATTTAGGAGTTGTTTGTTATGGCAGCTAGTATAACATATACTGACTAATTCATGTTACTATGATTATTATTCAGGTTGCCAGATCCAAAATTTGAGTTGGAGCTCGAGGCCTTTTACTGCTGCCCCTATGGCCTGGGCCCAGGGAAAGATGGGGCTTACAGGATGTTTGTAGAAGTCATGATGGGAAAGAAAAAAAAAAAGACACACACATACATGCATACACACACACACACAACTCTATACAATTTCAAAATACTGCAAGGATGGACTGAGCAAGGATGGACTGGGCAGAAACCCAAGGGTGGCCTCACCAACCCTACTCAATAAGTCTTAGGCCTGGACTAGCACTTGAGGTCATCCTGGGTCTCCAAGCATCTGAGGGCTGGAGTCCTAGGAGCAGGCCACGTAGCTGGGAGGTGAAGGCTCCAGGGCTGGGGAGAGGCTGTTCTCATAAGGATTCGAGAAGGGGCCATTCGATGAGTCCCCCTGGGCTCCCTGGGAGCCCCCTGAGCTGTAGTCAGTTGAGATGCCAGAGTCGGACACCATGAGGTACAGGTACTTTATGTGGGGTGGGGTGGGAGGCAGCTCAGGGGGCAGTGCCCTTGGGCGCAAGAGCTGGGAGCTGGGATCCAGGATGGTATACTCAAAGCTGGTACCCAAGGCCCCCTCTGGCCCAGGCTTCAGGGACAAAGCAGATGAGTAGGAGGATGCTTCTGAGCCTTTATCCATGGCTACCATGTCCAAACCGCCATCAGGCCGTGGCAGATCCTCAGTGGGGGGGTTCCGGGGCAGCAACCACTTGTCCAGCACCAGGTAGGTGTCCTGGGTATGTTCACTGCCCACTGGCTCCAGCAGGGGTCCCTCATCCTCTGCCCCTGGCTCCACGGCCTGTGTTGCCCCCCAGCAGCGTTCAGAGAGGACTTCCAGGGGAGCGGGTGGGTCCTCTGCAAAGGGTGTGCAGGGGCTCCACCAAAGGCAGCCCTCATTCTGGTACAGCCACAGCTGGGGAAACAGCACCAGCCTGCTCAGAGACCTGTGGTTCAGCCCTGGGAGCAGGGAAACCCCAGGCCCCAAGGCAACAACCCCACCACCTACCTGGAAGTTACCCTTGTGGGTGGTGAAGAGGCCCTCAAACTCACTCTCAGGGCTTGGGATGCCAGGCCAGATCTTCTGCTTCAAAGCTCTGATGAAGCCAAAAGGACCAAGTACATGGGTATGTGTCACTGAATACCCACCGGTACCCCCCTTAGGACAAGCCACAGGGGCACAGACAGTTCTAGCCTCTTGTGATCACAGCGGAGGTAGAGGAGTGCATAGGGGAGGAAGAACAGAGGCTTGAGCTTGCGCGGCAAGCCCTACAGGTGGGTGACTAGAACAGGGTTTTGAAGGATGCATAGGAGTTCAATATGCACTGATGGTACTTCCCTTCTCACTTCTTTCCATAATATTTCCCCAGTGTACTTAGAATAAAATTCACACTTCCTCCCCCCAGCCCTGCAGATGGCCTAGCATGTTCTGACCCCTGTCACCTCCCTCACCTCCTCATTCACCACTCTTTTCTAATGCATTCTGCTCTAGCCACAGAGTGCTTCTTGGTAGCTGCTTCAATGTTCTAAGCTCATTCCCACCTTAGGGTCTCTGCATTTGCTGTTTCTTTTCAAGTTTCATGTGGCTGCCTTCTAACCTTCAGGTTTCCATTCTGATGTCACTTTCCAGAAGCCTTTTCTGATCAACCTGTCATGTCCCCATGCCCCATTTGTTGTGATATCACTTATCACAATGCATAATCAAATATCTGTTGGTTCCCTTGTTCTCAACCATGAGATCCACAAGGTGGGGACATACTTGTTTTCCACTTTCTCCCCAGTGCCTAGCACACAGTTGGCTCTCCTTAGGTATTTTCCAACCAAGTAAATAAACAAGGCCTTGAAAGACACCTAGGAGACCACCTACCTGGCAGACAAGGCAGGAAGGGCATTCCGGGCAGAAGGAACAGCATAGGCTTGAGGGTGTGAAACCACCTGCTATGCTCTGGGAATTCCAAAAACCTCAGGATGTCTGGTCCTACCATAAAGAATCTAAGGAGCTTGACAACAGGGGCAGGAGGCACTCAGGGTGTTAAATCTTTCCATTAAGCCCATCCCGGGATTTTACAAAAGTTGACAAACTTGGGAAAAGGAAAAAGCAAAGGAATTCAAGAAGGAGCAGCCACTGAGGTCGAAGGAAAACTAGGTGAATGTTCCCAGGGAATTTTAACTAAGGGTCTGGGTCTGATCTGGCTCACACCCCAGCCCTGCCACTGACCCCTCACTGTGTCTCTCTGGGCAAATGTCTGCCGTCTCTGAGCCTAGCTTTCCACAGCAAAAGAATGGGGTGGGGAGGAGTCTGGGCTAGGTGCCTGAATGGGGCGCTCACCTGCGGTGGGAGAGCAGGGCGAGCACGGCCAGCAGCAGCAGGATGAGCACGAGGATGAGGGAGAGCGTCAGGATGAGGGGGTCCAAGTCTGGGGAGCACGAAGGAAGTCACGGTGGTGGGAATGCCCCATATTGCTCCCCGGCCCCTCCTACGCCCCCACCTGGGGCCTCACCACTAACTGTCAGCAGCGACGCAGGCTCGGACCAGGCGCTCCAGAAGCCACCAAAGCTCGGCTCGGCCATCCGCGCGCGTACCATGAAGGTGTAACGCGTTCCACCCCGAAGGTTGCTCAGCAAGCACTCAGTGCGACCATCTAGGATCTCCACCTGGGGGCGGGGCCTGGGTGAGAGGCGTGGCCAGTGGGGCGGGGCTAGCAGAGAAGCATGGGGGTGCGGCACTGAGCCAATCAGAGGAAGGAAGGACAGCTCCCCAGCGCAGCCCTGAGGGGGAAGGGCGAGGAAAGCAGGATGCTGCTTCCAGGAAAGCTTGGGGCCAAACAGGACGGGCCCCAGGGAGCAGAGGGCGGACTATTGAGGGGCAGGGCCAGAGCCTAGAGGGTCGGGACCTTGAAGGGGTCTAGTGTTTGGGACACTGGGGTAAGTGGCATTGGGTCCAGGTGCGCTGGTGGGGCACTGGGAAAGAAGACCTGTCAGTGGACGTGGAGGTGTCTCGAGCAAGAAGATGACGGGCGTCAGAGGCTGGGCCTGGAGGGGCGAGACCAGGGGGCGGGGCGTGGGGACCATCTGGGCGGGAGGGAGGGAGGAGGCGGAGCTGTCCACCTTGGAGCCTTTGGGGCTGACGTTCGAGGAGGCCTCACCTTCTGTGCGCCCGCTGCGATGTTGCCAGAGGAAATGTTCACTTCGTAGCGGATGAGGCTGGCCACCGGGGCCCCAGGAGGCGGGAGCCAACGCAGTACCACGTGGCCGCCCTCGTCGGCCCGCCGCGCCAGCAGCCCCGTGGGGGGATCCAGGAGCACTGAGGAGACGGGTTGATCAGGTGGGCGGAGGGCGAGACTCCCTCACCCGACAAAATCCCCATTCCCTGCTAACTTACCCACTTCGTTGATGTGGATGATACGGCGATAGCGTGGAGCGCCCGAGGATACCGCTGTGACGCGCAGCTCTAAGGGCACGAAGCTCGACGTGTCGGCCGTAGGCAGCGAGCACCAAAAACGCACAGCGCCGTGAGCCGTGGGCGCCTGGTGCAGGCTGCATGGCTTCCATGGCTCACCCCTGTGCGCCAAGGGGCCAGAGAGGGAAGGGAGCAAGTTGGGGCTAGGGTGCGACAATTTGCCTGGACCGTGGGCGCATTTGGGGCACGACCACCAAAGGGCGTACAACCAGCCCTGCACGCGACGCCTTAGTCCCATCGGAGGGGTGCTGTCCCCTGAATTGGTTTGCAACAGAGATCGCGGGAGTGTTCCAACCCCAGCCACTAGGGGCGCGTGTCAGTCCCGACCCCGCGGGCTTCCCACCCACTGGGGAGGTGCCACCCGGCCCCGGACACTAGCAGATATCCCAAAGCGTGAACTCCGGGGCGCGCTCAGTCCTGCCCACCCGCCCCCTCCTCAGAGCGTGGGGGCGCTCCTCTTGCCCTGCTGCACTCACTCGAGCTGGTAAAAGAAACTGTAGTTGTTGGGGCCGACCCCTGCGCTTGCCGCTTCCTCCCAGAAACACACCAAGTCCTCCAACCGTTCGGTGAAGCACAGAAGTTCTTCGGGCTCGCGGGCAGCCAGCAGGGCCGCTGCGGGTGGGAACAAGGGGAGGGGGTCGGGGCAACCCAGTCTTTGGGTCTCCGCGTCCTCCCCCTCCCTCCTGCCGCCTGTGCGAACCGATAAGAAAAAAGCCCCGCCTCGCTCTCTACCCCAAGCGGGGCCCCTCGAAGGGTCCCCAGAGGTGGTGCCCCCCGAACTCCCAGGCACAGGTTGCTTGCCTTACTGTTCCCACACACATCCCCGCCCACCCCACAACGCGCTGGACAGCGCGCAGCCTGCCGGGCCTCCGCCTCCCGCTGCCGGCCCCGCCCCAGGCCAGGCGGGCCCCCGGGTGTGTGCGGAGGTGGAGGGCTCCCCTATCGGCCCCGGCAGGCTGCCGGGGACCAGATAACGCCAACCGTGACCCCCTCCCCCGCCCCTTCCCTCGACCCGCAGGCCCGGGGATCTGGCGCCCGCATACAAACCATGTTTACAGTCGCCAGCGGCCCGGCCCCTCTGCCTCGACCCGGGCTTTGTCCTCCCTCCCTCAGAGCAGGGTGGGCTAGGTCCCCTCTCCTCAGGGACTCTGGACGTCGAGGCCTAGACCCAGCACCACCCCTGCCCCATTACGATATATCATGTCCCAGGGCCCCCTGAAAAGATAAAATGGGAACTTTATGTCCCCTCCAGACCCAGTCTGGAGTCTTAGACCCCGGCATGGTACACCGAGTCCTAGTCTAAGAGGCTCAAAGACCAGTTTGACCCCCAGGATCTAAACTGGAGGTTCAGAACCCAATATGATCCCCAGGAGCCCTTCTGGAAGTTCAGGCCTGAGCAATGCCCTCCAGGACCTAGGGCGGGGGTCCCACACCGATCTACCCTTACCTTTACTTTCAAACTTGGGGTCCAGGGATTTGGGTGGGGAAGCCCAGGCGGCCCCAGCGAGCAATAAACAGAGAGAGCAGACACCGGGCCAGAGGTGGGCCCGAAGGTGATCCATGATGCAGTCCCTGGCGATGGGGGGCCCAGGGCCCCTGCCCCCTGCCCCCCTTCCGCCCCTGGCACAATCCACAGCTGGGTCAGCAGCTGCCTCCGCCGGACACAGCTGACCAGGCCCTTCCCGGCCAGGCGCCTCCAAGTGGCAGCTCCCCCGAGGGGGCGGGACCACACGCAGCCTGGGCTGAGATAAGCCGGAGGAGGCCGCCCTGCTGGTCCCGCGGGAGGCGGCAGGGGCCCTGGGGGGCCCCCCCGCGGCCACTTGGGGTTCAGGAACAGTGCCGGTTTCTGGGTTTCTGAGGCAGGCAGACTTTCTTATTCTGTGACCCTGGACAGGTGACTGATCTGAGCTTCAGCCTTCTCATCTGTAACACCCGGCTTGGCACATAGCAAACATTCAAAAAATGTAAGATACTGTTATTATCGTGCTAATCAACATCTCTTCCCAGGCTGGGTAGGAATAAATAATCATAATAAATAATCATAGTGACCGGCGGTGGAGTGCACGGTGTTAAGCAGTGTGGCCAAACATATGATCCTGTAATAAAATAACATATATTCTAGATCTGTGATTTTTTTTTGAAAACAGTTTTTTTTTTTTTTAACTCTTGGGTTTTTGTTTTTTGTTTTGTTTTTTGCTGTTGGGATCTTATTTTATTTATTTTATTTATTTTTAAAGATTTAAAAAATTTATTTATTTATTTGACAGAGAGAGAACACAAGTAGGCAGAGAGGCAGGCAGAGAGAGAGGAAGGGAAGCAGGCCCCCTACTGAGCAGAGAGCCTGATGTGGCACTCGATGCCAGGACCCTGAGATCATGACCTGAGCCAAAGGCAGCAGCTTAACCCACTGAGCCACCCAGGCGCCCTCTTATTTTATTTTTAAAGATTTTATTTATTTATTTGAGAGAGTGAGAGGGCATGAGAGGGGAGAAGTTCAGAGGGAAAAGCAGACTACCCAAGGAGCCTGGAGCTCAATGAGGGACTTGATTCTAGGACTCCAGGACCAAGACCTGAGCTGAAGGTAGTCGTCCAACCACCTAAGTCTGGAGATTTTTATTTTATAAGGAACGTGCTGTTCTTTTAATAATCTGGAAAGTAATTATATTTACACATGGTGAAAGCTATTTGCTTGAGCTGAGCTTCTCAAACTAGGGTAAACATCACATCTGTGGTACCTGCCTGGAGCAGGGCTGGATATTGGTGCCTGCCCTCCCTAGACTAGCCAGTCAGAACACTGCATTTCCCGCAGCACCGTGATTGGCTGGGGGTGGGCATGTGACCTAAATGGATCCAATGAGCCTCGGTCCTGGGACTTTATCCGAAGTTACTGGGAGAAAAAGAATTTACCTACATCCCATTGGTCAAGACTTAGTCACATGACTACATTTTGCCACAAGGTAGACTGGAAATGTGTTTTCTACTTTGGGTGACCAGCTAAAAATTAGGTTGTTCTGTTGCCACAGAGGGTGATTGGATTTGGTGGAGTGCGGGGTGGGGGGGGTGGAGGGTGGACAGTCTCATTCTCAGAGCAAATCAGGGCCCAGAGACAGCAACAAAATCCCAATGACAATTTTTGCCTCCCTGAATCCAATTGTGATTGAAGCTGGACCCACCAAACTTCTCATTTATACGAGCCATTAGTTTCCTTTTTTGCACATCTGCTTGGACTGGATTTTTGAACACCTGAAGCACAAAGAACCCAAAGCCCCTAGTTGACATTCGGCACAGAGAAGTTCCTCAGTGAACACATTATTGTTAGGATGGTGGTTGTTGACAGTTACGACTGTGTCGCAGTTGACCCTATGGCTCCCTTTGTCTCTGCCTTCTCCGTTTCCTCTCCTTCCCCCAGTACAGGGGGACGGTGTACCGCTCCTCTTTTGTCCCCACATCCTGTTGACTAATGGGTGATGATGGTATTTGACTCCGATCTCAATGGATTTTCATTTCTCCACTCACCCATATGTGTGGCAGAAAAGAAGGATAGTGGCCCCCAAATGCTGGGGAGTCCCAACCTCTGTGTGTGATAGGCAACCTCTGCGTGTGTGATAAGTACCCCCCCCCGCCCCACCCCCTCGCCTCTGGTCATGTCTCACCCAAACCCTTTCAGAAGGCTCTTAGATTTTTTTGTTTTTGTTTTTGGTTTTTTAATTTCTGTCATGATAGAGAACACAAGGCCTAGGCTCAGAACAGACAAGACAGACCTGTTTCATAACTTTGGCCCCTATTTTCATCCACTTCTGTCAGTTCTGATGTGTCTCTGCCAGTTACAAGATTTCTCTAGGGAAGGGTCTGCTCCCCACCCCCAGCACCCTACAAGCTTTCTATGTTTATGGGATGAAGCTTCTCACAGCCCACCCGTGAGCTCATGGCTCTGGAATAAGGATCTGGTGCCAAGAGGGTCAGAGAGAGGGTGTCCAAAGGGCTAAAATTGGAGGTGGGGGGTCATGGGGTACAGAACGCAATGGGCTTTACTGGAGAATGGGACTTCTCTAGGAGAGGAACCCTCTCCCCACTTCCATGGTAAGGGAAGATAACCCCCAACCTGCCCCTGGGGCCTGTGACCTAGAGGGAGAAGGGGGTCCCCTCAGGATGAGGAGATTGTGGTTGTGGGCCGGGCCCCCTCCTTTCGCCGCAGCACAAAGTCTCCAGGGGCAGCTGGACTCATTGCATAGAAGACATTGGCATTGTCAGGAATCAGGAGCTCTGGCCAGGGCAGACATGATGGTCAAAGGCGGGCACAACCTCATACTTTCCCCACAAAAGACCTAGGTCACCTTCTGCTATTCACCAGTCTGCTCTGCAGAACAACCTTGGGTCCCTTCAGCCAGCGCTTAAGCCAACCTAATTCTCCTCTCATTCAGAACCCGGACAACCTCCCACACAAAGCCTGCACAACCTCATGTCTCTCCCTCCTCGCGCCTGGGCAACCTCCTGCTATTTCCCTCTGGAGTCTAGACAAGCACACTGCAAGGTGGGACAAACTCGGGTCACCCATCCCAAACGACTTCCTGCTCATTCATCCTTCCCCCCAGCCAAGTTCATGCTGCTCTCAACATGAACTTGGACAACTTGACTTCCTACATCCCCCTTGTAAAATCTGTGGCCCTCACTCTTGATAGCCAAAGCCAATAGCCTTCTATGTTCCTTCCTAAAATCCAACCAACCCCATGTCATGTCCTTTAGCGTGTCGCTCTTGCCTCTCCTTCTTGAGAACTGGGAGACCTTCTACCTGTGTCTGTATTGAACAACATCGTGCTCCCCTACCCTGAATTTCAATACCATGTGGCCCTCCCCCATGGCAAATTCAGATAACTTCAGGATCCCCTTGCTGAGCTGGAGCAAGCTCATTTCCTCACAGATTCAAGCCTAGACCCTCTTTAGACTCCTACCCCACCAGGCCGAGCCTGAATGACCTCATGATCCTACAAATTGAAGCCAAGACAACCTCCTTTCCTCCCTCTCCCATTTGACCTTGAACAACCTCACTTCCCCACAAATCCTAAGAAGACACCTTTAGTGCTCCTCTCGCTCACACAGCAAAGGCAACCGCAGGACCCTGCAAAATCGAGGCACCAATAACACTTCCTCTTACCCCCACCCTGTTTCATCTTACCCCTACTCTGTGGCAGAGCCACCTCCTGGCCCTGTTAGTCCAACCTTGATTCTAGTCCGTCTGCTGCCCTTGGAGCTAACCCCCAGCCCAGGCTGCTCACAGTTGCTGCTCATGCTCACCCCTGTCCCCAGGAAGGACTTGGAAGAGCTGGTAGTCCCGAGCCCAGGGCTGAGCCACATTGTGCTTTTCCAGGGCTCGCTGCACCACGCTGGGGGCCTTGTCCTGACTAGTGAGCTGGGAAAAGATGGTGGGCGGTGGGGTGTGACAGCCAAGCCCCTGGGGGCAGGGCTGCCCAGCATGTTCCTGTCCCCATCCCTCCCTCACCAAGATGCTCCGATAGAGGTTCCCATGGTCATTGTCAATGCTGACACGGATGACTCGAGCCTCCGATCCTGGTTGCCCCGGTACAGAGATGTGAGAGCTGCTCAGGGGCAAAGCCAAGAGCCGCAGGGCCGGCAGGTCCAGGCTCAAGGGCAGCTGTAGGCAGTGGGAGGAGGGGGGGTTGAGTGGGGGGGGAGTTTTATGTCCCCCTACACAAGCGGGGCCTGGGGACAGGCAGTGAGGGTGCACTCACAAGCCTACATCCATGCAATCACATATGTGGGTCTGTATGTGATCCATGCATCACATACAGACCTTCGTGCCCTGTGACGAAAACAAATTTACACGTGACCCATACACATGGCACAAAGCTGCGCTTATGCACAAGAAATCCCACGTGCACAGACAGCAGCAAGAACACACACGCTTGTAATTGCTGTGCATCCACAAGTCTGTGAACAGCCCCATTCAGGGTCCCATGGATACTGTCGATATTTAAGCCCATGTGCCCCTTTAGGCATGCCAATTCCTGGGGACACGCATATCCTTGCAGAAATACTATCACACCCTGGAGCGCCCTGTGGGCGAGCTGACTTATCCAGAGCAAAGCATAAGCCAGTCCGAGAGACAGTCCCTCAGACAGAGCCTTAAGATGCACGTGGTCTCCTGGGCAGATACCCAGAGTGCTCAGCCAGGCATGTTCTTATGTACATGCCTGGCTGTGACATCCCATGTACACACACAGACACACAAACACACACAGACAGACACACACAGCCCCGCAATGCACACAGGCAGGCCTAATACCTTGGTGTTGGGGCCCTGGGGCCCTGGAGAGGCCGGGGGACTGCCAGGAGGGTCTCTGGTTCTAGGACTAGATGGGGGGGACCCTGGGGACAGACTGCAGGAGACACAGAGTCTGAGGTCAAGTGGCTGCCCTGACCTCTGACCCTGCCATGTCCAGTCCCTTCACTGGGATGCTCACCTAGGGGTGGGGGATGACGGGTCCCCAGGACTCCCAGCAGGGGATGAGCGCCTCTCTCGGGACAGCTTTCTAAAGACAGACACAAGGGACGAGGATGAGCCTGGACTGGCGCCAGGAGCAGCCTCCCACCTCTGCCCACATCACTCCCCAGGCGCACCCCAAGACTCACGCGCTGAGACGCTTGGTGGGGCTGATTCGCCGCCGGACGTGTGGGGAGCTGGGACAGGAGGCAGCAGGTGGCTCAATGACACGGGAGACCCGATAGCTGAGGAGTCAAGGTGCACGTTGGGGTGGGTTGGGGCCAGGAAGCAGCGA
Organism: Mustela erminea; assembly: GCF_009829155.1. Classification (NCBI taxonomy): domain Eukaryota; kingdom Metazoa; phylum Chordata; class Mammalia; order Carnivora; family Mustelidae; genus Mustela; species Mustela erminea. The sequence continues at coordinate 8,583,509 of NC_045614.1, forward strand.
GGAATGAGGTGAAAGCTAGAAGCAGTTGGGAGCTGCATTATCGCTGTGTGTGAGGGGGGAGCAGCGGTGGTTGGGCACTGAATCCCGGGGTCAGGATAACAAATGGGGACATATTCTGGCATCAGGGTCTTATTAGGGATGAGACACAATGGCTTGGTTGGCAGGTCATACAGGGATTTTCAGAGTGGGATTGAGGAGTAAGATTTGGTCAAAGATAGAGTTCAAGGTCAAGTAATCATTGGGGGTCAATGATTAGGGTAATGGATTCAACAGAATGAAGAGAAACAAAAGGGATAGTTGAGTTGGATGGTTGGTTATTCCAAACTGGGGGAAAATGATCAGGCTCAGAGATTCAGACTGGGGTTACCAGTGGGGTCATAGGTCAGAGAGGGTCAGAGGGTGGGGAAGAGAACAGATGGGACAGGGGGATGGAATGGCCCCTGTACATTCAAGGCTGAAGTCAGAAAGTCAGACGGGGTCAGAGTTTGAGGTCAGAGGTGAACTGGGGGCCTCCCTGGGCTGGAAAAAAATGCAAGGTCATAGGATGGGAGTCAGGCTCAGGAGAGGGTCTGGGGAGTTGGAGAGATACATGGGGTAAGTGGGTCAAGCATGCCGTCCAGAATCAGCCAGGGTGGGGGCTGGGCCAGGCCAGGGGTGGGGTCACCTCTGCTCCTCGCTGAGCTGGCACTGGGCACGCAGGGCAGCCAGGACTGGGGCGCGGGGACTCAGGCAGTAGCTCCCACACCGTTTCTGCAGCTGCTGGATGTGGGCCAGGATCTCCCACTCCTGAGGGGGTGGCCTCTCAGAACCAGCCCCTCCCCACCCCCAACCTGTCCCCCTCCCCCACCGGCCATACCCATCCCAGTGTCACTCACCTTCCTCCTCTTCTCAAAGTTGATGAGATCCCCCTGGGGGCAAACTTTGTCTGAACTGGAGCCTCCAGAATCAAGACCCTTGAGGGTCACGGTCAGGGGCTGGGATGTGAGGAGCCCCACTGCACTAAGGGGGCTGGGGTAGGGAACGCGGGCAGGGTCAAGGGTGGGTTACAGGAGGCCCACTGTGCTGAGGGTAGGTGGTGCTAGGGTCAGGAGTCAAGGGTCAGGGGTCAGACCTCCAGCATGTCCGGCAGGGCTGTGTCCAGCATAACCAGGTCCGTGAGAAAGGTGCCAAGGTAGGGGACAGGGCCCGGGGGCAGTTTCTGTGGTCCCCAGAAGTTCAGTCACTCTCAGCGCCATCACGTACCACCCCCTTGTGTGAGGATCCTGCTTGGCCCCCATCCCAAACCACCTCACTCACTGGGGGCAGGTTTCCTGGGAGGGTGTCCTCCTCTTGGGGGCCCTCGGTGGCCTCCTCCTGGGGGAGAGGGAAGAACTGAGCAGACCCAGGTTCTCTCCAAACCTGTCCTCAGGGAAGATGCCTCAAGACCCACCACATACGCCTGTTTTGCTTTCAGCCACCACGGGCACAGCGCCTGGCACCCAGCAGCTGCTGAATTCAGAGCTCCCCGTTCCTTGACCTCTTATCCTAATCTGAGACATCCATTCACTCGCCGGTATTTACTGAGCAGCTACTCTGTGCCCAGCACTGTTCCGAGTGCTGGGGAGGCAGCAGCGAGCAAGGGACAAAAATCCTGGTCTCCCGAGCTGACTCTTAGCCAGGGAGAGACAGCAACAACCAAGCTCCTCATGTAGCAGGCACAGGTAAGGGCAATCAAGGAGCAAGCAGGGCGAGACCTGCGGAAGGCGAATGTGAAGAATGTTCTGGGCCGAAGGAACAGGCTTCACATCCCATCTGTTGTGGATTCACCCTAACAACCAGCATTAATTGCGATTCAAATCTCAATCTTGCCTACAGCAAGTCAGACTTGTTGGCAGACAATTCTGTTCTGCTTATCAAAGTCAAGTCCTAGTGTAATTTTGTTTTTTGTTTTTTGGTTTTTTGGTTTTTTACCCTTTACTCTTTGCTGTGATTCTGGCCTCAAGTGACCTTTTCCGTGTAACTTCTGGTATTTGATGAATGAATAAATAAGGCGCTCACTGAGCGTGAGCGATATTGAGGGCAGCAGAGGCAGTAAAACAAGGGGAAGGTCATTGCTGCGCAGTAGTGAAAGAACACTGAATTTTTGACATTGGCAAGTGGTGCCGAGCCCCAGGTCTCGGTTTTCCCTTTCTGGGCCTGGGATCCTTGGTGGTGGTGTGTGTGTGGGGGGGGAGGGGCGTGTCCACACCCGTCATTACCTGGGAAAGAATCTCTCTACTACTGAGGTGGTTGTTCTCATCGGAGAAAATCTGCGAAAGTTTTCTGAAAGTGGATAACCTTTCCCTGAGGGGGGTCAGGAGAGGGGTCAGGAGTCAGCGACGGGGAAGGTCAGAGCTGCGCTGGGGAGGGCGTTCCGCCTCAGCGGCAAGCCCCCTCCCCCCCTCAACTGCTGACTGCGCCCGGGCTTCCCCCTCCCCGCCACCTCTTTACCTGCTGACGGCGCCCCAGCTGCGCTTGAGCCGGTATATGGGGTTAGACTGCAGAGCGGACAGTATCGCGCGCAGCGAGGAGAAGTTGCGCAGTTCCCGGCAGCGCTGCGGGTGGGCGGGGAGCCGGTGACACCCCACGCCTGACCCCCAGCTATGATTCGCTTTTGATCGGAGACTTCTGACCCCCCAGGTCAGACCCCTAGGGACTGCCCAACAAGCTACCAGGGGTCAGCCTCTCCCCTCAGGACTCGCCCCCCTCCCCCACCTGCAGCCCCAGCCCCTCCCCCAGCTGCCCCTCCATTCCCTACCTCCCACCTTGGCTTCCTTTGTCCCCACTCCTTACTTCTCCTGGGCCCTAGACGTGCCCAAAGTATCTCTCCTGGACGCAGACCTCTCCTCCCCCGACCTGGGTATCAGCCATCTACCCCCTTCCCTTCCTCCCTGGCCACCCCCCCTCCTGGGCCCCCATTTCTTTCTCTTCAGCCTTGAGGCTGTTGACCTGCCCGCATCCAGTCTCTCTCGGACCCGCTGCCCCCTTCTCTGGGCATTGGGTCCTCCTCCAACCCAACCCCTCCTCTTCTCCCTAGAACCACCCAGTGTCCCTCAGTAGCCCTGCCCCCCACCCCGCCCTGGGCCCCTGTTAGGTTTTCCCTTAAGGGGAACCTCCTAACCCCAACCTTCCCCTCATTCCCAGCCCCTGGTCTTCTGCCTTCTGCCTCCGGTCCCCTGTCTCTCACCAGGCCTGGTCCCTACTCCCATGCCCCTCCCCCCATGTCCCCTTTCCTCGGAGGCGCACCTGGGCCACACGGATCCACTTCTCCAGCCGCTGTGCCCTCTGCGGGGCGGCCAGGCCCTGCTCTCCCAGCACGGACCCCAGCACGCAACCAATCACCATGTTGAACTGGGTCACAGTGGCGCGCACCGTGGGGGCGGTGCTCGAGGCCCCTGGACGGTCCCGCTGGGACCACACGGAGCCCAGGCACTCGCAGGTACGCACGCGTGCAAACAGCTCCTGAGTGGAGGTGGGGAGGGTGGGAGGGCGCGTGTGTGGGTAGGTGTGTAGGTTCTGTGCTCAACCGAATCTGCCCCACAACCGCGGCCCGCCCCGGTGCTCACCACGTCCAACAGCGTGAGCTGTTCGGCCAGTTCATCTACACTAAAGTCTAGGAGCTCAGGGCCTTCCCGCACGGGTCCTGCCTCCGCTTCCGCTTCAGAGCAGTCATCGGGGGAGTCTGGGCGGGGGGAGTGGACAGCTCCAGGAGGTCCTGAGGGAGTATTAGGGTTAAAAACTCTCAGGTTTGAATCCAGGACTGGCTGTGTGATCTTGGATTAGTTCCTCAGTGTCTCTGAGTCTCACTTTCCTAATCTGCAGAAGGGAAACCTCTCTGGGTATTTTTAGGGGTGTCAGAGCAATGGTAATGTTCATTTAGCGCCTATGGTGGTAATCCACCCTAGGTACCTGGTAACTGACAGTTACTCAGTTACTAGTAACTCAGTTACCCTAGGTAACTGAGCACACTAACCCAGTGAGGGAGGTACTATTATCCACCTCCCATGGATGGGGAAACTGAGGCAGAAACAGTTTGCCCTAAGGTACACTTACAGGAAATAACAGGGTGGGGATTTGAAGCCTGGTTCTTAAAGGCTAGCGTAGGAAAGAGTGGTGTTTTGGGTTTTGAATCTATACTAAAGTAAGATCTGAGGGCACCTGGGTGGCTCAGTGGGTTAAAGCCTCTGCCTTCGGCTCAGGTCATGATCCCAGAGTCCTGGGATCAAGCCCCGCATCGGGCTCTCTGCTCTGTGGGGAGCCTGCTTCCTCCTCTCTCTCTCTCTGCCTGCCTCTCTGCCTACTTGTGATCTCTGTCTGTCTAATAAAATAAATAAATAAATAAAACAAAGATCTGTCTGCCCTATTCTTGTGGTGAGAGGTGGTATATAACTTTGTAGTTAAGGGAAGGCTATAGTATCAGTCCCAAGGTCAAATCCAAACTTGTCCCCCCGGGCTTGCTATGTGAACTAAAGCAAACTCTTTAACCAGCGTGTGCCTTGATTTCTTCATCTGGATTTTTAAAAATCAGAGATCATACATACTAGACAGCCAAAAAGTACCCAATAAATAGAGATGATTTTTCTGTAGTGGGATTCTCTAGTGGCGTCCCCTAGGAGATATTTTGACATCGAAATCTGCCACAAGGGGGCCGACCTGCACAGTGAATTTGTGTGCTCAGCCTCCAAGCGTCCCTCCAAGACATTTGTGTCCTTGGAAAACCTGTTTACAATAATCTGCACCTAGAACAAAGCTATCTTTCTCATAAACACCCATTAGTTTGGCTCCAGGAATGCAAAGACTGCCAGAGTCTGGGCTCTGTTTTGTTTGGAATATATGAGTGTTATTCACCATTCTAGAAAGTGAGGTCACCAGTGTTTATGCTGCTACACCTGTGTGGCCAATTCTCTCCCCTGCATTAGCTGGTGTTTGTGGCTGTTACACTGACCGTGATGCTGTAAGAGACAAAGGCTCTGGACGACTTCGCCATGTATCCTAGTAAGACATGGCCACAAGTATAGTTTATTATTGTGTAAACTGCTTTGGCTTTCTATCTCCTTCATATTATAGTTACAGCACTATATTATTATTTTTAAATTGTCTTTGTAAGTCCACTTATCTGTCTTTCATTTCAAATTAGGACAGATGGCGTTGCAAAATACTAGCTTGAAAAAGTTGGCATTGGCAAAAAATTGCACTTAAGCTAATCGAATCTGCAGATCTTATGGCAAATAGGGGGATAGAAGAACATGCTACATGTCACCATGAGACAGCAAACAGGTAAATGGAGAAGGTGAGACACTCCTCAGGACAAATGACCCATTTTTCCCCCCTTATGACATTAAACAAAAGGCAAAGGGAGATTGTCATAGAATAAAACAGATTTAAGAAATGAAAGATCAGGGACGCCTGGGTGGCTCAGTTAGTTAAGCAGCTGCCTTCGGCTCAGGTCATGATCCCAGCATCGTGGGATCGAGTCCCACATCGGGATCCTTGCTCTGCGGGGAGCCTGCTTCTCCCTCTGACTCTGCCTACCACTCTGTCTGCCTGTGCTCGCTCTCGCTCGCTCTCTCTCTGACAAATAAATAAAATTAAAAAAAAAAAGAAATGAAAGATCAAGTGCCTACAACAGATGTTTGCATTTCAAAGAAATAACTGTAAAAAAAAAAAAAAGACAATTTAGGGCACCTGGGTGGCTCAGTTTTTAAGTGTCTGCCTTGGGCTTAGGTCATGATCCCGGGGTCCTGAGGTCAAGCACCGCATTGGGCTCCCTGCTTGGCAGGGAGCCTGCTTCTCCTTCTCCCTCTGCCTGCTGCTCCCCCTGCTTGTGCTCTCTCTCTCGCTGTGTCAAGTAAATAAATAAATAATCTTAAAAAAAAAAAAACAATTTAGGGACAATGGGGAGATTTGAATATGGACTGGGTTTTTTTGTTGTTGTTTGTTTGGTTTTGTTTGTTTTGTTTTTGAGAGATGGTAAGATGGAGAAGGGCAGAGAGAGAGATAATCTTTTTTTTTTTTAAGATTTTATTTTCTTGAGACAGAGAGAGAAAACATAAGAAGGGGAAGGGTCAGAGGGAGAAGCTGACTCCCTGCCAAGCAGGGAGCCTGATGCGGGACTCCATCCCGGGACTTCAGGATCATGACCTGAGCCGAAGGCAGTCACTTAACCAACTGAGCCACCCAGGGCCCGACAGAGAGAGAGAGAGAGAGAGAGAGAGAGAATGAATCCACACGCTGGGTGTGGAGCCTGACTTGGAACTTGGATCTCATAACCCTGAGATCATGACCTGAGCCAAAATCAAGAGTTGGACGTTTAACTGACAGAGCCACCCAGGCCCTCCAGGACTGGGTAACTTTTGATATTAAGTAATTATTACTGATTTTGTTAGAAATGATTGTACACATGAGGTTATATTAAAAATAATAATAATAAAAAAAGTCCTTCTCAGTTAAGGTGTATAGCGAAGTATTTACATGTGAAGTGACGGAAGTCGGGGATTTGTTTTCAAATCATCCTAAAAACACATTTTTGTGTCAAAAGATAAAGTATTCTTTATACTATTCTCTCTACTTTTCTCTATGTCTGCAGTTTTTCAGAGTAAAAAGTAATCCCAAAATAAAGATGTTAAAATAAAGTATATCCGGGGCACCTGGGTGAATCAGTGGGATAAAGCCTCTGCCTTTGGCTCAGGTCATGATCCCAGGGTCCTGGGATCGAGTCCCACATCGGGCTCTCTGCTCAGTGGGGAGCCTGCTTCCCCTTCTCTCTCTGCCTGCCTCTCTGCCTGTGATCTCCGTCTGTCAAATAAATAAAATCTTTAAAAAAATAAAAATTAAAAATAAAGTATATCCCAGAGCAGGATACACAGTCAGTGTGAACACCAAAAATGTGGCTAGTGTGACCAAAGAACTGAAATTTTTATTTTAAATTCAATCTCAATAACAACATGTGGTGAGCAGCCACCCCCACTGGACTGTGTAGCTCTAGTGACTTGGAATCAGCTGGTGAAATCCCATAGGCAGAGGAAGATGACACTTAAAAAACCAAGGGGGAAGACAGAGGGATAAAATATATATAAATAACGGATTTTGTCACCAGGGAAAAAGAAGTGGCTGCTACTTTGTAAAGCAGAGATGAATGCGGCCACTTTAATCTGAGGATTAAAGGATGGGGATTAGGGATTTTTTTTTTTAAGATTTTATTTGTTTATTTGACAGAGAGAGACAGAGAGGTCACAAGTAGACAGAGAGGCAGGCAGAGAGAGAGGGAGAAGCAGGCTCCCCGCCAAGGAGAGAGCCCGATGTGGGGCTCGATCCCAGGACCCTGGGATCATGACCTGGGCTGAAGGCAGAGGCTTAACCCACTGAGCCACCCAGGCGCCCCTGGGGATTAGGGATTTAGATGCTTTTGAGATCGGGATCAGGTCCAACACAGATGGATGAAAGATGATACCTTATAAGCAGGATGCAATTATTCAATCAACAAATCTTTTTTTTTTTTTAAGATTTTATTTATTTATTTGACAGACAGAGATCACAAGTAGGCAGAGAGGCAGGCAGAGAGAGAGGCAAGGAAGCAGGCTCCCACTGAGCCACCCAGGCACCCCTCAATCAACAAATCTTGATTGTTTCTGCCCCTGGGGACAGAGTCAGGGAAAAGGCCAGTGAAGGCTATGCATAAAAATAAGGCAGGCAGGGCGCCTGGGTGGCTCAGTGGGTTAAAGCCTCTGCCTTCAGCTCAGGTCATGATCCCAGGGTCCTGGGGTCGAGCCCTGCATCAGGCTCTCTGCTTGCGGGGGAGCCTACTTCCTCCTCTCTCTCTGCCTGCCTCTCTGCCTACTTGTGATCTCTGTCTGTCAAATAAATAAATAAGAATTTTTTAAAAAATAAGGCAGGCAAGGAGGCAGAGTGAAAGGCTATATTTGCTTGGAGATCAGAGAAAGGGACAAGTTGAGCAAAGACCTGAATGAAGTATGTAGATATTTTTCCCTCTCCCCAAAAGCTCTCTGCGACAGAGGTTGGCAAACTCTATGAAGGACCATATAGGGCGCCTGGGTGGTTCAGTTGTTAAGTGTCTGCCTTTGGCTCAGGTCATGATACCTTACTCTACAAAAAAATATCAGAATGGGTTCTTATGTCTTTTCACCTTAAGTGGTAGATTCTAATAAGTAAGAATCAGTGATAACAACAATGATGAAAATAACACTATTGCCAAGCCCTCAATGTTTATTTATTTACTGGTTTACTGTTGCCCTCCCTAGGAACTAGGAACCACTGTCCATTTATATGCCAAGAGCCAGTAGCTAACTATTTGTTGAATGAATAAAGAGGTCAATGAGGAAATACTATTATCTCCCCCATTTTACAGATATGGAAACAGAGGCTCAGAGAGAGAAGGGATTTATCCAAGGTCACACAGTCAGCAACTGGCAGAACTGGGATTTGAACCCAGGTCTCTTGGCTCCTGAGGTAAGCAGCAATGGAATAAATTGTAGTGAAAAACAAAGGGCACCGTGACACAATGGCAGAGTATTTTTGTAGTTAGGATGGAGGTGTAGGGGGAAGTGTTAGACAAACGCTGATATGTCCCACAAAGGGTCAATACCCCCATTACACAGGTGGGGAAACTGAGGCTCAGACATGATTAAGAATTTTGCCCAAGACTTGTCACTCTGTGAGGGCAGAAGGCCACTGGGGGACAGATGATGCAGGGAAAGGCTTGCTCCGGGACCCTATACCCCTCACCTGTCCATGCCTCAGGCTTCTCCTCCTCTTCCTGCTTTTGCTCAGCCTCCTCCAGGAAAGCTCCCAGCAGCTTCTCTGCCTCCTGGGCCTCGGGCCCTGCTGGGGCCGCCCAGCCCAGAAAGGTGCGGACACTGCCTAGGTCCGAGTGGGCAGGGGGATCCCGGAAATCCTGAGGGTGATCCCGCAGCCAGGAGCCCAGCACGGACACCACAGCCCTGGCCAGAGTGGGGGGCCTCAGAGAGGAGCCCGGAACTCTGGATCTCGGGAGCTCCTACGCCTCAGACATGACCTTGGACCTCTAGGACCCCCACCCTCACCTATGGGAGACCAACCTTAAATTCTTGTTGACACGCAGACCTCCTCCCTCTGTCTTCTTGATCTCTGTCCTGGGAAAAGCAACTCTCCCATCAGGTGAAGAGGGAGGCTGGGGGGGCTTAGGAGTAGGGAATGCCGGATCGAGTACCCTGGTGAGAGTCTGGGGGTGGGAACACGGAGGTTTCCCCTTGGTACTGACCCTGGAGGCAGGGGCGGTGGCGGTGGTGGCAGGAGAAGGCCCAGCACGCGGGCGGTGGACGCAAAGGCTCTGTGGGTGGCCAAGAAGGCAGGCACGAAGCCCGGGTCCTGCTCGAGGTCCCCAGACACCAATTCCTGCACCAGCCGCTCCAGCCTCGCCGCCCTCAGCGCCCGCACCTTGCTCGTACGGTAATGGAGGAAGGCATCCGCAGCGGGGTTGGAGGCCTGCGGGACAAGGGGGCGGCAAAGAGACACAAGGAGTGGCCCCCAGAGCACCCCTTTTTCCAATCACACCCATCGCTAAGTACAGCTCTTGCATCTGACCTTGACCATTTCTCTGAACCCCGCCTCCTGGATTCACGATTCTGCTCCATATTCAAACGACCCTCGAAATCCGCGTAGGACACGGCTCTCCCCCCAGCCCCGCCCCGTGCCCTCACTCGCTGTGCCCTCCCATGCGGTTCCCAGCTCTCCAGCCGCGCTTCGCTAGTCGCTCCCGGGCCGGGATGCCAGCCCTCCACCCCAGCCCGCTCTCACCCGGCTGCTTCTAAAGACCATCCCCCACTCCAGCTCCGCCCCACTAAACCTGGCCCACCTAGGCCCTACGGTCGGGTTTAGTCCCAGGTTCCACACTCATCAACCCCATTCACCTGGCCGCCCGCAGGAGCTTTTCCACCCTTACCAGGGCGCTTGTAAGCCCCGCCTTTCCCACCAGCCTCAGCTCCGCCCCGCGGCTGTGCCCTCGGGCGGCTTTACCTCCAGGCCCCTCCACACCGCCCCGCGCTCCACCCTCCAACCCCTGCCTCACCTGGCTGCCCCCGGGCCCTGCCCTCGGGCTCAAGCGCTGACTGAGCTGCCGACGCAGGGAGACGCTGTACACGGCTCCGTCCTCGGCCTCCTCGCCCCAGTCTTGCACCGGCGCCTGCACGCGGAGTCGGGCTCAGGGCGCCGCGGGGGGACGGGCCGCGGGACCTCGGCCCCCGCTCTCCCGCGCGGACTCAAGCCGGGTCTTCTAGCACCATTCCCCCTTCCCCGTCAGACTCAGCGAGGCTTGGGGCGGGGTCCCGGGGCCGCAGGCAGCCTCCTCCCCCGCCCTGCATGGAGTGGGATCTGGGGACGTCCCAGGGTCCAGCCTCACGGAGTCTGTCTTTGTCCCCACCCGTAGATGAGCTCAGAGACGCCCACCCCCCAACCTTAAGAGGTACCAGCCAATGCGCTGGGGCAGGGGCCGGGAGGCCCAAGGTTGGGACTCCTGGGCGGGTACGAAGGGTCCGATTTGCGGGGAGATAAGGTCCAAAAAGCAGGGACCTGGCGTTCCTGGACCTCAGGGTCGCCAGGGATGTGGGGTCCGAGACCTCTGGTCCCCTTACCAGGGCGAGCTCCTTGCCTGCTGTCCGATCCATGACCTGTGGCCGTCCGACTCCACGGCGCGGCTGAGTGAGGCGGAAAGGCCGATGGGCGTCGGGCAGTGGCTGGGCATTGGGGCCCGCGGGGCAGGGCGGGGCGACCCGGCGGTGCAGGGGCGGGGCTGGACCCGTGGCTCTCGGTTGCCCCCAGCTGGACCCCAGTGCCCAGCCCAGACCCAAGGAGGTGAGGTCCCAGCTCTCCCTACAGGTGTGTATCAATCTGTGCCCAGGAGAAAGGATCCCTCTCTCTCCCAGGGAAGGAGAGCTGTGTCTCCAGATGTGGGTGAGCTAGGGTGTGTAGCTAAGTAAGTGGGGGAGCCAGTCTGCTCCCCTGGGGAGAAGAGTACCCTGTCAAATGCCGAGGGCTGTTTCACTCCAGGTGTGGGAGTAGTTCTTACTATCCTAGAAGTGGGGGTGTTCAGTCTGTGTCCCCAGCTGATGGGGAGTCCGTACTCCCCAGGTCAGAGAAGGTGGAGTCTGGGTCCTGGATTTTAAGGGCAGCAGTCTTTGCAGCGGCGCAGGGTCAAGGAGAGGCAAATACCCAGGGGGTTGATTGGTGACCTTTATTGAGCGACTCTGAGGCCAGCACAGGCTCGCCTTGTAGATTTACTGTGGGAACATCCGGTGGCCCGGCCCCCTTCTCTACTCCCGGGCGCCACGGGCCCGTTCTGCTCCCTTGCCTCGGCTGCGTTTAGCCCTTGAAGGGGCCCATGCGCCCGAGGCTGGACCCAGAGGGGTTGGGAGCTCCGCAGGGGCCCGGAAGCGCCAGGTGGACGCAAGGGTGAGTCTAGGTCTTCTTCGAGCGATTGCGTTTCTTGCTGCGGGATTCAATTAGTTTCTGGGAACGAATCTTAAGCTCCGCGCGGCTCACCACGTCGTTGTCCTCCTCCTCACTTTCCTCTTCGTCTGCGCAGGGCAGTGAGGGGATCCGGGTTCCCATTCTTGGCTCAGATTTCCCTTCCCGGTCTTTACCACCCGTTCCCAACTTGGCCCCGCCCCCCAACTTGGCCCCCCGCCAGGCCTCGCACGGCTTTCCCTGGGTCGGCTTGGGCCCCCAGCCCCGCCTCTTTTCCCTGACCGTACTGACCGAAGAACTTGTCCTTGAGACTGGCAAGGGGCAGGGTGATGCGGGTGTTGTACAAGGGCAGCTTTCCCTCTAGGGTGGAGTAGAACTGGGGGAGGAACGGAGCGGGAGGCGAGAGTGGGTGCGGTAGAGGCTGCAGGGGCGTTCTGTATCCCCTCCTCACCCCATTCTAAGATATACCCTGAGTCCACACGACCCCTCTGCCCACTCCTCTTCGAGCTTTTCTCGAGCCCAGCCGACTGACTCGTTCTTCGAGCTCCCCGGCTACCCAACCCCGCCCCTTTGACCGCCCCTGATCTCAGGGTTTTCGCCCCTTGATTCCCCCCTTACCCGCGCACGTGCACACACTCCCCAGCCCTGCCCACTGGCCTCGCGGGCCCTCTGGAAGTTCTCCTGTCTCCTCAAACCTCACAGATTGTCCGTAAAGGTCATTTCCCACCCACAGGCTCCCCGGTTTTCTGCCCCTGCATCCTCAGCCCCGCTCTGGCTGTACTCGGACCTCTTGGTCGGTGAGGTGGCGCAGCATCTCGGGCACGTCATGGCTCTCGAGCTGTGCCTGCAGCTTCAGAAGCTTTTCTTCCACGACGCCCAGCAGGTCTGGCAGATAGTTACCTGCCTGGGGATCCAGCTCCTTTCCCGCGAAAGGGCCCTCCACCTGCGGCGGGCGCGGAGCCGACTCAGCTTAGAGGGGGCGGGCCTCGGGGGCGTGTTCCGCCAGGGGCGGAGCTTTACCCTCCTCGAGCTAGGCTTTCGAAAGCGAGGGACGACCAACGGGGGTGGGGCTAGCGCCTGTGGGGCGGGGCCTCTGAACTCCGGAGACCAAGGACAATGGGTGAACGAAGAGTTTGTGTGGAGGAAGGGGGTAATAACTCAACAGAAGTCATTTCGGGGATGACTTTTGGGGAAAAAAAATGGGCCTCTGCTACGGGCAGTGTGGGGCGCCCCCCGTCGCAGTGTTGTGGTGGGGGTCTCTGAGGTATGGCGTGGGGAGGCAAAATGGGACCTTCCCGTGAAGATGCAACAGGGTCTCCGAAGTCCTGAGCCTCTTGAGAAGTAAGGGGGTCTCCCCGCAGGAACCGCAGGTGGGGACTCTGAGGAGTGGGGCTGGGTGTCCCCTCTCGGTGGGCTTCTGACATCCTGGACAGGGCCCAGGGTCGGTCCCCTTTGAGTAGGGTCAGGAACCCACCGCCTTGGGCTGCAGAAGGTTCTGCGCTGAGCTACCTAGGCGAGGGGTGGCGGGCTGGGGGAGGTGGGAAAGTGCGCAGGCCTACCAATGTGATGTGGTTCATCTTGCCCGCCAGGTGTTCGAGGCCCTCCTTGATCGTCTGTACCGCCCACATGGCGCGCTCTAGCTCATCCTGTGCCTCAGTGCGCCGCTGCTCTTCCGCCTTGAGGCGCTCCTGCAACTCAGCCTGCAGCTTCTGCTGACTACAGACAGTTGGGAGGTCACCCCTGGAGAGTGCCTCCGAGCTGGGAGGGCCCCCCAGCCTCTCCCTTGGGCACCCAGGCCTCACCTCACAATTGTGGTCTCCCCGGAGTACTTGAGGTCTTCCAGCTCTCGCTGCAACCTCTGCTTCTCTTGCTTCAGCCTCACCAGCGACTGCTCGTTCTCGCTCTTGAGCGTCTCCAAATGTGTGAAGGTGTCACCCTGTGCCAGGAACCGCCTCACCACCGCCTGTGGGCCACCCGGCCCCTTCTCAGGTCAGAGGGAGGCCTGGAAGGCCTGACTACAACCCCTCTTCCTTTCCTCTGGGCACGCAGGACAGATGGCCTAAGCTGGTGGCTTCTGCACAGCGATGTTTAAGGACTCCGTGATTCAGACTCAGTGCTGCCTCAAGGATGTGCAGCCCCCCAACACATAATTTTTGCCAGGCCCTTGTCTATGTAAGGAATTTGAATCAGCCCAGATCGGTGTGTGGTGAAGGGTAGCAATGAGCATCATTGCTTTCCAAAATCAACCCGCCATCCACACTGTGACTGCGAATCTTGCGCAATCCGTGGAGGAAATAAGGCCAATCTCGGGAGCTAGCTGCCCACCAGGCCAATTTCTGGGAAGGTGCCAGGCCACACTGCCCCACATGACCCCATACCCGAGTCCGCAGAACTCCTCGGGGGGTTAGTTACCCTATGGGAGAAGTAGCAGTGGAAGAGTGCACAAAGGGGAGAAACTGGACTGGGGCCCAGTGGGATCAGCATCCGCCCGTGGAAAACATAAGGGTCTTAGCAAATGGCAAGGAAAACGCTGCAAACCGCAGGGCCCAGGGTCTGAGAGTGGCACCGGGCAGTCTACTGAGCCCCAGACCCTGTTACAGGGACTGGAGACACAGGAGAGACCAAACTCGCAGTTCTCACAGAGCTGACATGCCCAAGAAGTTAGCACCCGCATAAGAGCAAGCAGGAAAGGGACTGATGGCCCGGGTAGACAGCTAGTCTGGGTTTTGCTGGGAGGAGCAGCAGCAAAACGGGGCAAAGGCTGGAGGAGGGAGGAGTGTCTTTGAGGCTGCAGAAGCAGGAGGCTGCGCTTGTTGGCCTCACGGGCCTGGGCTCAGTCTGAACAGAACTAGAGGGCGGGGAGGGTTGCGGGCAGCGGGCAGCACTCACGTGGGTTTCGGCCACGCCGGTGGCGTCCTTGACCTTGCCAAAAAGCATCTCTGTCTGGTACATGCTCCAGCGCTGCCTCAGCTCCTCCTCTTTGGCGCGCAGGCTGTCCTGGGTCGAATCCTCGGACTGCAGCAGCACGTGTTCACGCTGGGTCTGCTCACAGGGCGGGAGTCAGCTTTCAGGCAAGGATTTGGGGTAGAGGCCAGAGAGGGGGAGCCGGGAGAGGGCGGGGCCCAACTGGGGAGACAGGGTAAAGGCTCGGGGCCAGGTCAGGGAACCCAGCCTGGGGTCAGGAGTGCAGTAAAGGGCTGATCAGCTATGGGCAGCCTCAGAGGCAGGGCGAAGAGGCGGGGTCAAGGGAGCGGGGGCGGGACCTCGAGTAAGGGGCGGGCTAGAGGCGGGGCCAGATTTAGGAGTGGGGCGCGGTGTAATCGGGTGGGGATGGATAGGAAGGATCGGTGAGTGAGGGGCGATGTGGAAGCTCCTCCAAACAAGGCAATCGGATGGAGGGAGGGCGGGGTCAGGGAAGTGGGAGGAGCCCTAGGCATCCAGTGGAGATGAGGGCGGAGTCCGGAGAAATGTTAAGAGCCGGGAAGGTCTAGGGTATGGATCGACTTAGGGGTGTAGCGGTACCTGCGAAGTGAGGTCTAGGCTGGGGCTGCACCCCGGGACCTGTGGACACGCCCACCTTGCGCTCCATGCGTTCGTTCTGCAGCTTCCTGTCCTCCGCGCGCTTCTTGCACTCGGTTATGTAGCGCTCCCGCTTCTTGCGCTCCCGGAACACGGTCTCCTCCAGATATTGCAGCTGGTTCTGGAGGCAGGGCCGGGGGACAGCAGGACCAGCTGGTACCTATCGAGGCTTAGGGCTGGGGGACACAGCTGGGCCAGGGTGCAGGGTCTTGGGAGGTAGGCGGGAGGAGCTCGGGGACAGCTGGGGTTCAGATTCTGGGGCCAAAAGACCAAGGCGTCTGGGTGGGAACCCCAGGGCCTGGCAGGCTGGCACCTTGGCGATGTCCCGGGCGTTGATCGCCTCCTGGTTCACCACTTGCAGCTCCTCTAGCTCGCGTTTTGCCCTCACCACCTCCGCCTCCATGAGGTCCAGCCGGTTTTCCAAGTGAAGGCTCTCCTCCTGCGGGTGGGGGACAGGCCCGTGACCGCTGTCCCTCTGCAGGCTGGCCCTCCGACTTGCCTCCACCCCATCCCCCAAGTCGCCCTGGTCCTTACTTGGAGATAGGCCTTGAGCTGCAGGTACACATTGGTAATGTGTTCGGCTTCTTCTGCCTTCATCCGGGCCTTCTCCAAGCGGTTCTCCAGGTTCCGCATGGTCTAGATGGGAAGCAGGGCTGGGCCGAGTTCCCCTCCCCTCTGCAGTTCTCCTCGGGATCCCCACCCCTCCTCAACCGGCCTCACCTTGGCCACCTCTGTGTTGCTATTTTGCGCTTCGGCCATCTCCAGCTGGCGGAGGCTGTGCCGCAGCTGGAGCTCCTCCAGCCACTTCTGCCGCACGCCCAGCTGGTGCCGCAGCGCGTTCAGCTGCTTCACCTTCTCGCTCAGCCGGTGGTCCAGGTGCTCCAGGGCCTGCTGGAGAGAGGCGAGCCCAAGCGGCAGCCTGAACCCTCCCACCTAAGCCTTCCTCCCCTTCTCCTCCAGATCTTGTTTCTCCTCTCCCCGGGCTCTGCGGCATCAGACCCAGCGGCCCCCCTGCTCCTGCAGATCATCTTCCCACCACCCAACTTGCCACCCTGGCTGCCCTTCTCCCTTACTGGGCCCAAGGAGAGACAGCCTCTGAGGCTTCTCAACTCTGTTCACACCCACCCCCTCCATGGACCTATCCAGGCTCAGGGTCTGAAAACTCACCATAGCTGAGAACATCCACGTTTAAGCGCCCCTTCCCCACACCGGGAACTGCAGGCTCATATACCTATATCTACACTGCCATCCAGACACCTCAAAACCATTGTGTCCAAAATCGAGTACATGATCTTTCCCCAAGTCCTTCCTGGACTCTTCTTCTCCATGTCAGCGCGTGGCAGCTTCATCCTTCCAGGCACGCAAGTCCCCCAAACCCGATGTCCTCACCCTCACTTCTTCCATCCCACCTACAGCCAGCTCATTAGCAATGCTTTGTTCTATTTCCAAGGTTTTCCCAGAGCTACCCCGTTCTTCCTGTTTCCACCATTTTTGTCGAAGTGCAGCCAACACCGTCTTCTCCTGGAGGACCTCCCCGCAGCTTCCCTCTGCTTCCTCACACTCTACATCATAAAATCTAAACTCTTGAGCCTGCTGGAAGGTTCAGCCCCTGCTGACCTTCTTCTTTTTTTTTTTTAATTAAAGATTTTATTTATTACTTTGAGGAGAGAAAGAGCCTGAGCAGGAGGGGCGGAGGGACAAGCGGACTCCAGGTCTTGATATGGAGCTCAGCTCCAGGACACTGAGAGCACGACCTGAGCTATAGTCAGAGGCTTAACACACTGAGCCATCCAGTCATCACTGACCTCATCTCCTACAGAGCCCTGCTCAAGCACTCCCATCCAGCCACACTGGCCAGGCCTGTGTCTCCAATGCTCTACTCCCTTGCTTCTATTTCAGGGACTTCGCACTTGCTGTTCCATCTGCCTGGATTGCTTTTCCCCAAATCATTTCCTGCCTGTCTCATTCTCAGCACAGATATCAATGTCCTAGAGAGAGGTGGCTTTCCTGACCTCCCCAACCCAATCTAAAGTGCAAACCCCTTGGGGCACCTGGGTGGCTCAGCTGGTTGCCCACCTTTGGCTCAGGTCATGATCTTGGGGTCCTGGGATTTAGCCCTGTGTTGGGTTCCGCGCTCAGTGGAGTGTCTGCTTCCCCTCTCCCTTTGCCTGTCCCACCCCCCTGCTCATGCTTGTGCTAAGTTAATAAATCTTAAAAAAAAAAAAAAAAGGTGCAAACCTCTGCCCCTATCTATTTCTGTTTATTTCTGGTCACTCCTGGAAATTACTTTATTTCTGCATTTGTTCTTGGTGTTTTTATTTTGTTCTTGTTTTTGTTTTGTTTTGTTTTCCTCCACTCTCTTTTCCCCACTAGGATATGAAGGTTTGGGAAGTGGAGTTTGGTTTGGTGTTTTGTTTTTTTACTGCATAGTCCCCAATACCGAATATCATGCCTATACGTGGTCGGTGTGTGATAAAGATTAATTGAGTGAATAAATTAGCGGTGGAGAAAGGATTGGAGAAGGTGAGATGAGTCAGAGAGTCCAGTGGGGAGGGGACACAAGTTGGAAACGAAGGGAGAAGGGAGAGGGTCAGTGGAGTTGGGATGGCGCAAACCTGTCCTGTCCTGTTCTTTAAATACGGCTTCTCTGACTTGCACTCCCGAATCACCGCCTGGACCAATTTCTCATCTCCCTGCAAGGAGAGGAGCCCAGTCACTACTCATGAAGACCACCCCAACCTGAGGCAGCGCCCTGCCCCACTGGGGACACTGCCCTGACTCTTCGAGACCCTTTGACCATTTCAGCATCCTCACCTGCAGCAGGTCCGCCAGCTGAACTTGCAGGACCCTGGTCTCCTCCTGGAGCTGGTTGATGGTCTCCTGATTCTTCTTGATGTTCCACTGGGTGCTCTCATAAAAGGCCTTCCGGTCACCCTCTGAGGTCATATGAGGTACACAAGCCAAGTGTGTCATAGGGGGTCGGGGGCTTCCCAGAGGAAAGCTGTTTTTGTTATCGTTGACTTAATATCGCAACGATACTTCAGTGGGAACACTTGTCATATACTCGATGCTGGACAAAGAACCTTCCAGCTGTCAAATACCATATGTCAACAGGTACATATCCATATCATACCCCTTTACAGATGACAAGGCTCAGGTTTATTAGACTGTTCAAGATCACAAGATGTCTGATTCCCGAGCCTATACTTTCAACTACTGTGCAAGATTACCTTCTAATAATAATAGTTACCATAATGGTTCACATCAGAATTTTCCAACCTTGGCACAACTGATATTTGAAACAGATAATTATTTGTTTTGAGCTGTCCCATGAATTGTCAGATGAGGAGCAGAGTCCCTGGCCTCTGGCCGCTGGATGACCCCCACCCCTAACAATGTGACCGCCAAAAATGTGTCCAGGTATTGCCAAGTGCCCACTGTGGAGCAAAATAGCCCTCTTCCATTGAGAAACATCGGTTTACACTTTATAGTGTTTTACTATGTGCCAGTCACTGTTCTCGGCACTTTGTACATTTCAACCCCTTATGGGGTTGTACTCTTACTATCCCCATTTTTTTTTTTAAAGATTTTATTTATTTATTTGAGAGAGAGAGACAGTGAGAGAGAGCATGAGCGAGGAGAAGGTCAGAGGGAGAAGCAGACTCCCCATGCAGCTGGGAGCCCGATGCGGGACTCGATCCCGGGACTCCAGGATCATGACCTGAGCCGAAGGCAGTCGTCCAACCAACTGAGCCACCCAGGCGTCCCTATCCCCATTTTTTAAAAAAGAGTTTGTTTATGTATTTATTTGACAGACAGAGATCACAAGTAGGCAAAGAGACAGGCAGAGAGAGAGAGGCGGAAGCAGGCTCCCTGCTAAGCAGAGCCCGATGTGGGGCTCCATCCCAGGACCCTGGGATCATGACCTGAGCAGAAGGCAGAGGCTTTAACCCACTGAGCCACCCAGGCTCCCCTTACTATCCCCATTTTATGAATAGAGAAATTGACAGCACTTAGGCTACTCATCGTCTCCTAAGATCAGTCTTTGCAGAGCAGAGCCGAGCCAAGATTTGAACCCAGGAAATCTGGTTTTAGAATCTGTGTTCTTTACCAACGACCCCCCCCCACGCCCCCCCCCCCCGCCCCGCCAATGCGTGGTAGAAGAGTTGAAATTACAGGAAAGTATGAAACACAGTCTAGTTGGTTCTGAGCATAGGAAAGATTCCATAAGAGAGATGAGGAAAACCATGAACAAGTATGAGTTTTTGCCTCCCGTTTTTGCCACCCGGATGAAGACCGGTGGAAGGCCCTTGTCACACAGTGCCTGGTCGCAGGGCTGGGCGGGCACTGTTGACTCCTGATTCTTTGTGCCCTTTCGAGCTGTCTTACCTAACAGTTGTATCTTCCTTTGTAACTCTGCCACCTGCGTGTGCACAGCAGACTTGCCCCGAAGGACATGGAGGGGTCCCGCCTTGGAATGGAGTGGAAGCCAGGCCTGGGGCACACCCTTTACTTGGGAGTGACTGTGCTGGGCCTTAGTCTGACTGCCCTGGACCTTGCGGGAGGTCGAAACCTGGTCCTGAGAAGGCGGGATGTTGGTGGAGGCCGCCCAGCACAGGGGAGACGTCATGACTGGGTTGGGGCCTAGGGTCCCTGGGGATTAGGGTGGCAAATAGCAATTGCCCCGGTCCTGGATCCGTCAGCACGGGTTCCCCGGGCTCTGGGAGAATGCACTTTCCGACCGCTTGGCGGGGCCTCTCAGCATTTCCCGGTTGCTGGGTAACTTCTGCCCCGCCCCCTCCTTCCAGCGCTCCCATGGAAACCGTCCGCGTTCCACACCACCGCTTTCATTGGCTAACGCTGTGCAGAGGGGCGGCCCAGTTGCGGGCTGGCCAAGCCTCTCGGCTGGATATTAGGAGGGGAGTACTTTGGGGTCACCTGCTCATCTTTTTTTTTTTTTTTTTTTTTTTTTTGCGTTTTATTTTGAGTAATTTCTACACCCTAGGTGGGGCTGGAACCTGGAACCCTGAGATCAAGAGTCACACGGTCTATGTCGGATCCAGCCAGGCAACCCCTACTTTAAAAAAGAATTTTTTTTTTTTATTTTTGAGTAATCTCTACACCTAATATGGGGCTGGAACCCACATCCTCAAGATCAACAGTCCCGCTCCCGGACTGAGCCAGCCAGGCACCCCCTACTTTTTTTTTTTTTAAAGCATCCCCCCACTCCCGCAACACCACTCCGCTGGGTTTCCAGGGCATTTTTCAGGAACCTTCTTTTCCGGCTGCAGAACCTGCCACTCCCAAGATGGAGGAACGGAACGCCGCCATTAAGCGCGAACCATCAGAACGATCCTCTCTAGGGCTTCACAGTCCTATCCAAGATGGCCGTCTGGGTTCCAGCCCACCCCTCCCCCATATGCCACTCTCAACATGGCACCCTTGGGTCGCCGCTCCGCACGAGCGGCGTGACGCCGGAAGTGACGCGTCCCACATATTTCCGCTTTCTTTTTTCTGGAGGAACGGTTGGCTGCTGGGCTGGGGGGCGCGGTGGATATTGACCTTTGCCCCGGCCTCGTGTAGGTGGTGAATTAACGCGCGGGGTGGGGTGGTGGGGGTCACCCCAATTTCTTATTGGGGGTAGCTCGAGGGTGTTCGTCGGTAGAGTGGGAGACTGTTAACCCCTTTGGCCAATTGGCGGGAATTGGATAGCTCACCAACCCTACTCATCCGCGCCCCTCCCCGGGCAGGGAGCGGAGGTTTTGAGCCTTCCCCCTTGATAAGAAAAAAATGAGACTCCCTCTGGGCAAGACTGGGGAGAGACCCCCACCCCGCCTATATTGGAAGCAGAGTGAGCCCCCATTGCCCGGAAGCGATGGAGGATTCCAGCTGGCCGGAGGAAGAGGTGCCTTCCTTCGGCTGGAAGTAGCCCTCTCCCACTGACCGGCGGTCCCTTTCTTGCCGCAGCGTGGGTGCACAGCACATCTCCCCGCGGCCGGCTTCCTCCCCCCAGAACCTCTTTCCGGCCCGCGAGCTTCTGCGAGATGTTACTGTTCCTGTTGCTGCTGCCCCTGTGCTGGGCCGTGGAGGTCAAGAGGCCCCGGGGCGTCTCCCTTACCAGTGAGTCCGCCACTGGAGGTGGCTGGAGGTGGGGGTAGGGTGTGGGAGGGGCCGACTTGGCCCCTGGGATAGACACTTTGAGCCTTCTGCCTCAGTTTCCTGGCCTCTGGGTAGGGAAGGTGGCAATACTCAGCGGCTGAGAGGGCCTCTTCGTGCCTTGGGCTGATGAGCCCCTTACCTCCTCCATCCCAGACCATCACTTCTATGACGAGTCCAAGCCTTTCACTTGCCTGGACGGCTCTGCCACCATCCCTTTTGATCAGGTCAATGATGATTACTGTGACTGCAAGGATGGCTCAGATGAGCCAGGTGAGTCTTTTCTCTGTTCATTCATTCATTCATTCCAGGTTTTCTGAGTGCCTGGGAAATGCCAGCCCCCCTGCGGTGCGGTAGTGACCAAGACATACAGACCCAGCCCTGCCCTCCCATGGCTCCCTGCTGAGTGGGGGAAAGCAGGCATAGGAGTGAGTGGTTTGGTGAGGAGGGTCATAGCTGCTGGGGGAGCCCAGAGAGCCCCGCCCAGCCCCCGGGGTCGGGAAGTCTCCACTGAACCCTGAAGTGTGCTGAAAGTGGAGGTGCCAGCAGGTGCAAATACCTAGAGATGGGAGAGAAGGTGGGACTGAAGGGCAGACAAAGACAGAAGTGGAGGCAAGGGATAGAGCAGTGGGCTGGGCCTCTTTCTGAGGGCCTTGGTGAGAGGCAGAGGAGAACATGGGAGAGTTTGATTTCAGTCCCCGAGGCCCTTCCTTCCCTTTCTGTGCATCGGTGGTCCTCACGTGCCGTGTGTGTGCACGTGTCCGGGGAATCTGTCTGTGGGTGGATGTGATGAGTTAGCCCTGAGGTCACCTGGAAAACGACCTTCCTCCCACAGGTACAGCCGCCTGTCCTAACGGCAGCTTCCACTGCACCAACACTGGCTACAAAGCCCTGTACATCTCCTCCCGATGGGTCAACGATGGAGTTTGTGGTGAGTGAGATCACACCAGGGTTGGGGAAATTGGTGGTGGCGGGGGAGTAGGGAGGAGCCACGGCCGGGTCTGACCCCATGCCTGCTTCTGCTCTCAGACTGCTGTGACGGGACCGATGAATACAACAGCGGGATCGTCTGTGAGAACACCTGCAAGTATGTGGCTGGCAGCTGCTGCCCTCCCCCGCCCCCCCTCCCCTCCCCAGGGTTCTAGCCTCACCCCATCCAGTGGAGCAAGCCCCTCTCTTTTCTGCTTTGGTCCATCAAGTGCTCACTCTGCCAGGGCCTTGTCAATGAACCCCACATCACCACTCCATCCCCGGCCCAGAAGCGGGCACGGTTGTTTCCCAGTTCAGCAGATGAGAAAAGTCAAGCTCAGGATAAAAAGTGACTTCCCCAAGGTTCCCACATCTAGGTCAGATCAGAGCCGGGACTTGAACCCAGGCCGGTCTGACTTGAGATTCCCATCTCTGAATCACTCCGCTCTCGTGGCAGACCCTGAAAACTGAAATGCCCTGAGTGTGGCTGAGTGTGAGGCAGTAGAGAGTGGTGGGCATTGTGGCATCTAAAGGAAACACTTGCCCCTTGACTTTGGTCAGTTGAAGGCAGGCGGCCAAGCTAGATTCATTTTTCAGAGAAGCTGAAAATCCCAATACTTTTGTAAATTTGCCTTATGGGAGATCTTTTAGGTACAGGGTGGGTCAGGGGCAACCCAGTTACCCATCAGATGGCCTTCTCCTCCAGGAGTCTGATTTCTGTGCTTTTCTTTCTCTTTTGGGGGCCAACCTCTAGCCCCACACGAGCGTTCCCCAGCCCCTCTCCCAGGTCCCTACAGTGAGCAAACTCTGACCACTATCCCTCCGCTCGGGGACAGGGATGAAGAGCTCTGAGCCTGGGGAAGAGGGGGAAGGAGGCTTTGCTCTTTATGTTTTCCCCCGTGGGGCGGGCTGCAGGTGGGTTGAGCCCTTTTGGAAGAGGCCAAGCTGGTGAGCCCTAAGGGCCTCTCTGGGGGTGCTCGTGTGTTCCCTCCACCCCAGAGAGAAGGGCCGGAAGGAGAGAGAGACACTGCAGCAGATGGCAGAGGTCACGAGAGAGGGGTTCCGCCTGAAGAAGATCCTTATTGAGGACTGGAAGAAGGCTCGGGAGGAGAAGCAGGTAAGAGACCCTGTGGGGACAGCCCACAACATTCTGGGCCCTGAGGCCTAGAGTCTGGGGCTGGCGAGGCTGGGTGGGATTGACACCCGCCCCTGACTAGTGGAGTCCCAGGGCCAGTTACCGTCTGTGTGTGCCTTGGTTTATCCATTTGTCTGTTGGCTGTTCAGTCGTTAGTTAAGCCATTACCAGGTGGTGGTCAGCATGGGTGTTTTGCAGAACCTTGAGGGGCTGAAGTGGGCTCAGAGGAGCTCTCCTCCTGCATCTCAGAATAGGAGGGGCGCCTAGCTGCATCCTAGTTCTGTGGTGCCCTCATCTGGAGGATGAGGCCAGTAACCATGCGACCTCCCTGTTCGAGGGGAGGACTCAAGACGTTGTCGCAGCAGCCTGGGTAGTTCTATAGGGCAAGTGCTGCAAGGGCTGGAAGAAATCGTGTGCCCAGGCCACCCCCTGGGCTGCCGGATGGGTCAGAGTCCTCAGCCCTGTCCTTGGACTTCCGCCAGGCTCTTCGCAGAAGGACTTCAGCTCTGTTTTTCTGCCCAGGGAAGGTTCTGAGTCTTTTTCCCCTCTATGCCCTGGCTGGTCAGGCCCCTCCTGAGGTTGGGGGTTGGGGGGAAAGCAGTGATGTCCTCTCTGGGTTCAGAGGATAGTGGGGAAGCCATGCAATGAGGTTGGCTTTGAGTGACTTTTGCCCTCAGGGGGGCGGTAGGAGGATCCTGGGAACAGCCCAGGCTGAGGTGTGGGGCAGGGCATTAGGACGAAAATGATCCCATGGCGCGGCTTAGGCTAAGACCCTTCAGCTTGGGGCCCCACAGCACACTCGTTCCTTCTCGAAATATCCACAGAGGCCCTGGATGTGCTGCGGTGTAGTGGGCAGAGACTAGAAACAGACCTGGAGCTGCCTCAGGGGCCCATTGTGCACTGAGAGGGACAGATACCAAAGTGACACTCAGAACCACTGGAAAAGGGGACATTTGGGTTGGGGCTGTGAGGCCTAGAGGAGACTTGTGCCTGGTCTCTCTCCTCCTCCCGCCTGTTGTGGAGGCAGGAAGCAGGGACGGCTTCTGGAGGAGAAGGCCTCTATCTAAACTGAAATCTGTGGGATAATTCAGAGTCAGCCATGCAGAGTGTTCTAGGCAGAGGGAAAGCATGTGTGAAGAACGGGAGGCAGGGGGCCTGTGGGGGATCTAAATGCTGTCGGGGGAGTTGGACCCTGTGGGGTAAGAAAGCATTGGGGCAGTTGCGGCTGGAGCGGTGGGCCTGGTTTGGCAGGCCCTCAGGGGCTGCCTCAAGGTGTTCAGGGTTCTCTTCACGGAGCTCGGGGGAACCACAGGAAGGGAACCTTCGGGAAGGTCACCCGTGGCCACCCTGTGGAGTGGAGGCAGGGAGGTAGCACTCGGGAAGAAGGCAGAACAGGAGACATGGCATCTTGCCTTTCGCCTACCCAGGAAAAGCTCGCTGAGCTACAGGCTGGAAAGAAGTCCCTGGAGGACCAGGTGGAGATGCTGCGCCTGGTGAAGGAGGAGGCCGAGAAGCCAGAGAAGGAGGCCAAAGACCAGCATCAGAAGCGGTGGGAAGGTATGTTCCAGGCTGGCTGGCCAGGGCTGGCCCTTGTCTCTGGCTGGGAAGCGCCTGGGCCCTGGAGCGCCGCTCATTACCTGTTGGCTCGCGTGTCTGCTGACTGTCGATCATGGTGCCTCGGTCCCCCACGCACTCTGTTGGCCTCACCTGTGCGTCGGTCATTGCATTTGAAAGTCATTCGTAGGAATAATCTGCCCCCTAGCAGAAGGGATTTTTTTCCCGAGAGGAGATGTTCTTCTTTCTGCCAGCCACATGGGAACACTGCCATTGGGGGACCTCCTGAATCTAAAGCAAAGGCCGGAGGCCCCTCCAACCTGTCAGGCAGCGTGAACTGAGGTGGGAGCACAGGCTGGGGATTTCTGGCCCAGCCTCTCCTTGAGGGGACAACCCTGGGGTGAGGTCACAGCTTAGTTATGGGATGGGGGGCGGCTTTGATTTCCTCTCCCTTGTCTCACAAATTCTCATCAGCACAGATCTCCGGATTTGCTGGGAACTTCCATGTTCTTTAATCTTCCTGAATGGTTTATTTCCCTGGCAATTTATGTCACTTCAGTCAGTTGAAGATGGTTTTTTATACTTTGTCCAGCATTTTCTTTTTTTTTTTTTTAAAGATTTTATTTATTTATTTGACAGACAGAAATCACAAGTAGACGGAGAGGCAGGCAGAGAGAGAGAGAGAGGGAAGCAGGCTCCCTGCTGAGCAGAGAGCCTGATGCAGGGCTTGATCCCAGGACCCTGAGATCATGACCTGAGCCGAAGGCAGCGGCTTAACCCACTGAGCCACCCAGGCGCCCTGTCCAGCATTTTCTTGATTTTGGCAGGTTGTGCTGCCATTCTGGTAAATTGTGAGCCTTGAGTCTCGTCCTCAGTCTCTCCAGTGGGGGTCACCCTGTGGAAGCAGGCCAGATGGGAGAGGTGGGCCAGAAACCCCCTCCAGACTAGTTAGAGGACCAGGCATTGCAGGAAGAGATTTGGAAGTGTGGCCGTGGCTACTCCCCGGGCTGGTAACCAGGAGCTGGGCAGCCCGTCGCTGAGTCCACACTGCTGATCTCCATCTCCCTCGGCACCTGCTGCATTCTTTGTCCCTTCCTCTCTCTTCCTTGGTTCCTCACAATCAGTGATGCAGCAGTTCATCCAGTGTTCATGGGGTACCTGCTGCGCGCCAGGCACACCCCACGTGCCAGTAGTTTAGCACTGAACGAGATGGAGCTAGCCCCTGCCTGCCAAGAAGAGTGAGCCAGGCAGAGGGCACAGGTGCAAAGGCCCTGAGGCAGCCTCATGTCTGGTTTTTAAGGGACAGCAAGGAGGCCATGTGGCAGGAGGGAGGGAGGGAGGGGAGAGAATCAGAGTGGGGGGGGGAGAGACCAGAGCAGGGCCTTGGGGACTGTGGGGAGGACTTGGGCTTTTACCCCAAGTGTGGTGGGAGCCATGGCCCAGGGGCAAGTGAGCAGGGGGGCCTCTGGGCCAGAGCCCCAGTGGCATCTGCAGCCTCCCCTTCTTCCCTCAGCAGGGCTATTTCTGCCTCCAGACCCTGACTCCCACCCCCGCTGCTCTTGGGAGACCCTGGACTTTGTTATGTCCCCTCTTTCCTGGGCCCTGTCCAGCAGGTACCTCCCCTCTGCTGAGAAGCACACTCAGGCCCCGCCACTCAGACAGCTGTCCCCAGCCTCTGCCTTCCTGCCCAGCGCTGGGAAGTTGGGGAGTCTCCTCTCTCTGTTCATCCCAGTGGAAGCTGACTTCCTAACCCATCCTGTGTCTCTGCACCTGGCCCTGCCCTTCGCCAGCCAAGTGACCGTGGGCAGGTCCCTTCAGCCAGCCAGCCTCACACTCTCGTCTGGGAGAGGGACAGTTGCCAGCCTGGTCTGCTGGGGCGTGGTGGGCCCTCTGGGGATGAGGCACAGGGGGGCCAAGGGAACCCCGCTGGGCCCGTTGTAGACGGCTGAGCAGAGGCCCGGAGTGGGCTCCATCCCTGGAGCGGCATGGTGGCCGCTTTCCTGTCCAGCTCATCTGGTGGGGGTCAGGCCAGCAGAGGGGGCACCGTCCACCCAGGTGGAGGTCCATCTGTGGCCCTGTGGCAACTGGCTACAGCCCAGTTCCCTTGCATTCCTGGGACACTCCTGGGACCCCCCAGGAAGCCTTCCTGTCTTGGCCACACCCCGCCCCAGTCTCCATCTTGACCTTCAGTGTTGGAGAGCGGGCCTGGGGCGCACGGGCTGCTGCTCCTGGGGGCTCCCAGACATGGCCGATGCGTGATCTCCCTCCCAGGCTTGCACAGTCTAGCCCCTGCTTATTCAAACCCAAGGTCCCAGGGTGCCTTCAAGCCCCACCCCCCCATGTCTGCAAATCCTCCCCAACTCCCCACTTCGGAGTCTCCCCGCTATTGGCACTTCTTGCCTCTTCCTTGGCTCCCGCCCTCGCCAGCCTTTGGCAGCTCATGGCTCCCAGCCCCGCTCTGTGCTCTTCCTTGGCCTGACTCGGCACCAGTGCGGGGCCAGGCGTACAGTGGGACACCTGGGGCATTGGGGCGGGGCAGGCCTTGGGGCGGTGGGTGACGGAGCTGGCCCCTCCACAGAGCAGCAGGCTGCCTCCAGGGCGCAGCGGGAACGGGAGATGGCGGCCAGCGCCTTCCAGGAGCTGGATGACGATCTGGATGGGGCGTGAGTCTGTCTCTCCTGCCTTGGGCCTGGGGTCCCTCCCCCTCTCCGGCACCTGAGCCCCCACCCCCGGCCCCGCACGGGTCTCTAGTGAGTTCCAAACCATAGCTGACCCAGCCCTTGTTACTCAAGTATAAAGCAGATGCAGAAAAACGCTGAGGGTAGATGAAGGACCCTCCCCACCCCACCCAAGGAGCCAGGTCAGGTAGCTGGGGGGTCCTATTACTTTTCCCAAGCACGTTCTGTGGCCTGGGTCACTTTGACGAAAGCCAGACCCCTTCTAATCCCACTGTGCCCCTGAACTTGCTGGGTGACCCAGGCTAACGGCTGAGTGAAGGGGGGCTGTCGGGAACAGGGAGTCTCTGTCTCTCCTTTGAGCCCCTTGAAGGCTGCAGAGTTCTCAGGCCAGGGCAGGAGATGGGGCTGGGCCCCCCTCCGACCCCAACCCCAGAGCTCACCACCTCCCAACTTCTGCCCCCACCCCCCCAACTTTGAGGTCCTAAAATAAGTTCTAGGGGAAGGGCCCTGACAAGAGAGGAAGCAGGTAGCAGTGCCTGGAGCCGGTGGGCCTCACCGCTCTGCCGGCCTCTCCGTGCACGCCTGCAGGGTCTCGGTCACCGAGCTGCAGACCCACCCGGAGCTGGACACCGACGGTGACGGGACACTCTCAGAAGGGGAGGCTCAGGTAGCCCATCCTTCTCTCTGCCCTGGGACTTGTAGAGGTCTCATCCCGGGGTGACCTCAGGGCCACGGGGGTGGGGGGCCAGGCTGGCCTGGGGCTGCTCCCAGGGCTGCCGGGGTGCCTGGCATGGCCAGTGCCGCTTGGCCTTGCCTGGGGTGGGGGGCAGGAGGCTGGAAGCCCAGCTCTACTCCCTGCCCTTTGGGACCGGTTAGGAACACGCCAGATTCCCCACCCACCTGGCCCCACATGCCCCCACTCTGCCCTCCTCCCGTGCAGGCCTTGGCTGTCTGTCCTGACTGGGGCTGGATCCCTGCTGGTGGCTCCTTCCCTGTCCCTCCCTGGCCTCTGCCTCTTCCCGGGGGCCCAGTGACCTCTGCTGCTGGTGCTCTGGAGCTCCCTCTCCCTTTCTGTCTCTGTTTCTCTCCCCCCCACCCCACATGTTCCTCTCCTCTGGGGCCGCCCTCTCTCCCATGGGCCTGTGCTGCCCCCTTCGGGCTGCTCGGCCTCAGTGCCCAGGCCTAGCCCTGGGTGGTCAGAGCACAGCCGTGCCTGGCACCGTAGCCTGAGGCCCCCACTCGAGAGTGCCTGGGTCACAGGGGCACACGTGGAGGCCCCTGACGCTGCCCCCACCACGCACACAGGCCCTGCTGGGTGGAGACCTGCAAACTGACGCTTCTGCCTTCTACGACCGCGTCTGGGCTGCCATCAGGGACAAGTACAGGTCTGAGGTCAGTGGGGGTAGGGGAGGAGATGCAGTACCCCCTCCGGGTCCCCCCCAAATGCCTCACAAAGGAACTGCCTCTGCTTCTGGCACAGGGCCACCCTGGCCAGCTGGGTCATCCAGGCTCCCTCCGTGGAGGGCCCCCCCATCAGCTGTCTCTCCCTCGCCTCCAGGCCCCTAGGAAGGGGCGGAGACACGGAGGCTGCCCATGGGGTGATGGTGTGAGCTTGGACTTTAGCCGGGAGGCGGGCAGACCACTGAGCCCGTAGCACCCATTACCCGCACACCCAGCAGGTGCTCCCCAGCAGCCCCCCGCCTGCACCTTCTGAGCCTGACCTGACAGAGCCCAAGGAGGAGCAGCCCCCAGTGCCCTCGCCGCCCGTGGAAGAGGAAGAGGAGGATGAGGACGAAGAGGAGACGGAAGAGGAGGAGGAGGAGGAAGAGGAGGAGGAAGATTCCCAGGTGCAGGGGGAGCAGCCCCAGGTGTGTGTTTGGGGGAGAAGGGGGTGACGGGGTGGGGGCTGGGTTGCCGGCTGACTCTGCCCCTCCCCCAGGAGGCCCCACCCCCACTGGTTCCCCCGCAGCCTGCTGCCAGCCCCACGGAAGAGGACAAAATGCCCCCCTACGATGAGCAGACTCAGGCCTTCATTGATGGTGAGGGCCAGGCGGGGGAGGGAGGGGACCCGGCCCGATTTCATGCTTCCGGTGATCCGCACCTGCGGGGACCGTGGGCCTCACTGGCTTCCCAAGATGGGCTTGCACTGGCCCTGAGCAAGCCTAGGGAGGGGCATCTGGGGCCTGGAGAAGCCATCCTTGCCCCATGGGCCCCAGGGGCCCTCCCACCTCCTCCGGCTGCTGCTTGTTTGTGCCTCCCCGGCAGGAGGGCTGGGAGCCAGCGAGGTCCCAGGAGTCCTGGCCCTCCTTCCGCAGGAGTGGAGAGCCTGTGCTACGGGGCGGGGTCTGCCCTGAGGCTGTGGAGGCCTGGGCGGTGGGGTGGGTGGCCTAGCAGGCCTGGGAGCTGGGGGATGCAAGTGTGTCCGGAGCACCCCCTCCCTCTTCTTCCGGGATGGGGGCGGTTGGGGCCCCTCAGTCCTCTTCCCACACTGCCCACCCCCTCCAGCCGCCCAGGAGGCCCGCAGCAAGTTTGAGGAGGCTGAGCGGTCCTTGAGGGACATGGAGGAGTCCATCAGGTAAGAGGGTGGGGGCTGGCCCGGGCAAGGCCATGTCTCCACCTGCCAGGCAGCCTCCCCCTGCTGAGCTCCCCAGAGGAGGTGGTAATGGGGAGTTGCCCCGGCTACGTGTGCTAAGACAGGGGTGGCTCCCCTGGGGAGGGTCCCCAGACGGTGGGGAGCCTGAGCCCAGCCCCCGAGTGGCCCTCCACTGCTGGAGTGGGACAACACAGTGGGCCTCCCTGTGTTGTCCTGAATGACGCTGCCCCTTAGTGGCTTGGCCTCCCCTTCCAGGAACTTGGAGCAGGAGATTTCCTTCGACTTCGGCCCCAACGGAGAGTTTGCCTACCTGTACAGCCAGTGCTATGAGCTCACCACCAACGAGTGCGCCCCCAACTGGCCAGCGGGGCGGGTGGAGAGTGGACATCGGGGCCCTGCGCCAGCCTGAGCGAGGAAGGGGGGGGGATGGGCTCAAGGGCGGTGGGCGGAGTTTGAGGTGCCGCTGTGCCCTGGGTGTGGGCGCATGGGGGAGGTTAGGGTCCTGTGTCCCCGCCCACCATCCCTGTCCTGTGACAGGTATGTCTACCGGCTCTGTCCCTTCAAGCTCGTCTCTCAGAAACCCAAGCTCGGCGGCTCCCCCACCAGCCTCGGGTGAGTGGGGTGAGGGCGTCGAATGGATCCCCTCCCCCAGCATCCCTGCCCTGGCCAGCGCCCCTGCCCCTCACCACCCCCGCTCTCCCACAGCACCTGGGGCTCATGGGCTGGCCCTGACCACGACAAGTTCAGCGCCATGAAGTACGAGCAGGGAACGGGCTGCTGGCAGGGCCCCAACCGCTCCACCACCGTGAGTGCCGGGGACCTGGGGGTTGTGGGGGGCGGGTGTTAGGGGGCCAGGCCCACCTGAGCCCTTACCTGCCCATCCCAGGTGCGCCTGCTGTGTGGAAAGGAGACCGTGGTGACCAGCACCACGGAGCCCAGCCGCTGCGAGTACCTCATGGAGCTGATGACGCCGGCGGCCTGCGCGGAGCCGCCGCCCGACCCGCCGGCCGATGGCGACCACGACGAGCTCTAGCCGCCCCCAGGCGCTGAGGTGGGCAGGAAGCTGTGGTGCCGCCACCGCCTGGGGTTGCGCCGGTTTCTGAGCAAAACTTCTCTCCCCGCCTCCGTCTCCATCTCTCTCACATGGTCTTTCTCTGGCCCCAGAACCTCAAGGCACGGAAATACCCCCAGCGGTGTCACCCACCCACCCCGCTGTCTGTGGACCAAGGCCCCCGCTCCGGTCCCCTCACCCACCCAGCGGGGGTCGGAACCAAGTGGAGCTCCGGGCCCTGCTCTCTGCCCTGCTCTCGGGGGGGCCAGGCAGGGCCCAGCCACGCTCCCAGGCCCCAGCGGCCTCCAAAGGTGGAATAAAGCAGTTCGCCCACTCTGGGCACCCCAAGCCCACCCCTGCCCAGGGTGTCTGCCTCCCTTCCCGGTGGGGATGAGTGACTGGACTTGTGACCTCAAAACAATAAACACGATCCCCCCACCCAACTGGTGTATGTCTGCCTTTCTTTGCTCAGGTGTAAAGGGGCCAGGGATGGGCGGAGGGAGGAACTGGGGAGAAGTGACTCCGGGGCTGGTGCCACAGCTGGGGTCTCATCAGAGCCTGATCGACATCTGAGCTGCTCCCTGCGCCATGGAGCAAAGCCCAGCACCACAGGGCAGACGGATCCCAGGCCACTGACCTCTGGGTTCTTGCCTGCACCCATTTGCCACCCACCCCGAGTCCCAGGTGTGTCCTCGGGGAGCCCCGGGGCTCCACGTGACAGCTGGGCCCAGCAGCCTAGGTGGCTAGTGTGGCGACAGCACAGCCCCAGCCGAGGAGAGATGCAGTGCTCCCCACCCGCCAGCACACACACAGCCGAGGCTGTAAGATTCTGAACTTTTATTTTCTGGCATGAAAAGTACAAATAATTAAACAATTCCATGTAAAAGTCTGTTACCGCGGCCAGGCCTGTAATCCCGGTAATAAATAGTCTAAACGCAACGCAAAGTGTTCTTGTTGGGTTTTGGGTTTTTGTGATTTTTTTTTTCTTTTTCTTTCTTTTTTTTCTTTTTTTCTTTCTTTTTTCTTTTTTTTTTTTTTTACAGTTCTTTATCACCTCCAACATGGACTCTGTCGTGATTTGAAACCTTCTGAATAAATAACAAGATGAAGGGAGGGCTGGAGGGGCTGAGCCCCCATCCCACTGGCCCTGCCCCTGACCCCCAGGGATGTGGAAGACCCCCGGCCCCCCCTACCCCAGCCCCTGGGGTGAGGGGCTGGCCTCTGGAGAGGGGGCCTTGCTGGGCTGAGTTCTGTGTTTTAGAAAAAGAAGTCCCCTCCCAGACTCAGGGGTGTCAGGGGCCTAGGCCTCAGTGTGTGGGGGGGTGTGGGGAGGTGCCCCCTCTGCAGAGCCCGGCTGCCCCCGGGAAGGGGACAAACCCAGCCCTTATTGCTCACAGACGCCTCCTGCACGCTGCCCACGTGTGCACACGTGTCCCTGCGCTCGGAGGGCGGAGGGGAGAGAGCCCCAAAAAACAGCAGAGGGAGGGGGTGGACCCGCTGGGGGGTGCGTGCCCTGCTGGAGGGGAGCTGGGAGGTCGGGAAGGACTTAAAAACCACAAGAATAAATAGGTTCGTGTATCAAGAACAAGCTAGGGTTTTCACCAGCTAAATAGGACTGAAAAAATTCTCAAGACGAGCAAAAATAATCCCATTAAGACCCCGGACGTCGCTGGCCGCGGGGACCGCCCCACAGAGCACGCGCCCCCCTGGGCGCCGCTCAGCTACCATTACTGTTATTAATAATTATTATTACTTTAATGATTCCACTTCCCCTTTTATAAATAAATTAGGCATAACCACGTCTCAGCAAAACTTAAAGAAACAAAGAGAACATCGTGGTTCCTTTAAACTTGCAAACTGGATGAAGGAACAGAAATATACACAAACGTCCTTACAGGGCAACGAGGAGAATAAATAGTTAACAGAGCAATAAGTTAAAACTACAAGAAGCTAAATTCGGCAAAAAAGTACAAGAAAGTTAACTGGTGCCAGTTTATGTCTTTTTTTTTTTTCCTTTTTTTTTTTAAATCTCTTCTGTGTTTTTTTTTTCTTCCTTTTTTTGTCGCTTTTTTCCTCTTCTGTTTGTTTTTTTTTTTTTGTCGCTTTTTTGATTTTTTTTTTTCCTTTTTGTTCCTTGCAGCAGAAGCTCCACAGACGTTTACTAACAAACACCGGGAGGGGTCGGGGAGAGAGAGCTGGGCAGTCAGATGGGGCCATGGCCAGACACCAAGCGCAGGGACACCGGAGAAAGGGCGACTGAACTCAGGGTTTGCAATTCTCAGTTCCGACTGGGCCCGCTGCGGGGGGTGGGGGGCTGCGAGGGCTCCCAGGGGCTCCGGCCTTCGGCTTCTGTTGGAATTTTTTCTTTCTTTTTCTTTCTTTTTTTCTTTTCTTTCTTTTTTTTTTTTTTCTTTTTTTCTTTTTTTAATAAAGAATGAAAACTAGGGGAATGGAAAGTGTCTGGACTTTCCAGACAGAAGCCGGGGCTGGGGCTTGGGATGGGCGCTGCATTGCATCCCCGGCCCTCAGGAGTTTGAAAAGACGGAAAAACCCAACAAACTGAAAGGGGGTGACAAGTGGTGGGGGAGAAGGGAATTCGGGGCTGGGCCCCTGGGCCTGGCCACCGCAGGGTGAAGGTGGGGGCCTGGAGGGAACAGCGGGTACTTCCTGCTGGGGAGGCCTTGGGGATGGAGAAGGCTCAGGGCCCAGCCTCCCCCCTCAGCCTCTGGGCCAGGGCCTCGGCCCAGGGAGGTTCAGCCCCGGGGACAGGGGGTCCTTTGGCCTCAAGTGTTTGGGGGGGGGGGCTGCCTCCAGCCCACCATGACGCCAAAAGTGAAACGAGGTATCGTGTGTTTGGATGCATGGATGTTGTGTGTGCACGCCTGTGTTCGTGGGCGGCAGGGACCACTATGAGCCAGGAGAGAGCTCTGAAGAGAACCTGGGGCCGGGCTGAGCGGGGCCACGCGTCCAGAGGAGACCCAGGCGGCCTAGCTGGAGGAAGTAGACTGGGCCAGGCTCTGGGCCACGACCTCTCGCCTGGGCCTGAGGGATGCTATGGGCGTGTTGGTGTCTCCTGGGTGTGACGGGGTGTCTAGGTTTGTGTGTCTGCACGTATCTGTCTCTGCTCTCACGTGTCCACGTGGAAATGTTCGCCTTCCGCACCCACCTGTGGCCGCATTTGCCCATGACGGTGTTTTTGACCGTGGCCACGTTTGCGGAGCCCCCCCGCTTCGGTCTCCTGTGATTATCTGTGTGTGTGACTGCACGTCGGGTTCTAGCCAACGAGCTCCTGGAGGTGTCCGGGGCGTGTCTCTGGGTCTGTCAGTGCTTCTGTGTGTCTCTGTGGGGTATGTGTGTGTGTGTGTGTGTGTGTGTGTGTGTGTGCGCGTGCATGCCCCCACGGGTCTTCGTGTGGCTGTGTTTCTCTGTGTGGCCCCATGGACCCCCAGCCCCCAAGCCCTGCTCCCTACCCCTGCCCCAGTTGGTAAACATAACCTGCCAAAATATTTTCTTTTTTTTTTTTTTGTCTTTTTTTGTGTTTTTTTTTTTTCAAGTTCAAGAATCCCCAGTAAAAATTCTCCACGAGGTCTTTTTTCCCTTTTTACAAAAATAGAGTTTTTCTTCCCCTCCCACCCCCCCCTTTTTTTTTCATTTTGTTTCTGTTTCCAGCCCCTCCCCCTGCGCCTCATACTCCATCCAGCGGCTTTGGGCCAGGGATGCCCACACCCCTCCTCCGTTTCGCTTTTTTGGGGATTTTTAAACCTGTCCCCCCTCCCCTCAGGCTCATCTAGGTGTTGGGGAGGCCTGGGCAGGGGGGTCTGGGAGTGCACCCCCGGCACCCCTGCAAAGCCATCCCGTGGAGGGTGGTTGAAGGTGGGGCGGGGGCACATCTCTGCTTTCTTTTTAGCCGAAAAAAGAAACAAAAACCATCGCCGTGAACAAAACCAAGACGAGAGAGTGAACAGCCCAGCCTGGGGTGGGGGCAGGAGGATGGGGTGGGGGACCCCCAGGCACCCCCCCATTCCCTGCAGACTCTCCCCCCCCACCCCGAGTGCTCACCCTGTGGCTTCCGCAGGGACGCGGGGCCCTCGTGCCGTCGGTGGTCTGCCTGCGCTGTCTCTCTCGGGGCCCCTCTCTCTCTCTCTCTCTCTCTCTCTCTGCTGCCCGGGGAGGGTGGGGAGGGCGGGCGGCTGTGGCTCAGGCCTTGTGCTGTTTGCTGGTCTTGAAGGACACCTGCAGCACGCGCTCGCCCAGGCGGTAGCCGTTGAGGCTGGCGATGGCCATGGCCGCTTCGTCGTAGTTGGTCATCGTGACGAAGCCAAAGCCCTTGCACTTGTTGGTGGTGAAGTCGCGGATGACCTTGACGTTGGTGACTGCCCCAAAGGGCCCGAACAGCTGCCACAGCACGCTCTCATCCGCCTCCGGCGACAGGTTGTACACGAAGATACACCAGCCAGCGCCTGCCGCACCCCCCGACAGGCCCACGCCCGCGAGGCCACTCATGCCGTCGATGGCGATGGGCGAGAACCTGGCGATGAGCGACAGGGGACTACTTTGGGGGTCACGCGGGCTCTGCCCTGACCCCCGGCATACCCCTGAGCCCCTGGGACCCCTGACGCCGTGGTGACCTCAGGCCATGCGGTGATCCCTGCGTTATCCTGACCCTGCCACGGTCTCCTGACTTTTGCCCCCTGACCCCACCCGAGCCTCCATCCTGACCTGCAGCTGTGGCCTGAACTCTGACCTGCTCTGAACGTCAGGCCCTCACCCAGTCTTGCCAGGAGCCTCCAGCTACACCCAGACCCCCCTAACCTCTGACCTTACTGGGTCCTTAGCCTTATGGACCCTGGCCCCTTCCCCACTCCTGATGAACTACCCCTCCCTAGGCACATGTTCCCCCGCACGGACCGCACCCTGTCACCCCTCCCTGGCTAGAGGCCCCCCACCAAGGGCAGCGCTCATCCCAGGCGGAGAGAGTGGCTGGAGGAGCCCCCCACTCTGGGACTAGGTCTCTAACTCATAAAGCGGTCTGCTGCCTTCCTCTGCCTCTTGCCAGCCTTTTCCTGCTCAAATTGTATATTTAGGATCCACTCCCCTTTCTCTGCAAGGTTTTGCTCCAGCCAGAATGGCTCCCAGCGCAGCAGCACCGGGGAGGGTTTGTTGACTGACTGTCTGAGGGCCCGAGTGAATGAACAGACAGGACTGGCTCCACCCTTGTTCCTCACTGCCTCCCTACAGTCCGGGCCTCGCTCAGCTCAGAGGGGGCCCCAGCGGGGACGAACAGCTTGCTGGCTGGCACCCTGGTCACGTCCGCGGTCTCGGCAGGGTCCCTGTCACCCCCTCTCCTGCCCCCTTCACAGCCCTGTTCACTGTTCCTCTGTCTTCTGCCCCACCAGGCGGAGATAATGAATAACGGTAACAATAATCACAGGAGCCGCTGCCTTTTATTGAGCGCCCACTACGTGCCAAGCGCTGTGCTCAATGCCATGTCATCTCCACGGGATACCAAGTCTGGCTGGGCCACATTGGGTCCCCAGCCCTAAGCCCAGCGCCCGGCACTCAGTGCGTGCTCAACAGCTCCCCCTGTAGTAAACGCAGGGACCCTCTCGGGGGCAGGAATGTGGACAATGCCATGCGGGCCACAAGGTCCAGCCCAGACTCGGGGGTGAAAGGGGGTGTTCTGTGACCCTCAGCAAAAATCATGAGCAGTGGCAGATGGGACTCGGACAGTGTGGGAACCAGGGGGCATGGCTGCGACCGGGCCCATGGCCATGACCCCTTCCATGGGCTGGAGAGCGCCCTGGACAGGCCCTCCTGGGTTCGAATTCCATAGTAGCTCTTTCCAGGCATTTACTAGGCTTCGTAGCCTCTAACTCTCCTAATGGACACACGACTCCCTGACCCCAGACAGGGGGCAGACACAGCTAAGCTGGCAGTCCCCGGGGGGAGGTGGGGGAGGGTGGGTTCCAGCACTGGGCCAAGAGTCCGAGGAAGGACAGTGGGGAGCTGGGGGCAGCAGGGCGGGGGCACTGTTACCTCTTGACTCCGTAGGCCATGTTGAGCAAGTTATCCAGCCTGTGGAAGCAAAAAGGGTGGTCACCCGTGGCCTCTGGCCACACCCCCCAGCTGTGACTCTGGCCGGCCCGGCCTGACTGCCCTCCCCGCCCCCACCCAGCAGGCCAGCAGCCCGGCCCTGCCCCCACCCGCCTGCTCCCCGCCCGGCTGGACACCGCCTGGCACGGAACCGTGGTCACTCGGGCACTGCCTCTCGCCCGCCCTGCCTCTGCCTGGCCTGTGCCCGTGTCCTGTCCTCCCATCCCAGCCTGCCCAGTCCCACTTGCCTGCCCCCAGCCTGCGGGGCTCAGGTCCCCAGAAGGGGAGGCTCAGGTCTCTTTGGGGTAGTGCCTGGGCTGGGCAAGTGACAACACTTCGTGGTGCCTCAGGGTCCCTGTTTGTAAAATACAGGCACTCCTCTCCCATGAGCACACAGCATGGGACCCCAGCCCTGAGAGAGGGGGATCCCGATCAGGTGACTCTAAAGTTTTTCTTTCTTTTTTTTTGACTCTAAAATTCAAAGATTTTAGGTGCCTGGATGGCTCAGTTGGTTAAGCATCTACCTTTGGCTCAGGTCATGATCCTGGGGTCCTGGGATTGACTCCCCCCAACCCACCCCCTTTGAGCTTTCTGCTCAGCTGGGAGTCGGCTTCTCCCTCTCCCTCTGCCCCTCGCCCTCCCCCTGCTTGCACTCTCTCCCTCTCTCTCTCTAATAAATCTTTACAAAAAATAAAACTCTTAATGCCGATGCCACTCATAGTGCCCTGCGTACATTGAGTGCCTGCTGTGTACAAGGGCTTGGCCTCAGCATCTGACATACTCACACATTTCCCCTTTGCTGCCCTCAGTGGCCCCAGCGTGTGGACACCCTCCCAGGGTCCCTCTGCCCTGCAGAAATGGGGTTCAGGGAGGCTGGTTGCAAGGCTTGGACCCCCCTCCCCCAGCCTGTGGGGGTCCAGGGTGCCTGGGACCTTACCGGAAGCGCTGCGTCTGATGGTGTAGGGGGCCTGCATAGCGTCGGGCTGATGACTGGTAGAGGTGAGTGAGCAGGGCCTGGCCAGTCTTCTGACTTGGGTTGTTGGCGAACTTGACCGTGATGGGCTCCGCCGCGCCCAGCGGCTTCTGCCCGTTCAGTCCTTTGATGGCCTCCTCAGCCTCGATTCTCTTGTCAAAGCGGATGAATCCCACACCCCGAGAGACGCCTGTCAGGGAGTGAGGGTGTCCTGAGGACCCTGCCCCCTGATGTGACCCCCTTTCCCACTTCTCTGCCCCCGCCGTGCCCGCCTTCTCTACTTTGGTCCCACCTCCGTGCCTTTGCCCAGTGCCCTGCCAAGTGCATCGTCCTTGGCAGCCTGACCTGTGACCTGGTCCACCAGGATGCGGGAAGTGATGATGCGGCCATACTGGGAGAAGAGCTGCTCCATTTCCTTCTGGCTCATGGTCTTGGGGAGTCCACTGACATACAGGTTAGCATCACGGATGGATGCCGAACTGGGTCTGGCATAGGACACCTGCAGGGAGGGTAAGTGGACAGAGGTGAGGGAAGACCCGTTTCACAGATGGGGAGACTGAGGCCGTGTCTTGGCCACCAGCGAGCAGCAGAACTGCCTCACCTGTTCATGCAATAAATATCTCTCAAGTCATCTCCATGGGCGGTGCTGAGGGCTAGAAGGAGGGGCCGTGGCCGTGGCCATGGTTGATAATGTGGCCCGGCCCCCATAAAGGGGAAGGGAAACCTGTCACTGGGTCCCGAGGTGGCACATGTCTTCCCTGAGGACCTCGAGTCCCCAGCTCCTGCTCTCATACCATATATTCCGTCAACAAGACATTTTCCGCTCCTTTGGAAAGTGAGCCTGGGACTCTGGCCCTCAGGGTCACTCAGGTCTTTAGCTGCCAGCTCAATGCTGATGACTCCCAAATGTCCGTCCCTGATCCTGGGCCTGATCCCCAAGCTGCATACCTGTGTGACACCTGCCTCTGGGCACCCCCGAGATCTCGCAGGGGATTCCACTCAGTGAGGCTGCATCTAGCTCCCAACTGTCCCCATGGACGCCCCAGTTCAGTAGTGGTAGCTTTATCCTCCTGGGTGCTCAGGTCCCCAGCCTCCATTGTCCCTGATGCCCGTCTTTCACACCCACATCCAATCCACCATCGATTCCTCCTTATTACCCAGAATCCACACTTGCCCCCTACTTCCACTGCTGTGTCGTGGCCCACCACCCACCATGGCTCACCCAGGCCAGTACAGCAGGCTCTACCCTGGTCCCCACTCCCACCCTAACCTCCCGTCTCTTTCCACCACAGCTGCCAGAGGGCACCTGTGAGAAACTGAGTCAGGGCACATCCTTCCTTTGGTCAGAACCTTCTGTGGCTCCCACCTTCTCCAGAGTAAAAGTCCTTCTCACAGCCCACTAGGCCCTGAAGCCTGCCCATCAGCTCACACCCTCTCTCATCTCTGCCTAGACTTTCTCTGTTTCAGCCTCGCCAGTCTCCTCCGTGTTCCCCGAACACACCAGGCACACTTCTGTCTCAGGGCCTTTGCTCTGGCTGATCCCTGCAGCCTGGAACACCCTTCCTCTACTTTCTTCTTCCAGTCTCAGCTGAAGGGTCCTCCCTGTCCTCTTCCATCTGAATTGGGTCCTCCGCGCCTCCCTGGCCCTGTCACTCTCTCCGAGCACTTCTCTCAGTGGTGAATTAGACACGTTTTAGTATGATCATTCGATTTGTGTCATTAATTATGGTCCAGCCCAACAATGAAACTCTCTGCAGCTGTTTTAAAAAATGGTGGACATGTATATTTATTTCCCAGAAACAGTGGTGAGTATTGTAAACGGGGGGAAAGAAAAGTCCATTTATAGAGCAGCCTGCGGTGTGAGATGTGACCCCGTCTCATTGTGTGCTTATCTGTGTCCTGGAAACACAGTCTGGGGGGGCTACCACAGATGCTAACAGGTTGACCCAGAGCTGGCGGGGGCCCTGGGGGGCATGAGCTTCTCTTTCCGCTTATTTCTGCCACTGTCTATCCTCTGTAGCCTTCTAAATTAACCTCTGGGTAGGTAAGGGTCATTGTCAAGGGCCGGGCTTTTTGTTTGGCGTGGTGAGCTGGGAGGGCATAGAACTTCATTAGAAATGACTAATTAAAAAACTAACAAAAGGCGAACATTGGGCTGGGGGGCGGGGGTCAAGGTGAAGGCGCTCCTAGGCTGGAGGTAGAGAGGTTCTAATTAACTCAATTGTGCGCACCTGGGGTCCTTCAGGAAACAACCCGAAACCCAGCAGCTGCTCCTCTCCCCGGTAATATTCATTCAAAATCACAGCCACGTACTCAATGGTTTCCACTCTGGCCCACGGGGCTGTGAGTTTTGAGGCGTGAGGGCTTGGTGATGAATCAGACTTAGGGGTGAGGGGAAGATAGGCCTGAGCTCCTGGGTGGGTGTTTGGGGTAATCAGGGCTCATTTGAGGCATTGAGTAGGACTTCTGGGGTATTTCCCATCCCCCCCACGATGGGGGCTGACCCACGTCCCTCAGCTGGGTGTGGGCTCAGCCACACCCCCTCACCAGGACAGGACAAAGGCAGAATCTGCCAGAACACCTGGTTGGGGCTGACCATACAACTGTGCCACCCAGGCAGACACAGACACAGACACACAGACACACACACACACAGGGCCACCCCGCGCTCTGCACGGCCCCGGTGCCTAGACCAGCAGAAGGGTGACTCAGGCTACAAAGACATTCCCAGAGGCTCTGGGGGTCTTGGATAAGTACAGTTAAGAGTCACAGAACTACACCGGTCACCACCGCACAAACCCACATCCCATATGGGGCACAGACAGACATACCCACACAGCCCCACCAGGTCACGGCCAGAGTCGCAGCGTGTCACAAAGCACCCGAGCGATAAACACCATGTCCCACAGACACACAATGACACAAAGTCTGTAAGAGCCGGACTCACGTGACAACAGACAGTCACAGTCACGGTGTCCCACAAACACAATGGCTCACAGCCCAGGGTATCGCATACACACGTTCACTCATGGCATTGCGTGCATACAGTTGCCCTCTGGATTTGTCGCTCTCATGCCCCAGCGCTTCTGAGTCTAGTTGGCCATGGAGCAACCCATCAGGTCATGACCTCATCCTCCCCCACAACGCACAATGGGGAGAGGGAGAGATTCCTGCACCTCTGTTCCCAGAGAGAACTGGGGGCCAGATGGGCACCCCCAGCTCCACCTCCCCCAAGGTTCCAGAGCAGATTTGTGGGGCGGAGTCCAGACACCCCCAGGCGAACCTAGAGAGGGGGGTTTCCATGGCGATCCCCCTCCAGGGAATCTGGGCTAGCAGAGTCCCAGCTGCAGCTGCTGAGAGGGGAGGTCATGGCGGGGGAGGGGCGTTGCACAAAGGTGGGGGAGGGGCTCGCCCCTAATCCCGCCCTCCCAGACCCTAATTAGGCTCCAGATGGCAGATGGGCCCCCACCCCTCCTCCATTTACATGACAAAGGCGAGGGGGACTGCCCATCCGACCCTGGTCACTCTGCTACTGCCAATGGTATGGCTACCTCCCTGAGTTACCAGAGAATGTGCGGCTGGTATTCTGACAAATAAGGAAACAGAGTTTCAGAGAGGCAGAGACACTGGGCCCCCGATGCCCAGCTAGGAACCCTTAGAGGAGAGTTTCAACCACTCAGGGGATGAGCCGTGGAGAAGGGCGGGTGGCAGTGGGGAAAAGGGTGCGTGGTGAGGGTGAGGGGCTGTAGGGGTTCAGTGGCAGTGACGGGGGCAGTCCAAGAGGGCAGTAATACGGGCAGATTGGGGACAGTCGCAGATGGGCAGTCATGGGGGATGGGCAGCAGAGGGAAACAAGAGCACTAACCTTGATGGTCTTCGTCTGCAGTTTGAGGCCGTTGAGGGTGCTGATGGCTTTGTCTGCATCGTTGGGATCAGAGTAGTTCACAAACCCGTAACCGAGGCTCTGCCCTGTGGGCAGGACCAGAATGATGACCTCCCCAGACCTACCAGTGTCCTCCCAGACCCGGTCCTGAGAGGCTGACTGTCATCACTCAAGGTTATGAGACACTGGATCCCCACCTTACTGTTCCCTGAGAGTACTACCTTGTCCCCAGGACACCTCCGATCCCCCAGAGTCCTGCCTGCCCCCATCACCCCTGAGATACCCTGCCAGGGGTCACACCTGTCTCCCCATCACACCTCAGATTCCCCAGGGTGCTACCTGCCCCCACCACACCTGTACTTCTGAGACTATCACCTCTGTCCCCTCCCTCCCCACCTGCCAGCAGCCACACCTGTGATCTTATCCCGAACCAACTTGCAGGATTCGATGTCACCAATGCTGCCAAAGAGACTCTTGAACTCATCCTGGGTCATGTTCTGGGGCAGGTAGTTGACGATGAGGTTGGTCTTGCTGTCATCAGTGGCTCCGTTTGTACCAAGGAGTGGCCCGTTGGGCAGGGCCGGGCCGGCCGGGCCCCCCGCCACCTGAGACTCCATGGCCCCGAGTATCTGCTGGAGACAACAGGCCACACCCGCTCACGGCCCAGTCCCCACACAGGCATCAGTGGGAGTGAGAGGGGCTCAGTGGTGATGGATCAGTCAAGTCTGACATGGGCTTAAACATGGAGAGAGGAGAAGTATTATTCCAATAATCCCTTCCACTCCTCCAGCATCAGGCATGTACCTTGCATGTGATTTTGCTTTCTATGTTTACTTGCTATGCTTGCTAGGTTTGCCTGTTTGTCTAAAATCAGTCTGTGCATTTCTAGAAGAAGAAGATGAACACTCTTGTCTTCAGAATAAGAAATATAATACCTCCCTGACGATGTCCTGCCCTCCTCCCACCAAAGGGAATTCCTATCCCAAATGTGTTAATATTTCTTTTGTTTCATGCATAATTATCCCCCTAGACATTTATCCCCCTCCCCCAGTTTTTCCGCTGAGCTGTTTTTTATTATTATTTTTAAAATGTATTTATTTGAGAGAGAGAGAGTGAGTAGGGGCAGAGGGAGAGGAAGAGAGAGAATCTTAAGCCGACTCCCTCCCACCCAACACTGAGCCTGATGTGGGGCTCAATTCCACAACCCTGAGATCATGACCTGAGCTGAAATCAAGAGTTGGATGCCCAACCGAGTGAGCTACCCAGGAGCCCCAATTATCATGATTTTTAAAAAAGGATTTTATTTTTAAGGGGCATCTGGATGGCTCAGTTTGTTGAGTATCTGCCTTTGGTTCAGGTCATGATCCCGGGGTCCTGGGATCAAGCCTTGCATCCGACTCCCTGATTAGCGGGGAGTCTGCTTCTCCCTCTGCCTCTCCCCCTGCTCATACCATCTCTCTCACTTACTCTCTTTCTCTCCCAAATAAAAAATAAGGGCACCTGGGTGGCTTAGTCTGTTAAGCGTCTGCCTTGGACTTGGATCATGATCCCAGGGTTCTGGGATTGAGTCCCACATGGGGGTCCCTGCTCAGTGGAGAGTCAGCTTCTCCCTTTCCTTCTGCTCGTGTTCTTTCTCTCTCTCCAAAAAATGAATAAAATCTTTTAAAAAATCAATAAAAATTAAAATAAAGTCTTTTAAAAACATACTTTAAGTAATCTCTAAATCACATGTGGGGCTCAACTCACAGCCCTGAGATCAAGAGTTGTGTGCTCTGACTGAGCCAGGTAGGTGCCCCTGAGCTATTTAAATATACAACATAATAACACCAGCAAATAATGACAGCTTTATTTTTTTTATCTCCAATCTACACCTGTTATTTATTTTTCTTGTCTTATTGCAGGGGCTACAGTGCAATAGTGGCTTTTTAATTCATGATGTTAAGTGAAATGCTTTAAACATTTCACAGATAAATTTGATTTTTGCTGTGGGTTTTCACTTATGAATGTTTAATTTTATTCTTATTATCCCAAGATGATTTTTTTTAAAGAATGGATGTTGAATTTTATTTAACGTTTTTTCCTCCTGCATCTATTTCTTAATAATTGACATATAATATTACATTAGTTTCAGGTGTGTAACATAATGACTCAATATTTGTATGTATTGCAAAATTATCTCCACGATAAGTCTAGTCAACATCCATCACCATTCATAGTTATAATTTTTTTTCCTGTGATGAGAACCTCTAAGATCTACTTCTTTAGCAATTATCAAATAAATTCTTCATGTATTTTACATATAAGGACCACACAGAGAAGAATTTTAAGGCCACATCTGTGCTCAGCAGGAAACAGTACTGGGATTATCTGTAACGGATGTAGGAAGGTAAAGCAGCCAGCGTTTCCTTAGGTATTCTCGATGGCACGGTTGGCAGATGGGTGCCCTTACTTGAAAAATCAAATCGATTGGTAGGGTTTTCCGAAAGGGATGAATTAGGAAGGTTTAGAAGCCATATTCGGTTTCAGCAGGAGAGATCACTGTGATTGATTAGCAATGTCTTTGAGGCTACAGAATTAGGAAGTCGGCAGGTACATTTTATCTCAGCCCTCCCTGAGCCAAAACACAATACCATACTTGTTCCCAAATATTGGGCCTCCTGTGTGCCAGGCACAGTGCAAAGCCTTCTATAGGCAATGTTTATTTTTTTTTCTTATTCACAACCA
The DNA here is from genome assembly GCF_009829155.1 of Mustela erminea. Lineage (NCBI taxonomy): Eukaryota > Metazoa > Chordata > Mammalia > Carnivora > Mustelidae > Mustela > Mustela erminea. The sequence goes on from NC_045614.1 coordinate 8,628,372, forward strand.
CCCTGAAAAGAGAGCTTAGTTTCCCCTGCCTAACAGATGCTGTGAACTAGATGGCTGTGTCCCCTCAAATTCATATGTTGAAAACTTAATCCCCAATGTGATGGTATTTGGATGTGGAACATTTGGGAGGTAATTAGGTCATGAGAGTGGAGCCCCCATGAATGGGATTCATGTCCTTATAAAAAGGGGCAAGGACAGGGAGCCTGGGTGGCTCAATCAGTTAAGCGTCTGCCTTTGGCTCAGGTCATGATCCCGGGGTCCTGGGATGGAGCCCTGCGTGGGGCTGCCTGCTCGGCGGAAAGCCTGCTTCTCCCTCTCCCACTCCCCCTACTTGTGTTCCCTCTCTCATTGTCTCTCTCTCTGTTAAATAAATAGAATCTTTAAAAAAATAAAAAGGAGGGGGGACAGGATAGAAATGATCTCTCTCCACCAGGTCAGGACACAGCAAGAAGAGGTCCATCTGCAAAGCAGGGAGCAACTCCTTACTAGGAAGCAACTCAGATGGTACCTTGATCTTAGACTTCCCAGCCTCCAGAAGATTTATGAGAAATAAATGTCTGTTGTTTAAGCTCCCCAGTTTATGGCATTTTGTTAGAGCAGCCTAAGCTGACTAAGACACCAGAGGGGGAAAGTGAAGTTCAACAATGTTTTAAAAATTATTAAAGGTCACGCAGCTTATAAATGGCGAAACGGGGATTTGCACAGGAGCGTTTCTGATCGAGTGTCTGCATTTTCAGCTTCCACTGCCAACGGAAGAATAGTGCTAGCCCTAACCTTTCTCAGCTCTGTGTCCTCGGGTAGGCTTCATAATGCTCCTGGAGCTCTGCTCCACTTTGCTGCAAACTCCAAGTTATTGGCACAGTGACCCCAGGGAAGGATCTAAAACCACACGTGGGTGCAGCTGGAAAGTATTCTGGGATCAGGTCTGCCATGGGGACAATCACAGGAAGCAGCTTGTCGTGTCTGCCATCCCTGTTTCATAATCCCGGCTATTAATACTGGTTCTGCCCCATTGACATCTGTGGGCCAGGCACCGCGCATTGCGAAGTGCTCCCAGGCATCATATCATGTATTTCTCCCAGTCATCTTTACAGACAGCAACAGTCTCCATTTTATAAGTGAGGCAACCGAGCCCAGAGACGCTGAGTGATATCAATGGCGAAGTCGATCTCAAACTTGGCTATGTTGGACTCTAAAGCTGTTTTTAATGACAGCGACCAATGCATGAGGGTGGCTCTGGCACCTTACAGGTGTGTATTCTCAGGGCTGATCTTAGCTCTTCTTCGAGCCTCTGCTGTCTTTCCATTTACTCTTATTAAAAGGATGGCACAGAGGGTCAACTCCCCTACGTCTCCAGTTGGCTGAGTGGCTGTCCGGGGGCTTCTAGGAGAGTTAGTTATTCTGAAGCCATATCCAGACTGAGCAGGAACACACCCCGGGGGTTGATTAGCAATGTCTGCCACAGGCACTTGCCATCAAATGGGAATGCACGCTATAGATGCCCGTCCAGTTTCGTAAGGTTAATACTCCACTGATGGCCACGTATTGAGGCCCTGCTATGTGCCAGACAAAATCCTTTCTGTGACAATTTCTTGGCAATTCTTCCAACATCGAACATTATGGGACTCTTTCCTTCATTTACCAGAAGAGGAAACTGAATCTCAATGAAGGGTTTAGGAATTTACACAAGGCTGGGTGGCATGCAGATGGTGGATCAAGAATTCAAATCAGGAGTTTGGCCATCAGAGCCCACTTTACTAGTGGCCAAAAAGGCCAATAATAGTAAAAAAAAAAAAATAACAAAGTGAAACTGAGCCTTTACTCTACACCTAGCCCAGGCATCATAACATTTAAACCCACTCTGTTGGCTGAGTCTATCCATTCAATTCAACAAACAATTACTGGGTACCACCACATGCTCCAACCTCCTCACTGTGTATCCGCTGACACACTGCCTCTCCGGGCCTCTGTCCCACCACTAAAGATATGGCACCAAAGTTTCCCACGCATGAAGATGGAACCGGAGTTCCCTTCCGGGCTTGGCAAACTAGAGTTCTGTGATTGGTTGATGACGTCTGCTGTGGGACCCCTGCCCCCACCAAATAATTAGCAGTAACACAAAACGCTGTTTCAGGACCCAGCAGGTTGCAGCTTTGGAACCCCTACTATGTGCCAGGCACTGAGCAGGTGCAAAGGTTTCACTGACTTCCCACAACCACACTGAAAGCTGGAGGTCATCTGCTCCATTTCTCTCATGGAGAAATTGAGGGTCAGAGGGATTTGTGATTTGCCTGGGAGTGACCGGCGGCGGAGGTAGTGATGAGGTTTGACTACTGGTCTGATTATCCTAGAGCGTACAGAGCCACCGCAAATGTCCTCAACTTGGATGGGGTTAAAAGGTAATTGGGATCTTGAGGCCCAGCCGACTAATCTCCCCAGCACCCCATCTCCCTCCCATCTGTGCCAGAGCTTAGCAGGATCAGTGTCGCGTTTCCTCTGCAGCTCAGCCGGCTGAGCCGCTAATAGGGATCGGATTGGTGGAGATCACACCCGCCTGGCCCCAGCCCATGGCAAACGTGTGGCCTGGGATGACTCGGGGAATCACAGGGACCTTGGAGGGCTGTTCCAGGTCAGGAGTGGAGGGGCGAAGTCAGAAGGGAGGAGGGCAGATCCAAGATGGGGAGGCAGAGATGATCCGGGAGCAATGGAACCTTTCCTCCCAGTCTCTCCAGCTTTTCCTCTGGCTCTCTCTCTCTTTTTCTCTCCCTCTTCTCCCCCTGTTTCTCTGTCCTCCTGTCCCCTCTGAACCCGTCTGTCTCCCCCTCCCTTTCTCTGCTACTCTTTCTTCAACTCTTTTGCACCATTGCACACACATATGACATACGGTTTTTGCAGGGAACACACCTGAGGTCACTTGTTCTGCAGACTCTCCTGTGACCTACCCCTTTGGCCCCTGCTGTGACCCCCCTGGTCCCAGGAGCAGTGATAGATGTCTGGATACTGGCCACAATAGGGCATTGAGTGACTATACATGCTAAGGCTGGGCCACCACGTGGTGCTAATTAGGCTTCTCACTTCTGGGTCCTTCTTCCTCCATATAGGGCCCTCACTGTCTTAATTTATCCCCTCACTTTCTCCCAGCTTGTCCCCCTGGTGGACTTCCAACGAAGTGCTCTCCGGGCGTTCCAAGGCTTCAAGGCCCTTCTGTGACCTCTGACCACACCCTCGCCCCTTTGTGCATCAGTTTCCCTCTTTCAAATGAAGGAACAGATCAGAGGAATGGATGCTGGATAGCTGTGCGGGTTCTGAGGGTCCTCAGGAGGCTGCACTCACGTTCCTGCGACTGGGTTAGCCGCCTGAGGCCCAGAGAGAGGAGGGTGCCTGCCTGAGGTCACACAGCAGGGAAGCATGGCCTCTCGGTCCTCATTTCTCCGAGCCAGGTGGGCGGGTCCCAGGGTCCCATGCAGGGAGGGAGTGCTGAGCATCCCTCCACCCACTGTGCTCGCCAAGACTCCAAGAAGAGGCCCAGAAAGAGACACAGTGCATAGAGACACACACACACACAGACCGGAAAGACAGTAAGTACGGAAGAAGGAGGCCTGGGCGCTGGGACCAGACAAAGGACGCGCGGCGGCGCGGGGAGCGGAGTCGCGCGGCGGGGGCGGGGGTGGAGCCGGGGTGGGGCTAGGACCGGCCAGCCCCGCCCCCGGGATACGCCCGGGTTGCCGAGTGGAAATCCGAGGGCTCGGGCGAGGCCGGGCCCTGGGGGCCCAAGGGGGCGGGGTCCAGATGGGCGGGGCAGGGGCGTGGTTATACAGGGCGTGGCCGGGCGTGGCCGCGGGTTCGGGAGCTGACCAGCTCGGTGGTTGCTGAAAGCATCCGGAGTGGGGCAAGCGGCGCGGGCGGGCGGGCGCTCTCAAGGTCACCCCGAGGCCCAGGGCCCTGGCGGGGTGGGGCGCCTGGCCCTGGGCTAGGAGACATCCCTGAGTTTCTTACCCCATCCCCCGTGAGGCGGGGGCCCAGGAGTCAGGAAGGCGCCCCCCCCCCCCGCAGGCCCTCCTCTCCCCTCCCCCTCCCCGAAGCCTGAGGCGCCCGCGCGAGGCTACGGCCCGCTAAGAAGCTCCGAGAAACAAAGGGACGCGGCGGCAGCGGCGGCGGGCCCGCGGGGCCTCCGGGCGCGCCCCCTCCTCTCCCCTCCCCGCTTGCCGCAAGGTCGACAGGCTCGAGGACGAGACGCCCGGTTCCCCGGGCGCGGCCAGGGCCCGGGGCGCGCGATCCGACGCTACCGGCTTTCCTGAGGTTCTCAGGGACGGCTTGCCGCCTTTTCCTGGCCCAGCACCAGTGACTGGGGCCCTGTGTTTGGCTGGGCGGCCTGCGGGGTCCGGGCCTGGATGGAGAAGGCATCCTCCGCCGCTGCGGCCCCTCCCCCATCAGGCCTGCTGGAGGGGGGCAATCCCGCTCCCAGGGCGCCCTAGGACGCCTATCCAAATCAGAGTTCGGCTCCCTAAGGCCTCTCAGGCCAGACTCTATGCGCCCCCAGCACTCTGGGTGCGGCTCAGCCCACTCTCAGGGCCCGAGGATCGGTCCTACCCCCCCACCCGGGCCTAGCTAGGCCTGGTCCTACCCCCCCCCCCCCCGCCATCTCCGCGGAGCCTGTGCCTAACCCCTCCCCAACCAGGTTCCATCTCAGCGACAAGGGAATACCTACAGTGACCATTCTTGTGTGCCCAGCGGGCGCGGTCCGTGTTGAGGGCGGCTCCGGGGGTCGTGCACTCCTTGGGGGGCGCTCGATGCTCACGCCGGGGTCCTGCCCGGGCGGCCTCTGGCGCGGCCGCTGCAGAGGTGTAGATGAAGGCGGCGGCTCCCTCGAGGGCCGGGGACGGGCCCGAGCCCGAGGACGCGCGCGCGGATAGCCGGGCCCCGGGGTGGCCTGCGGGCGGCAGGGGATGGAAAGAGGGAGCGGACGCGGGATTGAGAACGTCCCCTGCGCGGCCCCGCGGGGCCCGGGGAGGTTGCGCTTCCTGACAGAGATCGCGGCGCTCTGCCTTTCACCGCCGCCCCTCGGCCGGGCCTGTCCGGTCCTGGGTGCTCAGTCCTCTCCCCTCGCCCGCCCTCCCTCCCACCCTCCAGCCCGCGCTGCGCGCTCCGCGCTCTGGGCCGCGCCGCCGCCGCCCCCAGCCCTTTATAGGAGCAGCTGCCAGAGCCGGCGTCCCTTATTGGCTGCGACAGCTGAGCCCCGCCTCCTCCCGGCGCCCGACGGCGCGGCAGGTGGAAGCGAGCGCGCGCTGGCTGGGACTCCGCACCCCCAGAAAGCACGCCCTAGAGGCTCGGGTTGCCAGATTCGGGCCCCTTTGCCCCGTAGACCCTGCTCCCTACATTGCCGCCCCTTCTCGGGCGGGCTTTCTGCCGAAAAGACAGGGACGGGTCCCCTCCTCTGTCCAACACTCTGAGCTCTTGGAGGGAAGAGAGCGAGGAGATATCGGTGGCCCGATTGGACGAACTTCTGGAGTTGCTGTCCACCAAGAAGACTGGAAAGGGACGAGGAACCAAGATTTCTATGAGCCGAGGCCCAGGTTCCCAGATTTGGGGCAGTAGGTGTAGCCCACCAAGACCAATGGAGAAAGGTGGGGGGGGGGGTGGCAGGAGCTCTCCTCTGCCTGCGGAAAGAACTGGGACCCTGCAGCTTTTGAGTGGGCTAGGTTCAAAAGATTCGTTAGAAAGGTGGGCACTGGCATCCCACAGTGCAAGGGCACCCGGCACTTATCCAAGGGGGTGTGAAGAAGTTTGGGTCTTAGGATTCCAGACCAAACCCACCGGCGCCTGCGGTTCCGGGAAACCACCCGGCCTTCTCAGACCCCATAAATTTTTGGTGGGTGGATCTGTTGTATAAACGTCCTGGCTTTCCGGGCTCCGGATTGGCCCGCCTGTGGAGTCACGGTTCTTCTCAGCTAGGAGGAATCTGGCTCCTCTCTTAGGCAATAGCGGTTGGCGCAGCCTTCTTCGGTGCGCGGGCTCAAGGGCACATTTACGTCGGGACGGCTATCAGGCGGGAGGAAGTGTTCTCACTAGGGCAGGGTCGCTTTCGACTGAGACTTCAGCACCACAGACAGCGGCCCGACGGTCTGGCGGAGGGCGCTGCGGGATGCTTAGCGCGGGGCCCCTAATCCAGGAGTCACAGCCTCCACCCTACCCTCGTCCCTGCACGCCCTTTTAGGTTCCAGACTGTCCAAGAATGCCATCAAACCCAGCGAGGAGAACCTAATTTGACCAATCAGGGACTGTCCTCGAGAGAACCAATTGCGGGAGGATGCCCTCGAGATTGAGCCAATGAGACAGCGCGCAGCAGAGAGCCCTGCCACGCTGATGGAGAGGACAGGCCAATCACAGTGGCCCGCGCAACCTGGGCGGTGGCGTTGCAGGTCCCTGGTGGCCCCCTCTTGGGTTTGCCTGGGCGACCTGGGCTGCCGACCCTAGAGACCCCGAACGAAGGCTTGTTCCCACCCCGTGTTCCTCCAGGCTCCTATCGTATTGCAAACTGTGCCATTGCCGGGAGGGGAGCTCCTCCTGGGCGCGCGGACCCGGCTGCGGTTTCCATGGAAACTGCTGGCTCTGGATGTGCGAGGATAGCGAAGGGGACTGAGCCCTGGGAGATTTGGGGAGCTCGCGTGGGTGGCCCCAGCGGCCAGACTTGCTCATACCCGCCGACACTTCCATCCCTGGTTGGGATAACCCCTGGTCCAAAGTGTAAAATGAAGCCTAGCTCCGGCCCCGCCCCCACGGGCTGGTGAGGAGCCAAGGGACCAATCTGCGCGTGGCGCCACTGGGCTCCCTCGGGCACGTGCCGGGGCTCGCGGATGCGGTCCCCGGGGTCACGTGGCTGCAGCCACCAGGGCCCACGCAGCTTGCGCGCCACCTGGCGGCCGCCGGCTTCGTATCGCTCCCCGCTTCTCTTGCTAGCGACCAGGAGGCGGCGGCGACCTCAGCATCCTCCTCCGGGAAATGGGGCCAGGGCAGCCGCCCCGTCGCTGCCAACTTCCCTCCCCACCGCGGCTTCCTGTTCCAGGAACAAGCCGAGCCGTTCTACCTCAGGGCTTTGGCACTGGCTGTTCCTTCGCCCTAGGATTTGCCTCCTCCAGCTTTCTTCAGGGAAGGAACCTCTTTGTCATTCTGGTCTACACTCAAATGCCACCATCTCAGAAAGGACCGCCCTGACCACCGACTTAAACAGCCAGAAACTAACATCACTCTATTTCCTGCAGGGCGCTTGTCACAGCTGTAGACATCTTACTTAGGGATCTACTGAACATCTCCCCAACCGGTCTCTGAGCTCCCTGATGGTGGGGAATGTGTGTTCCGTGGGAAGAATTAGGAGTGAGCATGAGGATCCTGAGTCTTGGGAGATGTCCAGTGGCCTCCCAGGCTCCCAACCTCCCACCCGTGGGCCTGTGACAGGGAGTGTTAGGAGCTGCCAGGTCCAGATAGCTGAGGCCTAGCAGAAGCTGTCAAGAAAAGGGCATCTTCTGGCTTGTAGGGTCATCACCGCCTGGCTTGGCCTTGCTCTGGAAGGGATGAAGATAGAGACAAGGAGGGGCCCGCCCACCCCACTCCAATCATCCAGGCCTAGGGGAAGGGCGTCTCCTTTCTCGCTCTTTAATCTCGCTCTGCTCTCTGACACAGTTCTAGCAGTGCAAGCCCCAGGCACCACCTCCAGAGATAGAGTGGGGTTGAGGGGGGACCAGCCCCGGGGGGCCCAGCCCTGGGGCAGGGCAGGGGCGCCTCCTTCCGGCCGGCGGTCCGGGAGGCCCCCGCGGCTGTCCGGGCCCCGGCAAGCCCGGGCATCGTGTCCGAGCGGACAAATAAATAAGGGCGATCAGTGGTTGGATGGATCAGGCTGGCTTGTGGTCCGGGTGGCTTTTGAGCGTGTGAAACTTGACACTGTCCAGCTTCTCGAAGCGCTTCCCGCAGCGCTCGCACGTGAAGTTGTACTGCACCTCGGCCGTGTGCTTCTTCATGTGCCAGTTGAGCGACGCACGCTGTCGGCACTGGTAGCCACAGATCTCGCACCTGCCGGGAGCCGGCGGGCGACACCAGGGGCAGGGTCAGACTGAGGTGGGGCCGCAATGGGGGTGGGGCCCAAGCCACTAGGACCCACCCGGCCACCCGCCCCACCCCCAAACCGAGGGGTGGACCCGCCCTCTGCGGCTACAGGCCCAGGACCTCTCCTCTCCCCCCCAGCACCCCCATCAACCTCACGGGGAACCCTGTCACTCACTGCAGGGGCGTCTCGCCGGTGTGCGTGCGTCGGTGTACCTCTAGGTGGTTCTTCCTCTTGAAGGACTTGCCGCAGGTTTCGCAGGTGAATTCACGGACACCTGGGGGAGATGCGGGGCTGAGCGCGCGGCCGTCGGGGGCGGGGGCTGCGGGATGTCTCTGCCGCGCTGCCAAAACCGGCTTCCCTGGCGGGCTCCCGGCCCTCCGGGCGCAGGGACACCAGATCCCACAAACTCTGGGAGCCACTGCTGAATCTAATGACAAGGGCGGTTAATACCGAGGGCAGCTCACGACCCCGGATGAGGCTCAGAGGCTGTAGGGGAAGGCTCCGGGGCAGAGCTGAAATGTGAGCTCGGCTTCCCGAGCAAATTCCCGGCAAATTCAAAGGCCTACTGGTGCCACCTCCTGCCACAGATGGGAATGTGACAAGTGCAAACTGTCAAGCCAAAGTGGGTCTGAATTTGACCCCAATATTTGAACTTCGGGGTGACTTCACATAAAAATCCAAGGTTCCCACCTCTTGAAAAACCTGAAGCCGTGCCCTCCCGCTGGATAGAGGCACCACAGCTACCCACGGAGTCAGCAACCTGTGCGCAGGGGGTCAGTCCCAGGGAGGGGGACAGTCCTATGCCTGGGGACCCAGTGCTCCTTGAGGTTCCAGCCCGCATGCCCCCGCCCTAGATCCAAGGCCCATGACCCTATGCCCCTTGCTGCCAGCGCCACCGGGGGCCTGACCTGAATGGATGATCATGTGTCGCCGCAGGTGGTTGGATAAATAGAACTTCTTGCCACAGCCAGGGTGTGGACACACCTTGGTCTTCCCTTTCCGATGTACCAGATTGACATGGTTCTGCAGGCAAGAGGGGCAGGAGTGGGGCTGTGGGTGCCATGGGCCCACCTCCAGGGTTATCCACATGGGGACAGACAAGCGTAGCTGGGAGGCAGGCTGGGGCCAGGCTTTCTGGGGGCGCGAAGAGGGGGCCCCTTGCCATTGCCCTTGCAAGGGCCTCCTGGCTCTGAGCAAAGGCTCAGGGACACAACTGGGATCAGCCACAGCTTTCTTGGGCACCGCCGACAGCGAGGGCCTGGGCTGGGGCATCAGGCAGCCTCATCATAACCTTGCGTGCGGTGGGGCCCTGCTATTGGCCCGGTTTTATGGATGGGGAGATGAGGGTCCAGGAGCAGAGGGTTTGGCCCATGTCTCACGGGTGGGCAGTGGCAGGCCTGGCCTGGGTTCCAGGGCTCTCAGTCCCGAGGCAGGCTTTGCCATGGAGATGTGCTGTGCCCACAGTCCAGGCGGGCAGGCCCCTCAGTCATTATTTTGTTCTTTTATTCTTCCACTCACCAGCGCATCTGTAGCTCTAGGGCCCAGCGCTAGGCCTGGCACCCGATAGATGCTCAACACAATGCTAGAAAATGAGACCGGGCAAATTCAAAGGCCTACTGGTGCCACCTCCTGCCACAGATGGGAATGTGACAGGACAGTCTCTGCCCTTGGGGCATCCCATCCAGCCTCCTGGGGACAAACTACAGGGACGTCCTGATGGTGTGGTGACCTGGGGCTTGCAGACCCCACTAGACCTGGGGGGGATAGGGAGGACTTCCTGGTGGAGGTGCCTCCCGAGCCAAGTCCAGAGAAGAAGCATCCGGAGCCAAGACGGTGGCTGGGCCAAAAGGAGGCTGAGTCCAGGCTGACTAGAAGGCAGGACAAAGGCACTGGAGAGAGCAGGAAGGGGAGGCAGCGAGGTGACACCTGGCACCCTGTGGCCAAGGCAGGGTCAGTGAGAAGCTCCTGAGAGGTGGGCATGTGGGAAGCAGGCCAGTGGCACCCGGTGGGGCCATGAGGGACCATCTGTGAGCCACACTGCTCAGATGCCTGCACACAGGCAGCGGGAAAAGGAAGCAGGCCCTGCTCAGCCTGCTGGGCCAGTGGTCTCACCTGGAAACTGCTGAGGGCCACGTAGACCTGGCTGCAGCCCTCGTAGGGGCAGTGGAACATCTCCAGCAGACCGTCGGCGTCCATCACCCGAGTCCGCTTGCTCCGCCGCCTCCTGGAGGGGAAGGGGCCTGTGGCGTTAGGGCTGTCACATCAGGCTGGCTATGGGCCCGTGGCTTGCTCCTCGTCCCAGCCCCCCGCTACCCAGGCACCCACTTCTCAGGCTCCTTGGGGATCTCGTAGATGATGGCCGACATGTCACTGCCGTCCAGCTCCTCCCCGTCCACCTCTGCTTCCGGTTCCGTGCTCTCAGGTACCGTGGCCGCCAGCTCCGCCAGCTCCGGGGCCACAGGCTCCTCCTTCTCCTCCTTCTTAAGCACGTACAAGTCCTCCTTCTCTACGGGGGCGGACACGGGGCGGGTGTCCGTGGGGGGTACTTGCGTGGTGGAGTTGGATCCAGGGCCACCCCTCCCTCCCTTCACCCCAACCCCTGCCAGAGACCCCAGCAGCCCTCCCTGGACCGGCACGGCCCCCCTCCTGGCCCCGCCAGACCTTTCTTGGTCTCGATGCCTGCCAAGGCGGCAGGGTCTGTGGTGCTGGGCTGGCTGCCCTCGGGCTCCGTCTGGGTGTAGGCCGCCACGCCCTCCATCACCGCGCAGGGCACCTCATCCCCCAGACCCCCAGTGGGGGCACCGCTGCCTGCTGCCACGTTGAGGTGGATGCCCTCAGCTGTGAGGGCATCGTAGCCGGGGCCGGCGATGATGATCACCTGCGAGCCAGGCACCATGCCCGGCATGGGACAGCTGGCTACCACCTCGCCCAGGGCCTCCTGGGGCATGTTCTCAAAGAGGGTGCCAGGACCCGGGCCCACTTGTACGGGCACCGGCACGCACACCACCGTCTCCAGGGCCTCAGGCCCGCTGCCTGCTGGGTTGGGGCACAGTGGGGTGCCCTGCTCAGCCAGGCTCTCCACGTGGTGGACGTCGAAGGGGATGTGCACGCCTTCCTGCGTGATGAGCCCGCTGCTGCCTGCCGGGCTGGTGGGGGTGACTGCCGCCGCTGCCGCCACCTTGGCCGGCTGGCCCTCAGGGGGCTCCTCGGAGTCGGAGCCCGAGCCAGAGCTGGACGAGTCGGAGCTGCCAGCCGCCAGGCCATTGCCCACTGTGGTGACAGAGGAAAGGGGACGGTCACGATAGCAACAGTGACGGCAACAGTATCTGTTGGGCTTGCTGGGGGCTGGGCACGGCGACCCCCTCAGAGCCACAAACCCCTCTCATTTCTCAGTCCCCCTTGTGTCCCAACCACCCCTGCTCCTCAGAGACGCTCTCCTCCCTCAGCCTCAGACCCGAATTCTGGGTTTCTGGCCCCTCTCTGGTGGCCCTATGGGGTCAGACTTGGGTTGAGTCTCCCCACCCCCCCGCCCCCACTAATCATGTGTCTTTGGTGACCAGCCCCCCTCCTGAAGCTGTCTAGGGGTCCCTGCCTGAGTCACCGAGATTAGCACAGACTCAGGTGTGTTCCAAAGGGGCCCCTTATGAAAGGGGCTCGTGACGAACAAGGAAGAACATTCCCATCACTCGGGAAATTCCAAGGGTTTTAGGAGCTCTGTGCCAGGAACCAGGGAGAGAGGTCAAATGCGGATTTTCATTACACTGCCCTTACCCATACCCCATGTCTCCATGTGGACAGCTTCGGCCTGGACCTCCTGTGGGGCTGGGGACTCTTACCTCCCACTGCCTCTTCTGCTGTCCCCCGGGGGGGAGGGGGAGTCTCACAGCCACCTGAGAGTCCACTCAGTAATTCTGGGCTCTGAATCTTCCCTAAGAAAAAGCCCACACCCTTCGCAGACATCCCTCTCAGGGGTTGATGGCGGCTCTGTCCTTCCAGGCGCTCAGGCCAAGCCAAGTCCGAGGGCTGCCCTTGACTTCTCTTTCTCTCACAGCCACTTTCAGTTTGTCAGTAAACCCCACTGGCACTACATCCTCGTATTTAGGGATACTAGGCAGGCTCTGGCCTCAGGCCCTTTGCACTTGCTGTTTGCTCTGCCTGAACACTCTTCTCTCAGACACCTACAGGGGCCTTCTCCCTCACCTCCATCAGACCCTTTCCTGAAATGCTGTTCATTCACGGAAGCCTCTGACTGTCTTATCTCCGGTAGCATTCTTTCTCTCCCCGATTTTCCTCCGAAATACCACTCTCCGCTATTCTCTAGATTTTAATTGTTTATCTTGTTTCTTCTCTGCTTCCCCTCAAGATCATAAGCTCCACAAGGATGGGGGGGGGGGGCCCTAGGCACAGGCCCCAGGGCCCAGAAGGCCGCCTGGTGCACACTGAGCACACGGTTGTAAAAACGAATGAATCTCAGCCTGATGTTGTGATGGAGGTCAAGGAGACCCACATTTCGCCCAGGCTATTTCATGCTAAAGTCCACTCATGGAGAGAAAAGGGGACAGAAAAATCAAGGGCTGACCCTCGGTTACACACGCATGACAGACTCAGGGCACAGTGTCTGGGGACCGCGCGTCCTACCCTCCCAGAAGGTCACATGGGGCATACAGACTCTGGGGCCAGACTTCGGGGCTGGGATCTTGGTGCTCCCCCTACCCGCTGTGTGATGTGGGGGCCTTACGTAACCTCTCTGGGCCTGAGGATAAGTTGGTACCTTCCCCAGGGGCTGTTTGGAGTAATGAGGAAATATGTGTAAAGGGCCTAGGACAGTACCAGGCTCTGAGTAAGCACCCTACCAATGTTTTCTATTATTCTTCTTATCGTAATGCCCTATCCCTGACTCAAGGCCCCCAGATGGCAGCAGGGGTGGGGTAGGGGAATCGGCCCCTCCTTGCAACACCCTGTAATCTGCAGGGTGAGTTGAGTCCCTGGGCTCCACCGTGAAGCAGGGGGCAGTCACCCAGTGAGCTGCAGGGGGGACAGCCTAGGGGTTCGCCTGCCTCCCCAGCTGTAGCTTCGGACTGTGAGGGGTCAGACTGCGCTTCTTACTGGGTGATCATGGCCTGAATCACAGAAATAGCCTCTCACAGTGCCGGCAGGAGGTGCGCCTACTTAGTGAGAAGCAGGTACCCCAGGCAGAGAGCTGGTAAGGGAGCTGCTGAGGGAACCGGACTGGGACAGGGGACACAGCCCCTCCCCCTCCCGGCAGCCGCAGCGGAACCCCCCGACTGTAGATCCCAGCATTCGCTCCTGAGAGCCAGATGCCCCAGCCACTGGTGTCACAATTGAGTGGGGGTCCAAGGGGGCTCCTCTGGGTGCCATCCCCAGCCCAGCGGACCCATCACCAGGAGGTTCAGTCACAGTTTGTCCCCGGGCCTTGGTTTTCCCTACTGTAGCCAAGGGGCGCTGACGGAAGAGCTATAGGGAAGACTCAGGTGGGTTGAGTTGGTGGAGGGGGGTGGTACCTGGAGCCGGGAGAGGACAGCCGAGGGGCCGCCCACGCGGAGGGCTCTGGCTGACACAAATGGGATGGCCGTTGGCCGGGGGGCCCACCTGGAACAGCTCTCGCCCACGGCTTCCCCTCGGCCAGCTGGGATGCCACCTGCTCTGTGATTCCTGCCAGCGCAGGCTCAGCCCTGGCAACTGACCTCACCCTCGGCCCCGGCAGGGCACCTGGCAGCGGCCCCGTTGCTCCTTCTCGCAGCTGAAGCCGAGATCCTGAGGCCACCCGCTGCGCCTCCTCTGCTCCCCCACCAGGGCCAACTGGGCCTCGGGACCTGAGTCCCTCCTGGTCCGGCTGCTTGCTCAGGATATGTGACCCACATGGGGTGGCAGACGAGGGGCAGGGGCAGAGCAGGGAGAGACGGACTGGGGGGGGGGGGAAGGGAGTGGAGTGTGGGGGAGACCGGTGGGGGCAGGGAGAAGGCAGGAGACAGAAGGCAGAGGATGGAACAGAAGAGTGAGCAGGGGCGGGGACACGAAAGAGAGCTCACGAACAGAGAATGGGGAGGAAGGAGGAGCGCAGGGCAGAGAGGGGAAGAGGATGAGGCTGGAGACAGCCCAGACCTGAAAGGGAAAGGGCCAGGGAAAACAGAGGAGGAGGCAGAGGCCAGGAGAGCTGCGGAGCCTGAGGACACCCAGCACCCACCCCTCCCTCCGGAGCCAGGTTTCCTGACCTCCAGCCCGGCTGGCCTCGGGCACAGGTGGGCCAAGCTGTCACAGCTGTCCCTCTGGGAAATGGGGGCCACTGCCTCTCAGCCCCAGAAGGACTTGGAAGATGGCAGGCCAGCCTGCGGGGCCGGGGCGCCGTCCCTGGCCCAGCCAGCGCCGGCCTCCTCCCTCAACTGCTTCCAGGCCGACGAGATCACGAGGGCAGGGAGTCCCGGGCCACGCGGCCCCAGAGGAGCCGTGGAGCCCTCGCCCCTCGGACCCACCTTTGTCACTGTCGGGGTCTGACTCGCTGAGGGGCTTCAGGGGCGAGTGCAGGTCCTGGAAGTAGCGGTGGCCGGCCTCGCACTGCCACACGGCCGTGGTGTACAGGCCAAAGGTGGGGTCCAGCTCGGCCAGGTGCGGCTCGTACGGGCAGCGGTGCTTGTGGTCCTCATACCAGATCACCACGTTCTTTAGGCAGTTCACGTTGCGTCGCCTCCCTGCACACACACAGGGCGGGGCGCGGGGTCAGGGACAGTGATCGCCAGCCCCCCGCCCGCCCATCCAGAGCCCCAGGATGCCCTGGCCTTCTGGCTCCCCGGGCGGTGAGACACCTTCCTGCACCCTGTCCAGGCCTGTCCCCCATCTGCAGATGAAGAAACAGGCTCTGCGAGGTGAGGTCTGCGCTGGTGAGAATGGAGACAGGCCACAGGGTCCTCACTGATAAGGGAAACCACATGAACTGTGGAGCCCGGCGTGTGATAGGTGGTCAGCGGCTGCTTGCTATGAAGAGACTCTGGCCTGGACCCGCTGAGTCCCCTCTGCCCGCATCTCTCTGCTCCTACATTTGTCCCACTACCAGTCTACTCGGTCTGCAGCAGAGGGCACCTGCTGCAAACGCTTGAGTCTGGTCATGCCCTCCTCAGCCCAGAAGCCACCAGGGCTCCTACCTGGCTGGGGGTAAAAGGCAAAGTCCTCCCCAGAGCCACCAAGCCCTGCTCTGCCTTTCTCCTTGATCACTGCATCCCAGCCTCATGGCTTCCTCCCAGGTATTGCCCTGCCTCAGGGCCTTTGCGCGGACTGTGTCTCCTTCCAGATGATGGCTTTGCCTTTTCCCCTTCACTCAGGTCTTTCCTTCAGTCTCCTGTCCCCTCCCCAGTGTCCTTCTAGCTGACCTGACTTGCTCTTCTTTTTTTTTTCCAGGTAGTACCCAGATCCCATCTGTGTTTCTGTCTTCCCTGCTAGAGTGCCAGCTCCCCAAGGGCGGGGACACCTGTCTGCTGGTCCTCTTGTGTCCCCAGTGCCCATGCAGGGCCTGGCAGGATGGCTTGCTGGATGAGTTGATGCTTCAAGGAGGTGGGCCCAGTGGAGCCTGACTGCGGGGTTCAAACTCTGACTGCCACTTTGTAGCCGGGTGGATCCAGCTTCTCTGAACCTCAGCTGCCTCCTCTGGGCCGGGGGCGAGTAACCGTCCCCACTCCTTGTGGGCTGCCAGAGGGGAGGCAGGGAAGACAAGGACAGGGCATGGGACAGGGCTGGGTACACTCTGAGTGCTCAAGAAATGGAACCTGTCATTTGTCTAATGATGCTGGTCTTGCAGCCAAAGGGGAGGAAGCCGTCCTCCCCATCTTCCAGCTTGGGAGATGAGGAGGGTGCCCAGAAGGGTCCTGGGGCCTAGGGATGTTGTCTGGGGACTTCAGCTCTGGGATGACCGTGGGGACAAGAGGGACCCCGCCCCTAGCCGCCCCTCCAGACCGCACTTGTCTCCTTATCTCCCTCCTCACCCCTTTGGGACTTGGGAGGCCACAGGTTTAGCTCGGCCCTTGCTTCTGACAACTGTGAGAAGGGGCGGGACTCACGGCCACCCGATGGCTGTTCTCAGACTGCTGGCCCTCACCCTGCTGGACAAGGCCTGAGACCCACAGAGCTGGGGCTCAGAGGTTGCAGCCCGGGGGTAGGAGGGACGTGTGGCAGGCCTCCACTCCGACTGCTCGCGCCCTGATCCTCTCAGCTTGGCACGTGACGTGCTCTTAAGGCCCCCACACAAGCTGTTCCCTCTGCCCTGTCCAGCTCTTCCCTGGGTGACTCCCACGCATCAGGCAGGACAGTGCAGGAGCTAAGGGGACGGCTCGGGTGACATGGGTGTGTGCTCTGGCCTGGCCCCTTGTCAGCTGTGCAGTGTGGGGTGGGGACTTGGCCTTTTATGTATGAGATGGGGGGGTGGGGTACCCCCACTGGGCATAGCACAGGTGCCAGTCCCCTTCCTGCCCCCGTCCCCAAGCTCTCCGCAGGCCCAGCTGGGTCAGGCCCTTTCTCTGGGCCCCCAGTGACCCTACTTCCCTGCCACAGCCCTGCTGGGCCTGTCCCTTGTCTTCCCCTGAGACCATGGGCTCTGGGAGGGCAGGGCTGCGTCTGGGCCGGTCCCTCAGCACTGTCCCGTGCAGGCGCTCCACAGATGGGGCCTGACAATGACTGAGGGAACGAACAACAAAGCCACTTGCTCCCAACACCCATCCCCTCCCTGCTGGCTGCACCCCCACTTACTTTTCTTCCGCTTTGGCTTTTTGGGGACCTGCTCCCAAGGCTTCCTGTAAGAGAGAGAGGCAGGGGAAGTGAACACAGGGCATGGCTGACGCTGAGCCAGTGACGGCACCCTGCTCCAAGGCCGAATTGTAGCTGTTGTCCTGTTTCCCCGGGGTCTGCAGTGGCCTCTCTCCTCCACGGACACCAGCCCTGGGACTGTGGTCTAGCATCGCCATCCATTTCACCAAGTGGGAAAATGAGGCTGAGCAGTGAGGCTGCCTGCCCAGGGGCCTGTGGCCAGGGAGTGGAGAACTCAGAAAAGAGTAACAGAAAGTCAGTGTGGCAGGCAGAATTCTACACTGGCCCCACGATTCCTACCCCCGGGTCACACACTGTAATCCTCTCCTCATGAGTGGGGCGGCCTGACAATATGCTGGGATACCACTCCTGTGCCTAGGTGACTTGGAATGAATCGGGAGGCAGCTTTCCAAGGTGGGCCTGGCCTAATCAGGGGAGCCCTTGAGTATGAGGATAGGAATGGCCTATGAGGGGCTGGGACCTGAAAACGGCCTCTGGGAGCTGACAGCAATCCTGGTAGACGGCCTCAAGGCTGTGGGGACCTCAGCTGTACAATGCAGGGGGGAATGAATTCTGCCAACGCTCCGAGGGAGTCTGGAAGCCACTCCTTCCCTAGCTGAGCCTCCGGATGAAGATGCGGCCAGCTGAAAGCCTTGTTTCAGCCCTGTGAGACCTTGAGCAAAAGATCCAGCCTACACATGCTAGAGTCCTGACCCACAGAAATGTGAGATAATTCGTGTGGTTTTAAGCCACTAGGTCCGTGGTCATTTATTCCGTAACAAAAGGACATTCATGGAGTTGGCCCTATCCAGGGCCCAGCAGCTCCCGCCCCGCAGGCTGGCTGAGATCCCTGCAGAGACCGTCAGGCCAAGCCAGGAGGGCTGGCCCTGCTAAAGACCCTGCCCCTGGCCCTAACTGCAGGCTCTGTGTGGGCCCCCACCCAAGGTGCTGCCCCCTCCATCAGTGCTGTCCCTGCAGCCAGCTCGGGCCCACATGCTCTGGTCACCATGTCACCAGCTTCTGGGGCCTTCCCCACTTTGGCCGGAGTGTGACACCCTGACCATGTGCTGCCATGACCGAGGCCTAAGCATTGGGGGCCCGCCAAGGATTCCCACCCCCCAGATGGCCACCAGAACCACTAGGTGGGATCCTGACCCCGTACTGTGGCCCAGCACTGGCTCTACGTGTGCTGAGGGCAGGTGTTTTGGAGTTAGTCCTCCCGCATCCGCTTGGGCTCCCTCTGCCTTCCTGACACCACGCTTCTGGATCTGCCCACCTGCTCTGGCTTCTCCCTCATCCTTCCTTTTTTTTTAAAAAAAAATAAAATAAAATTTATTTATTTAAGTAATCTCTACACCGGGGTACCTGGGTGGCTCCGTGGGTTAAGCGTCTGACTCTGGATCTCAGCTCTGGACTCAGGGGTATGAGATCGCTCAGCAGGGAGTCTGCTTAAGATTCTCTGTCTCCTCCTTCTGCCCCTCCCCCCACTTGCACTCTCTTTCTCTCTCGCCCTCAAATAAATAAAAAAATCTTAAAAAAATAAATAAGTAATCTCTGCACCCAACGTGGGGCTTGAACTCATGAGCCCGAGATGAAAGGTCGCGTGCTCTTCCAACTGAACCAGCCAGATGCCCCTCATCCTTCCTTTTCTACGCTGCAGCAGGAGGCCCTGAGACCCTGGGTGACCTTGTCTCCCCATGCCTCAGTTCCCCATCTGTAGCGTGGGATCATAACCATCCCTTTCTTGTGGGCTGGCATGAGGTTATACGCACTGCAAGAGCTTAGCGTGGCCCCGGGGACTAAGTAACTGCTCAGCAAGTGGTAGAGATGATCACTGCCATTACTGATGTTCTCACAGAGCCCGGCCCTGGAACGCTGGCCTCCCCGCTATGGCCCAGACCGTGCTTTCCACACAAATCACCCTGACAGGCAGTCCAGGGGCTTGTCAGGTGAAGCTGACAAGCTTCACCATCTACCCCACCTGTCCAGGCTGACCACACCTGTCCTGGGATTGCACCCCGAGTCTGGTCCCAAGACAGTTCCCCTGGCTCCTCTGCCCCTGGCTCTGCCCTCGTCCAGGTCTCCGGCCGCCCCCATCCCAGATGCTTCCATACCCGCCCACAGCTCTCTCCTTCCCTCAGAGGGGCAGGCTGGCCAAGTGCAAACACCCGCGGCCGCCTCTGTGCGCTCAGACCCTTGCCATGACTGGGAACGGCGCTTGGTGCTGGGGACAGGCTGGGTGCCTCAGATCCAAGTTCAAGTCTCTTCTCCGCTCTTGACTAGCTGTGTGACCTTGAGCAGGTCTTGTCCCCTCTGAGCCTCAGTGTCCTCACCTGCGAAGTGGGGAAGACAGCGGTGCCTCCCACACGGAGTCGCTGTGGCGATTAAACAAGGCCAGACCTCAAACCGCCTTCCCTCCCCCTGTCCACTTCTCCGGGCTCCAGCCCTTACACATCACCCTGTTGGAGGGCAGCAGCTTCTGGGGCTTCCTTGGGGCTCTGCTTTCCCCGCAGTGGCCAGCCCCCAAAGGGTGCCCAACAGCTCTCCTTCGCTCGCCTCTGCCATTTGCTTTCATGCTCGACTCCCTCATCCCCGCCAAGTGTCCCAACACACCACCAGTCCTACACTGGATTTAAATAATCTGGAGCCCCTTCCCTGCCAAGTCCTGCTCATTCCTCTCCCCACTCCCCCGGAGCTGTCTATACGTGTGGGCAGTCTCCCTGTCTTCTCCTGCGTCCCTCCTGAGCCCCTCGAGTCAGGGTCTTCTCCACCACAAACTGTCCCGTTCCAGACCCTGGGGGTGGCTGCCTCCCTCGGCCCAGCAGTGTCAGACCGCAAGTCCTTCCCTCGGCCTCCAGGACGCTGGCCCAGAAAGTTCTGCACCAGCCTCCTGGCTGCTGCTTCTCCCTTGTCTCCCTGACTTCTCTGATCACAGAGAGCGAGTGCCGGGCTCAGACCTGTGTGTGTACCTGCGCCCCCTTAGCAACCTCTGGCACTGTACCATCACTGGCCTGGTGACCCCCAAACCCGGATCTCCCACCGGGCCCTCTCCTGACCACACCGCCACCAGCATGCCTCCCCAGCACTACACGTAGGGGTTTCTCAGACATCACACACGTGAGCTGTTGTATTGTCCCCTGACCTGTCCCTTCTCTGTTACCGGCCCCTGCAACCTTCCAGGTGCTCAAGCCCAAACCTGGGGGTCATCGTTTCTCATATCCACACCCAACAGCAAACCCTGCTGGCCCTGATTTCAGCCACTTCTCCCCACTTCTGCACGGCCCCGCCTCACTCACCTGGACCGGTGCGGTCAGCTCCCTCCCCGTCTGCCAGCTCTGGCCCTCCCCTCCCAGAGCCTCAACATCGGAGTCCGTGTGCTTCTTCTGATTTTCTTGTTAACATTGTAAGATGTAAAAGGAAAAACTCAAACACATACAAAACTAGAGAGAAGAGTGAACCTCCTAGAGACCATCACCAGCATCAAAGACTGCCAGCTCTTAGTCAACCTTGTTTCAGGGCAACCCTCACCCAATCCTCCTGCCACGCATACCCTGGAGAGTGCTTCTGTTAAAATATAAGCCAGGTATGGGACCTCTCTGTCTGAAATTCTGTACTTAAAAAAAGCAAAGAAAAAAAATCCTATCAGGCCTCCCACTTAACTGGGAGGAAAAACCAGAGTCCTCCATGCAGTCTGTGAGTTCCTGTCACCTTCCTGTCCTCGTCTTTTCCCACTCTTCATCCTTTCACTGTGCTCCCGCCACATGGGTCTCCTCACTGCCTCATGTACACACCAGGCTGGGCTCTGCCTCAGGGCCTTTGCACCTGCCACTCCTTCTTCCTCAAACACTCTTCCTGCAGTTATCTGCATGGCTTTCCCCACCTCCTTCAGGTCTGTACCCCGGATGCTATCCTCTCACTGCAGCCCACCCTAACACCCTATTTAAACCTCCAGCACCCCCTCCTGATTCCTCTTTCCCTATTTCACTTTTTTTCTTTACATAGCCCCATCAAATCTCTCACATGTAATTTATTCATGATCATAAATAATAGTAAATGTAAAGTAATACAGCGGACAAGCCTTTGCACAGTGGACAAGCCTCCACCCTCTGGCCTCTAAAATGGCGACTCCGTAAGTCAGTGACTTTCTGTGCTGTTTCCTGCTGCACCGTCAGCACTCACGCCAGTGCCTGGCACACAGTGGGTGCTGATGAAGCGTTCCCTAAACAAACGGGTACCGGAAACCCTACTATTGGCCATTGTTTCCCTTTTCCCACTGGCTGCTAGGATGCTTCTGAGGCAAATTTATGGCCCATTCTCTGTTCCCACGTCGTCATGCTTCTGAGGCAAATTTATGGCCCATTCTCTGTTCCCACGTCGTCATGTCTTTCGAACCCCTCTGGTTGGGTTTTTAATTTACTATGCCACAAAACTGCCCTTGCCATGTCCCCTGTGACTTATGTTTCAATCAAATAGCACAGATCCTGGCCCCACCGTGTCCCTCCTTTTCCTTTATCTTTTCTTTTTAAGTTTTATTTATTTATTTGACAGAGATGCAGGCACAAGCAGTGGGGAGGGGTAGAGGCAGAGGGAGAGGCAGGCTCCCCGCCAAGCAGAGAGCTCGAGGCAGGCCTGATCCTGGGACCCCGAGATGACAACCGGAGCCTAAGGCAGAGGCCCAACTTACTGAGCCACCCAGCACCTCTCCTTTCTCTTTTCATCCCACTTTTCATTTCTGTCTTCTGGTCCAAGTTGCACATAGTCTTGAACTGAAATCTTCCAGGGACAAGACAGGTACAAATAATTGAACAGTTGAAATAAATGACCCCCTATCTCTGGTCATGTCCATTTACCACCGAGACCCCTCATTCAGGGTTTGTATTTTCCTGACTACCCATGTGTCCTGGGGCCCAGTTATTGCCATGTATGGCCTGGGCTGTCTCAGTGTCCTGGCCCCAGTCTTGCAGGACTACACAAACTGAGCTTCTGAAAGTACCACTTTCAGGAGCAACTGGGTGGCTCAGTGGGTTAAGCCTCTACCTTTGGCTCAGGTCATGGTCTCAGAGTCCTTGATCGAGCCCCGCATCAGGCTCTCTGCTCGGCGGGGAGCCTGCTTCCCCTCTTCTTTGTTAAATATATATATATATATATATATTTTTTAATGAAAATACCACTTTCAGCTTAGGAACCTCCAGGAGCTCCCTCTGGCCAGTGGTTCTTAACTCCAGCTGCACATAATGTCTCCCTGGCAGCTTTGCAGAAAAAAAGCAAAGGTCTGCAACTCTACCCAGATTAACTGAATCAGTAACTCCACTAATGTGTGTGGGGGGGTGTCTGGGTGGCTCAATCAGTTAGGTGTGGGACTACTGATTTCAGCTCAGGTCATGATCTCAGGGCTGTAAGACAGAGCCCCGTGACAGGTTCCACGCTGCACTGGGTGTGGAGTCTGCTTAAGATTCTTTCTCCTTCTCACTCTGCTCTCCCTTCACCCTCCACCATCCCCACTTGCGCTGTCTAGAAAAAAGAAAAGAAACTCCAATAATGGAACACTAACTTGAGTTTTTTAAATGCCCAGCATTTCCTGATTTACTCTTGGGCAAATAAGCCAGCCTGCCACCGCAGGGAGGTGGTAGTGCAATTCAGAAGGATCTGGTTGATCCTTGACCCTTAGAATCTCCCCCCAGAGGAATATGCCAATGTGCAATGTGTGCAAATAAAAACCAGGGCACAAGGAGGATACTGTCGCAGCATTGCGACAGAGAACAAATATCATCATTACAACTAATACTTGGAGAGCTCAACTCGTGCCAACCACGTTCTAAGCCTTCTGCTGTATTTTAACTCATTTAATTGTCACGCCAACCTATTAGGCAGGAAGGAAGAATTGCATCCACATTCCTCATTCTCAAGACTGAGACTCTTGCAAAGGCCTGCCTTCTACCCGAGCAGCTAACTTGGGACTTCCTCTTCACCTGAGTCTCCATGGGCTAAGGTGTTCCCCAGGAGCCAAGAGGTTTAAAGGAACGCGATCTGGATCGAGAGGAGTCTTTCTATGTCTGAGGTGAAGGGTCGTGGGAATGGGGAGGCACAGAACCCCAGATGGAGTGCCAGAACCTCATGAGGGACAGGGCTGCGTTGTCCAGTGTATCCAGTCACAGCCCCAGCCTGCACAGTAGGGGTTTTAGAAGATGAGGCATTTGAGATCCCAAGGCCCAGCAGGGAAGAAGGGACGTTAAGGCCTCAGGAGGCGGGGCCGCCCCTCCAGGGACTAGGTAGTTAGAATGCTTGGAGGTGGGGCCGGCACTAGGATTGGGCAGCCAGAAATCTGGTGGGCGGGGAAAAGTACTAAGAGGCGGGTCGAGAGGCTGGGCGCATCCTAGGATTGGACAGTTGGAAAGCCGGGAGGCGGGGCCGCGAGCCAGGCGCGTCCCAGGACCGGCGGTAGGAGACCCCGGCCGGCGGCCCAGCCACTGGGCGGGGCTCACAGGTGCCGGGGGCGGGGCCGTGGGCAGAGGGGGCGGGACCAGGTTTGGCAGGGATGGGGGCGTCTCCTCCCTCGCTCTCTCCCTCCCTCCCTCTGGCCGGGCCCCCTCACCCGTGGCGGCCGCTACGCTGGCCGCGCTCCAGCGAGATGAGATAGGCTGCGAGCTTGGCGTCGCTCCAGCCGCTGCGGCGCCGCAGGTCCACCCAGGGCCCGTGCGCCTCGCCCAGGTACACACGCCGCACGTCGTACTTCTTCCGGGACTCGAGCCGCCGCCGGGCTCGGTCGGACTCCGTGAGCCGCGGCCGACCCCGCGCCTTGCGGCCCGCCGCGCCCTCCTCGGCCGCCGCCTCCCCGCCTGCGCCCGCCT
This sequence comes from Mustela erminea, assembly GCF_009829155.1. Taxonomy (NCBI): domain Eukaryota; kingdom Metazoa; phylum Chordata; class Mammalia; order Carnivora; family Mustelidae; genus Mustela; species Mustela erminea. The sequence continues at coordinate 8,652,126 of NC_045614.1, forward strand.
CAGCCTCCGCCTCCGCCTCGGGCTCCGGCACCCGCTCCGCCATCCCCCCCTCCCTGGTTACCAACCTCCCCCGTTGTTAGGAGCCCGGCCGGAAGTGGCGCGCATCTTCCGCGCCGACGGGAAATTTCTCACGGACTTTCACTGCCCCAAGGCGCCAAGAGGAGACCGAGAGCAGAAACTGCGCATGCGCGCCACAAGCGCGAGCGGTGACCCGTTCCTCTCTTACTCTTTTCCTCTGTTAAACTTTTTAACTTCGCAGAGACCGAGGGAGGGGCTGAGGTTTGAGGCCAGCCACGGGAAGAAAGACCTAGATGAGCCCATAGACCCTAGGAGGTAGGGGCTCCTCTCTCCACGTCTCATCCCGAATGCATCTTGGAGAGAACAAGGAAAGGGTAGGAGCGGTCAGGTGAAGGCAGAGGGAAAGCCTGGGGTCCGATCTGTCCGTCCCGGATGCTGCAGATCCCTTGAAAAGTCAGGCCACCAAGCATTACAAGGACAGAGACGCCACGCTGCCAGAGGACAGCCCCAGGACGGAAAACTTTTATTTGCTGTACACTCAAAAGGCATCTCACGCTGTCACACCAGTCCACAGCTTGTTCGGGTGACTGCTCAAGCTCAGCTCTGGCCCTGATGCTGTCGCTGCTGATCGTCTTCCTCTTCTTCTTGGCCCTCTGGTGGGGGCGGGGACGGCTCCTCCAGCCCTGAGGAGGGCGCCAGGAGCTCCCCGGTGGACCCTGCCAGGCGGAAGACCACGGGGATCTGGGCCAGGGCTGGGTTGGTCTCCTGCAAGCCCTGGATCCACTTGGCCAGTGTAGCTTGATCGTGGGCACCCGCCATGCATATGGCGAAGACAGGGCCTTCCTCCACTGTTGGGGGAAACAGGTGCTTAGAGTTTGTGCAGTGGGGATTGGAGGAACACCCCGCCCCCCCCATGCCTGCACCCCTTCCAGGCCACAGGTGGGATGTTTCTTGTGCATCCAAGCCTTTGCACAAGATATCCCCTCTGCCTAGACTGCTAATCCCATGCTTCACCTGAGTGATGCCTTTCTTCAACATTCCACCAAGAAGTCCTCCCCACAGCCTACCCGATGCTGGCTGGTGTGCTCCTCCCTTGAGACCTCCAGAATGTAACTTAATGTTCCTGTTCCCCCACTGTCCAGAGCTGCTCAAGGGAGGGACCTGGCCTGTCCTGGTCACACTCAAGTAGCCAGCACAGAGATGCTCCATGACCAAGGGCTGACAGGCCTGGAGCCCCTGGGGAGCACACGTGTGTGTGTGTGTGTGTGTGTGTGTGTGTGTGTGTGTACTTGGACGTCTACTGGGTCTGCATGTGGTAACTGGGCCAGGTCTTAGCCTGGGTGCTACCCTTGTACCCTAGAGGCCTCATCATATCCAGTGCAGGGAACCCTGCCAACCCCAGTTTTACCTTTATGGATGTCAAACTCGTAGTCATCCCAGCTGCTCCTCCCGTAGTCCAGGTGCAGCTGCATCGGGTAGTAGAGATTCCACTCCTCTGGAATTTCTTCTACTTCCTACCCCAGGGAGGCGGATATAGTAGGGTCAGAGGCCCAGGATCTTGCAGGCAGTGGCAGCCTACCTCCCCAAACCAGGAGCTATCCCTTCCTCTTCCACCTGCCCCTCTGAGACTTCACAGGAGCCCCTGGAGTGGTGCCAACGCTGCCTTCCTCAAATATACCCATACCCGCCACTCATGCTTTGGGCCCTTACCCTCTCCTCAGGGGGCAGCAAGTCAGCTCTGAGGATGTGATAATAGACACATTTGTTTCGGAGCCACAGGGAAAAGGGGCCCTCGACGAAGACAGGCCGGGCTGGGTTGTGGTGGGCCAAGGCAGCCTGCTGATCAGGAGTCTGGATTCCTGGTGTGGAGACACACAGAGCCAGGGGGCCCTGGCTGATGGGCTCTGCCCAGAGGCCCCAGGGAGCAAGTCCGATGAGAATCCAGCCACCCCATGCCAGAGCCTTACCTACAATGTGGGGCTCAGCGGGATCTGCTGCACCTGTGGTGTCTGTGGAAGAAGGCATCTGCAAGGAGGAGTAGGGGTAGAAGCTTGTGGCCCCCAGCCTCTCTAGAAGAGCTGGGGAGAAAAATGGGGGAAGGGGATCCCAGCGAATTCAGGCCTTCTTTTGGCCTCCTACCCATCACTGAAGCCCATCCCTTCCTCACTTCTATCCAATGTGGCACGAGCCTAGAATCTTAGAGCCTGCCTACCTGTGTTAAAATCCGGGATCTGCCATACAGGCTGTGTGACTGTGGTCAAGTCGATATAACGGTGTGCCTCAGTTTCTCCAAAAAATGGAGGCATAAAGCACTTAATTCAGGCAGTTCTAAAATGCCAAGAACAATGCCTGCCACATAGTAAATGCTCCGGCTTGTGAGGTTTTAAAAGGAGAAATAATTTCACATGCACAGTATATTCCCAAGGAGACACAAGAAGCAAATCAGTGTTCGCTTCTGTGGAGAACAGGGAGGAAAGGAAATCCCTTTTATATATTTCTGACTTTACATAACTGCGGTGATTCAAAAACCAAAACAAATGAAATCTTTTTGCTAAGGATTTTATTTATTTGAAATGAGAGGAACAGAAGGAGCTGGGGGAGCACCAGGCAGAGGGAGAGGGAGAAGCAGGCTCTCCACTGAGCAGGGAGCCTGATGCGGGACTCAATTCCAAGACCCTGAGATCATGATCTGAGCCGAAGGCAGATGCTTAACCAACTCAGCCACCCAGGCGCCCCCCAAATTTAAAAAAAAAAAAAAGCACAGTTGGGGCACCTAGGTGGCTCAGTCGGTTACGCATTTGCCTTTGGATCAAGTCATGATCCCAGGGTCCTGGGGTCAAGTCCCACATGGGGCTCCTTGCTCAGCGGGGAGCCTGGTTCTCCCTCTGCCTGCTGCTCCCCCTGCCTGTGCTCTCTATCGATCTCTCTCTCTGACAAATAAATAAATAAAATCTTTTTTAAAAATGCATATATTCTTTGATTGAAACATCTTAGAGGGGACAACTGTCATCCATCCTTCCATGTGAAGAAGAACTAAGATGAATCAATGGGAGACACAGACAGGCTCCCGGCCAATATTCTTAAGTGAAAACAGCAAAAGACCAGGTGCAGAACATGTATAAAATGCTGTGCCACTGGAGTAACATTATAAAGCATAAGTTCTTTGGAGGCAGAAAAAAGTATATGCTTAACTGAGGCACTGAGGCGCCCCAAAACTGATTTTTCATTTTAAATTTCACATTATGGAGGTTCCCCCCCCAACATTTGATTGTATATTTTTCTCTTCTCTTTTTCTTACACTAAAAATCTTGGTTCCTATTAATAGTAGTACATTTACTTATCCATCAAACTACAGAAATAGTTTTGATATTACTGCTCACCGTAATGCTATGGGATAAAGCTTAGGATTTCTCTACGGGTATGTTTGTTCTTAGAACGGAAACCACTAAGGAGGGGCTATTGGACAGCTGACTCGAGAGAACTTTCTATCTCATTGATTATCCTATCATTTAGATATTTGGCCAGATCCACTTGCTTCTGTTTGTTTTCAATTTTAGTGGAGCTCCCCTCCTGCCTTTAAAAAAAAAAATACATGTAAACATTTGCACAGTTTAAAAGTCAATCCGTAGTAAACAGATGTCTCTCTTCCTCTCCTGTTCTCTCTACCCCATCTCCTCTGCCTGCCCAGAGATGATAATTTCTATGCATTTCAGATCTATCTTTGTGTTATTTATTTTTGTGAAAATAGGAAAATAGGGATATGCCTTTTGACTTCCCTTCCCTTCTCACACTGAAGGGAACTTACTATACCACTGAACATACTTCAACTTTTCACTTGCCTTTTTTTTAACCAGTCTAACAGAAGTGTTAGACTCTATGTAGGTAATGACCTCCTGATGGGACCCTTGGATTGTTCCCATTCTAAATCTAAGTGGTGTTGGTGATCATTTCACCAGGTTCTCAGTCTTTCTGTATGTACTTTTCACAGTGAGGGGAAACATACATACAAAGGCTATATCTGCTTGCCAGTGCATAGGAGCTCTTTGGAAGGAGACACAGGGGTGGTCACCCCTGGGGAAGGAGCCTGGGGACTGAAGGTCTAGGCTAGGAGACAACTCTTCATTGTGTGTTCTTGAGGACTGTTTGGCTTCTAAAGCTTTACTTTTCAAAATGAAGAAGTGAGTTAATGTGCTCCAGGCCAAGTCTCTGTCCTTTCTCACCTGGACACCCCATTACCCCCTGTCCCTACCACTCTGCCCGCCCCCATCCAACACCATCCATGGGGCCACCAGAGGGTGCTTTTGAAACAGAAACTCCTTCCAGAACCATGACTCCCCCCCCATCCTTCCTGTTCTTAAAATTTCCTGGGGGCTCCCTCCCCACCAACAGGTTCAAATCACACTCTAGCCTGGTGCCTCCGTGCCCCTTCTCCTCCAGCCCCACTGCCTGCACTGGCCAGAAGCAGCCCTTTCTGCATCTGCCAGCTGCCCTCTGAACCCCAGCCCGCGCTACTTCCACTGCCTAGAATGCTCTCCTCACCTCTCCTGTCCTGCCCAAGTGCAAGTGCAGCTCACCTCACCTCTTCTGGGAAGCTCTCCTTTCAGCTTGCCCCTCCTGTGCTCCCGCAGCCCCCAGTGCTTCTCCATCTCAGAACCAGCAGCTCTGAGAGAAACTGATCAGCCTCCAGGACCACAGGCTTCTCCATGTGGTCTGGCATGAGTGGGGTCCCTAGGACCCTGTGCGGTATGTGTGTGTCTGCATGTGTGTGTCCTAGTTTCTTGAGTCATTCAACAAACAACCGCTGAGCTCAGTTTTGGGCCAGACCCTGTACTGAATCTTGGGAGACACGGGGGAAACTTGAGTCACTGTGAATGAGAAACCAAGCCAGGTACCCAGTGCCTCAGCCAGGGTGGTCGGGAAGGGATGGCGTAGCTGAGATCATAAGAACATGAAGTCCCAGGGAGGAGTGGTCCTGGCAGAGGAAGCAGTGAGCGCAAAGGCCTGAGAAGTAAATTGGCATAGAATGCTCGGGAACTGGGGCACCTGGGTGGCTTAGTCGGATGAGCATCCAACTCTTGATTTTGGATCAGGTCATGATCTCAGGGTCCTGGGATGGAGCCCCGCATCAGGCTCCAAGCTCAGTGTGGAATCTGCTTGGGATTCTTCCTCTCCTTCTGCCCCTCCCCCACTCCCTCAAATAAATAAATAAAATCTTAAAAAAAAAAAGGCAGGCTCAAGGGCCAGAAAGGAAGATAGATGCCTAGAATACAGAGTGTGGCGAGAGGAGTAGGTGCAGAGGTCAGAGGTCAGAGGTCAAGCTGCAGGGAGGAGTGAGGGCCATGGGAATCTCGTCAGGGCTCAGCCTGTCTCCGCACCATCGCTCAGGGTGAGTGAGGGGGCCAGGCTGGGGTTGCAGCTGAGGGCACAGCCAGGGGTGGATTACCTGATAAATGGTGACGGTGGCGTTGAGGTTGGGCTCCATGTGCCGCAGGCCCAACTTGGCCAGGTCCACCGGGTCCTGGGGCAGGTCCCGGGGCACAGGGAAGGGGTTGATATTCTTGAAGCGGGAGAACCACAGCTTCATGCGCACAAACTTGAGCATGGGGTAACTTTTACGTCCAAATATCTGAAGCAATAGGAACTCGGTCTCCTTGTTGGGCATCACGCCTGCGTCGGGGAGGAGACAGGGCGTCAGGCAGGCCGACAGGGAAGGGGAGACAGACATGAGAAACAGAGAGGGGCGGAGGACCAGGGAGAAGGCAGACCCCCAACTCCCGACCCGAGCCTGCTGGCCTCACCGTGGTTCTCCATCTGTTCCAGGACGGCCACCCCACACTCCTGCTGCCGGGGGTAGTGGATGAACATCTTCTGGAAGATGCTGCGAGGCCGGAAGACCTCCTTGGGAAAGACGTCGAGCAGCAGGTTGTAGACAGCCAGGTCCCGCTCGACGCCGAACTCCCGCATCTTGCGCAGGGCCAGGTAGATGAAGTCCACGTGACCCCGCTTGTGCACATTATGCTGCCCGAAGCTCTGCACGGCGCGCACGAAGTCTGCCTTGTCGCGCGTCCCTTCCGGTGCCCGCTGGAACAGCTCCTCGTGGAAGGCCAAGGCCTTCGTGGGTCCCTTCTGGGGCTCCGATGGGGGCGGGGCCAGCCACGAGTCGGAGCTACCAGCTGCGGTGGCGGCGGCGCTGCAGTGCAGGCCTCGTGGGGCCTGGAGAGGCACCTGGGGACAGAGAACAGTGGCCGGAATCTGGCACCTCCCAGGTCCCCCCCCCCACCCCGAGAGGTTGCCAGGCTGGCTCTTTCCTGGGAATGGTGCCAGTGGGCATCCCGAAGGGTCCCCAAGGAAGTGTGGTGCTGTGGGGACTAGACCAAGATCAGGCACCCTTACAAAGTGTGAGAAAACAACAGGGAAACCCACACGGCAAACACAGCTTCTGATGCAGGGATCCTGCCTCGGGTTTGTAACTCCCACAGCTATCGACAAGACCTGGGCCAGATGACGTTTGTATGTCTGCTGTAGCGGCGGGAATAGCCACAACGTGCGTCTGCAAGGAAATGGTTAAGCACATGGCCATGAACGTGGAGAGGGGGCACCTGTGTCTCTGAGAGCCACCCAGGAGGGTCTTGAGTGACCCAGAACGAGCTCTCAGGTATAATATGAAACAAAAACAAGCAGCGTGTGGAACAAAGTGCCCAGAGAGGTGGGGGGGAAAAGAAAAAGCTCACCAAATTATATATAATAGATCCTCATTATTTGTGGTCTCCCTGGTTGCAAATTTGCCTACTTGCTAAAATTGATTTGTAATCCCCAAGTCAATACTCTTAACACTTTCCTGGTCATTCACAGACACATGCAGTGTGGTGAAAAACTGGAGTCGCCCAAGCCTGGTCATTTCCAGCTGAGATAGAGCACAGGGACACTCGGCCCTCCTGTTTCAGCTGGCACGCTGTCAATGTGTGTCCTCTTGGAGATTTTTTAAGTGCACATTTTCCACATCTTTCTGTGGGTGACTTTTGCTGTAGAAAATGGCCCCCAAGCACAGTGCTGAAGGGCTGCCTCGTGGTCCTCCCTGCAAGAAGGCTCCGCAGTTGTTTACAGAGAAAATAGCATGTGGTCAAGAAGCTTCCTTCAGGTGTGACTTACAATGCTGGGGGCTGGGAGTTCAATGTCCATGAATCCACAGTTTATATCCAACAAGATGTCTTTAAACAGAAACACACACACAAACACAAACAAACCAGAAACACACACACAGACGCACACATACAATGAGGTATGTATTGATGGGTTGATGACAATGTGAGCAGAGGCTCCGTATTTCCCTGGAAGCAACAGTTTGATATTCACTAATTCCGAGCAGGCGGCCACTATGCAAAATGTAACTATTGTGGGTAAGAGAATGATGGTATGCACATACATTATTTGCTCCTGTAGAGTATGCCTGGGAGGAAATACCTTGAATGGGTAACACCTCTAGCCTCTAGACAGGGGAGCTAAGTGGCAGCCAAGCAAAGGAGGGACAGACCCTTGCAGGTGTAGCCCCAGAACTGCTGGGATTGCCTGCTTTAATTAGCTGTGTTGTCTATTCAAAAGATACATTTCAGGGTGCCTGGGTGGCTCAGCTGGTTAAGCAACTGCCTTCAGCTTAGGTCATGACCCTGGAGTCACAGGATCGAGTCCCGCATAGGGCTCCCAACTCCATGGGGAGTCTGCTTCTCCCTCTGAACTTCTCTTCGCTCATGCTCTCTCTCGCTCTCTCTCTCTCAAATAAATAAACAAAATATATATTAAAAAAAGATACAATTCAACAACTGAGTTTGAAAAGAAAAATGTAGATTTTGGAGTCAGGAGGAGTCTTGGGTTGACTGTCCTCTGCTAGGTGACACCCACATCCCACTTTGCTGCTCAGGCCTCAGTTTCCCTGCCTGTTACAATGGTGTTTCCCTTGGGCCAAGCAGACTTTATTCCCCAGAGTGGGTAGTGGAGGCTTCTGGGGGCAAATCTGAGGGGCACCTATGGCCAGCTGCCTGCTTTTGTCCATAAAGTCTTACTCGAATCCAGCCAGACACATTCGTGACATTGAATCTGGGGCTGTATCTATGCTCCATTGGCAGAGGCAAGTAGTTGTGATAGGGATTGTGTGGCTTGCAAAGCCAAAAATATTTACTCTCTCTTTAGGAAAATGTTTGCTAACCCCTGTATGGATAGTACGCTACCAAATTTCTTATTTTAAGTGAAACCAAATGTTTAAATTAGAATGATTATACACATGGCATCTTTAAAAATACATAGCAAGGGGCACCTGGCCAGCTCAGTTGGTAGAGTGTGCAACTCTTGATCTCAGGGTCGTGAGTTCAAGCCCCATATTGGGCATGGAGCCCACAACAAAAAATTTCTTTTCTCTTTTTTTTTGGCAAAAAAGAGCTAATAGTTAATGATTATTCTTCCAGGCATTCTTCTTGAGCACCTTCTGAGTGTGAAGCTCATTTAATCTTTCCATCTACCCATTGAGAAAGTGCTCTTAGTGTACCCATTTCACAGAGGAGGAAACTGAGGCCTGGAGATGTAAAATGGGATGTCTGGCGTCCCACAGCTGCTAAGTGACAGAGCTGAGATCAGAGTCCCCGTCCTTGGTCCCTCTGCTATGCTGCCCCAACAGCCATCCCAGTGTCCTACTTACATAAGGTGATGTTAAAAAAAAAAAAGTCCATTTAAAGCGAAATTGTAGGCAACTCATTCTGCGGGTGGTATGTGCATGGGTCAAAAATCAGAAAGGCGGCTCTAGAATGCCCCAAAGAAGGGGAGACAAGAGATTGTATGAACAAAAAACATAGCACAGGGCTTGGCAAAGAGGAAGTGCTAAATAAGGGAGACCCAGACATAGTCCGGAGACACTGGGGGTTCAGTTCCAGAGCCCCATAATGAAGCAAATGTCACAGTCAAGTGAGCCAAATGACCGTTTTGGCTTCCCAATGCATGGGACAGTTTGGTTTACACTACACTGTAGTCTATATATAAAGTGAGCAGTAACGTTTAGTCTTAAAAAAAGGACAAACCTCAATTAAAAACCACTTTCTTGCTAAAAAAACGCTAACCAGCCTATCTGAGATTTCAGCAGGTCATAACTGCTGCTCACGGATCACCATAACATGCACGGGAATAATGAATAAGTTTGAAATATTGCAAGAATTACCAAAATGTGACACAGAGGCACGAAATGAGCGAATGCGGTTGGGAAAGGGCACCAAGAGACGTGCTCGATGGAAGGCTGCCACAAACCTTCAACTTGTAAAAACCAAAAATGAAGAAACCCTTGCATTATCTGTGAAGCATAATAAAACGATGTCTGCCTGATTATTATTATCAAACTGCCACCATCACTGTTATGGCTGTCTATGCCCATTGATCGGCTTGGGCCATCTGGTCACTCTGGGGAGGGAAGGAAGTTCAGTGTTCTGCCCGTATTTTTACAAATGGATTCAGGAGTCACCCGCAGTCACCACTCAAATCTATTTAGCTCCTGTATCCTCATTTCCAAATTCAACCTCTCTACCCACATGGGCAGCAGCACTTCTTAAAATGAATAAGGCGTGTCCAGCTGGCCCTCAGAGAGGTCAGCTGCTGTGAGCAGATGACTTGCTCGGGTGCTGGTTACCTGGGGGAAGGGGGCTCCCATGACGGTGGCCCCGCAGATGCCTCTCCAGCCCTGAGAGATGCCGCGGGCCAGCAGGAGGGCTTGGGCCCAGCTCATGCTGCTGCTTGTCAGACAACCACCTGGACGAGAAAGAAAAGACAGCATCAGCCTGGCACCCCTACCTGCTAGAGGAGATGAGACCCCGCCTGTGCAGAGACCACATTCCAAAAGGCACAGCTAACTCACCAGTCCCCCTGGTCTCCGCATCCACAAGATGGACTTAAAATGGGTGTTACAGCCAAGGGTCCCTACTTTGTTGGGCTAATCCCTCCACTATCTGGAGGCATTTGCTCCTGCCATGGTCCCCCTCCCCACTGGATCTTTTTTTTTTTTTTTAAGATTTATTTATGGGGCGCCTGGGTGGCTCAGTGGGTTAAGCCGCTGCCTTCGGCTCAGGTCATGATCTCAGGGTCCTGGGATCGAGTCCCGCATCGGGCTCTCTGCTCAGCAGGGGGCCTGCTTCCCTTCCTCTCTCTCTGCCTGCCTCTCTGCCTACTTGTGATCTCTGTCTGTCAAATAAATAAATAAAATCTTTTAAAAAATAAATAAATAAATAAAGATTTATTTATGGAGCACCTCGGTGGCTCAGTCAGTTAAGCATCTGCCTTGGGCTCAGGTCATGATCTCAGGGCCAGGTCTCACGCTGGGCTCACTGCTCAGTGGGGAGCCTACTTCTCCCTCCGCCCCTTCCCCTGCTCGGCTCTCTCTTTCTCTTAAATAAAAAATACGGGAGAGGGAGAGAGAGCACACGCGCGAGAGAGTGTGCACACATGCACGTGAGGGGGGCAGGGCAGAGGGAGAGAATCTTAAGCAGGTTCCATGCCCAGTGTGGAGCCCAAGGCAGGAACTGATTTCACGAATTCTGCGATCATGACCTGAGTCAAAACCAAGAGTGAGATGCTTAGCCAACTGAGCCACCCAGGTGCCTCTGAATCTTTTTCTTTTCTTTTCTTTTTTTAAAGATTTTATTTACTGAGAGAGAGTGAGAGCATGAAAGGGGAGAGGGTAAGAGGGAGAAACAGACTCCCCACCAAGCTGGGAGCCTGATGCAGGACCCGATCCCCGGACTCCAGAATCATCACCTGAGATGAAGGCAGTTGCTTAACCAACTGAGCCACCCAGGAGCCCTCTTTTTTTTTTTTTTTAAACAGTTTTATTTACATATCCTATAGTTCACCCTTTTCGAGTGTAAAATCCAATGGTTTTTTAATATATTCACAGAATCGTGCAACCGTCACTGTAATCTAATTTTAAAACATTCTCCTCACCCCAAGAAGAAAACCTACACCCATTAGCAGTCCCTGTCATTTTCCCCCAGGCAACCACTAATCCACTGTCTCTATAATCTGCCGACTCTGGGTAGTTCATAAAAACAGGGCCGTACAACACATGCTCTTGCGGGACAAGCTCCTTTCACTTAGCGAGTGTTTCAGGCTTACCCACTTTGTATCATGGATCAGACTTCATCTGTTTTAATTGGCAAAAAAAATCCCATTATACGGATATGACCAAGTTTTATTTATCCATTCATCGACTGATAGACATTTGGGGTTTCCACTTTCCGACTATTATGACCAATGCTGCCATGAACACTTGTGTGGGAGTTTCCTTTGAACAGGTGCTTAAATGCCTCTTATATAGAGAGAAGTCAAATTACTGAGACATATGGTAATGCTGTCTCAAACATTTTGAGGAACTGCCAAACTGTTTTTTTTTTTAAGTAGCCTCCATGCCCAAAGTGAGGCTTGAACTCACAACCCCCAGATGAAGAGTTGCACACTCTACCGACTGACACAGCCAGGCGCCCCCTGCCAAACTGTTCTCTCAGTTGGCCACACCACTTTACATTCTTAACAGCAGAGTATAAAGATTCCAATTTCTCCATATCCTTGCCAATTCTTATGGTCTTTGTAATTAGATACACAGTGGATGTGACTGTCTCATGGTTGGATTTAAACTTCCCTAAAAACTGATGCTGAGTATCTTCTCACGTCCTTATTGGCCACTGTGTATCTTTTTTGGAGAAATGTGTATTTAGATCCTTTGGGCATTAAAAAAAATTGGGCTCCTTAGCTTTTTATCACTGAGTTGTAAGTGTTCTCTATATATTCAGGATACTAACCCTTGTGAATTACAGATACTTTCTCCCATTCCTTGGGTCGTCTTTTCACTTTCTTAATGTTACTGTTTGCGGCATGAGTCTTACTCTGATGACATGCAATTTATGTTTTTTCTATCTAGGAGGTTGATGTTCTACCTAAAAAAACACTGCCAAGGCCAAGGTCATAAAGACTTATTCTTAGGTTGAGGTGACTGGATGGTGCAGTTCATTAGGCATCTGACTCTTGGTTTTAGCTCAGGTCATGATCTCAGGGTTGTTGAGACTGAGCCCCTGCACTGGGCTCTATGTCCGGTGTGGAGTCTGTTTGGGACTCCTCTCCCTCTCTCTCTCAAATAATATAAATCTTAAAAAAAAAAAAAAAAAGTAAAGAAAGAGAGATTTACTCCTATTTCCTTTTAAGAGTTTAATAGCTTTAGCTCTTACATTCAGTGCTATGATCCACCTTGAATGGTGTAAGAAAGGGATTCATTTCAAATGGATGTCTAGTTGTTCTAGTACTATTTGTTGAAGAGACCATTCTTGCCCCATCTGTCTTGACATTCTTTTGTTCTTTTTTAAAATTTTCTTTATTTATTTGAGAGACAGAGAGAGAGAATGAGAGAGAGAAAGCAAGAGTGGGGAAGGTCAGAGGAAGAAGCAGACCCCCTGCAGAGTAGGGAGCCTGATGCAAGACTTGATCCTGGGACTCCAGAATCATGACCTGAGCCAAAGGCAGTCACTCAACCAACTGAACCACCCAGCAGCCCTTGGCATTCTTTTTTATAATTAAGTTTTAAAATTTTAATTTCAGTACAGTTAACATGGTTATATTAGTTTCAGCTGTATAATAATGTGATTCAACAATTCTATATATTACTCAGTGCTTACCATGATAAGGGTACTCTTTTGTCTTGACATGCTTGCTGAAAATCAACTGACCATAAATGTAAGAATTTAATTCTAGGCTCCCAGTTCCATTGATCTATATGTTGAGTCTTATGCCAGTTCCACACTGTTTTTTGGTTTACTTTGTTTTTAAAGATTTTATTATCTGTCAGAGAAGAGAAAGAGAGAATAAGGAGGGAGTGCAGCAGGCAAAGGGAGAAGCAGACTCCCCTCTGACCAAGGAGCCCAATGCAGGACTCGATCCCGGGACCCCTGGAATCATGACCTTAGCTAAAGGCAGATGCTTAACCGATTGAGCCATCCATGCATCCCAGCACCACACTGTTTTGATTATTATAGTTTTGTGGATTCTGATAGGGTTTGTATTGAGTCTACAGATCAATTTAGGGCATATTGGTATCTTAATAATATTTAGTCTTCTGATCTATGAACATGGGATACCTCTCCATTTATTTAGATCATCTTTAATTTCTCTCAACAATGTTTTATAGTTTTCAGTATATGAGTCTTTTAGTTATTTTGTCAAATTTATTCACATTTCATTCTTTTTTTAAAGGATTTATTTTTAAGTAATCGCTACACCCAACATGGGACTTGAATTCGCAACCCTGAAATCAAGAGTCATATGCTGTACCAACTGGGCCAGCCAGGTACCCCTACTTATGCTTCATTCTTTAGGAAGCTATTACATATGGAATTATTTTCTTAATTTCATTTCCACATTATTCAGGGCCAGGTATAGAAGCACAATTTATTTTTATATATTTGGATTTATATCCTGCAACCTTGCTGAACTCACTTCTTAGTTCCAATAGCTCTTTATTACATTCTTTAGGATTTTCTACATATAAGATCACATCACCTGCAAATATAGTTTTACCTCTTCCTTTCCAAACTGGATGTCTTTTATTTATTTTCCTTTCCCAAGTGCCCTGGCTGGAACCTCTAGTGCAATGTTGAATAGAAGTGACAAGAGTTAATATCCTTTTCTTGTTCTTGATCTTAGGGGAAAGGCATCCAGTCTTTCATCCTTAAGTAAGATGTGAGCTGTCGGTTTTTCATAAATGGGCTTTATAAGGTTAAAGAAATTCCCTTCCAGAGGCGCCTGGGTGGCTCAGTTGGTTGAGCATCTGACTCTTGATTTCAGCTCAAGTTATAATCTCAGGGTTGTGGGACTGAGACCCACATCAGGCTCCATGCTCAGCATGGGGTCTGCTTGTCCCTCTGCCTCATGCTCTCTCTCTGGAATAAAAAAATAAAAATCTTAAAAAAAAAAAAAAATTCCCTTCTATACCCAGATGTTGAATGTTCTCACCAGAAACAGTACTGGATTTTGTTAAGTACTTTTTGTTCCAAGTACTGAAACAATCATGTAACTTTTGTCTTTTATTCTCTTAATATGGTATATAACATTAACTGTTTTCAGATTTCACAGTAATCTAGCATTTCTGGTTCAAATTCCACTTGGTCATGGTATATAATCCTTTTTATATGTTGCTGACATTTGGTTTGCTAGTTATTTTGTTGAGGATTTTTACATCCACACTCATAAGAGATAAAGGTCTGTAGTTTTGAGTGGCTGTGTGATTTGGTATCAGGGTCATACTGACCTCATAAAATGAGCTGGGAAGTGTCTGGATTATTATTATCATTTAAACTTTCCCTAGCATCTCCCATCTTGTCCCAAAGACTCTCTCCAGCTTCTGCTCCACATCTCTGTTCCCTTTACAGCAAAGCTTCTCCCAGCAGATGTGTATACACGAGGCTGCCTCACTCTCTCCGGCTTGGCTGCTGCCCCAGCCACTCCACTGGCACCATTTGTAAAGGCCCCTTTTGCGTTTAACACTTATCAAAGCCAATGATTATTTCTCAGACCTCATTTTGCTCAGTTTCTCAGAAGTATGCAGTATGGGTGAGGCCTTCTTCCCACCTTCTTGGCATTCTAGATTTTCTTCCTAGAACCCAGGCTGCTTCTCAGCCAGTCAGCAAGACCCACTTCCTTCTTTGAAGTCTGCAATGTCTGCAAACTTGAATGGGCAGATAAATCACCCAGGATCTTGTTAAAATCCAGATTTTGGGGGCATCTGGGTGGCTCAGTTGCTCAAGCACCTACTTTTGGGGGTCCTGGGATCAAACCCTGAGATGGGAGGGTCCTTGCTCAGTGGGATGCCTGCTTCTCCCTCTCCCTCTGCTATTTCCCCCCTGCTTGCGCTTTCTCTCACTTTCTCTCCTGCTGTCAAATAAACAAATAAAATCTTTTTAAAAGAATGTAGACTTTGGTCCAGCAAGTCTGGGGTAGAGCTAAAGACCCTGTACATCCAACAAGCTTCCAAATGATACTAATACTGCTGGTCTGGGGACCACACTTCGAGTAATAAAGCTGCAAAGAGTCCCACATTCTGGATATGTCTGCCTGCTACCCTGAGGTGTCTTTCAACTTGTTCCTCTATTCTCCATACTACTGTAGGCAGAACTAATGGTTCTCAAACTTTGTTCATATTAGATTCATCTAGGGAGATTTAAAAAATCCCCATGTCCAGGCCATATCCTGGATATAATAAATCCAAGTATCTAAATCTAGGGCCCAGGCATCAGCATTTTAAAACACTCCAGGGGCGCCTGGGTGGCTCAGTGGGTTAAAGCCTCTGCCTTCAGCTCAGGTCATGATCCCGGGGTTCTGGGATCGAGTCCCACATCCGGCTCTCTGCTCAGCGAGGAGCCTGCTTCTCCCCCTCTGTCTGCCTGCCTCTCTGCCTACTTGTGATCTCTGTGTCAAATAAATAAATAAAATCTTTTAATAAATAAATAAAGCACTCCAGCAGCACCTGTGTGGCTCAGTCAGTTAATCAGCCCCCTTTGGCTCATGTCATGATCTCAGGGTCCTGGGATCAAGCCCATGTAGGGCTCCCTGCTCAGCAGGGAGTCTGCTACTCCTTTCCCCTCTGCAATAAATAATCTTTAAAAAACAAACAAAATAAAAAAATAAAAACAGAAAACCAAGACACTCCATTGACTCCAAAATGAAGCCAAAATGAAGACCATACCTGAATCTTTGCTACTCAAAGTGTGTTCCAGGTACCAGCTATATTAACACTATCACTCAGGAGAGCAGAATCTCAGCCCTAACGCAGACCTCCTGAATCAGCATCCACATTTTAAGAAGAGTCCAGGCTTCTCAAATGTGTGTTAAAGTCTCAGAAATGGTGATCTATGTGCTGATAGATTCCAAATGATTATTTTTTTAAAAGATTTTATTTATTTATTTGAGAGAGTGAGAGTGAGCAAGAGAGAGCACGAGCCGGAGGGGAGGCAGAGGGAGAGGGAGAAGCAGACTCCCCGTTGAGCTGGAAAGCCCAATGTGGAGCTGGATCCCACAACCCTGGGACCATGACCTGAGCTGAAGGCAGACACTTAACAGACTGAGCCAGCCAGGCACCCTGGATTCCAAATAGTTATTGCTAGTCCTGAGATCCAACCTCCATACCTAACTGCCACTTTGACATATACCTAGCCATCTCACACTTAATTTGCTCCACAATGATATCCCTGCTTAAACTTGTTCCTCCACATTCTAGCCAATGACACCATTATTCCTAGTCATTCGGTCCACAAACCTAGGAGTCATTTCTGAGGCCACTATGTCCCTCATTCACCCATTCAATCCAATGAGTAGTCCTGATGAGTACTTCCAAATCCATTCCAAATACATCCCTATCTCTCCATCTGCCAGCCACAGACCCAATCTATGATCTCTCTCTCTCTTTTTTTTTTTAAAGATTTTATTTATTTATTTGACAGACAGAGATCACAAGCAGGCAGAAAGGTAGGCAGAGAGGGAGAAGCAGGCTCCCTGCTGAGCAGAGAACCTGACTCGGGGCTCGATCCCAGGACCCTGAGATCATGACCTGAGCCAAAGGCAGAGGCTTTAACCCACTGAGCCACCCAGGCGCCCCCCCATGATCTCTTTAATACCTACCCAGCCTTCCACCAGTCAATTTTCCCTGACACGGCCAGAGGGAGATTTTTAGAATGTAAACGAAATTCAGTGTTCTCTGCCTAAAATTGCTAGTGTTATATCACACTTAAAATACTCAGACACGATCTACCCCTCCAAACTCAACTCTTTAAAAAAAAAAAATTCATTTATTTATTTGAGAGAGAGAGAGAGAGCACAAGCAGGGGGAAGGGAAGAGGCAGAGGGAGAAGCATACTACCCCAGGACCCCAGGATTATGACCTGACCAAGGGTAGACACTTGGACTGAGCCACCCAGGGGCCCTTAGGTACACTGTTTCTTAAACAAGCTAAGTTTATTCTGGTCTCAGAGCCTTTGCACTTGCTTTTCCCTCTTTTTGGAAATTTCTTCCCCCAGATCAGTCCATAGCTGTTTTCGGTCATTCAGGTTCATATTTAAATGAGAGGCTTTCCCTGACCACAGCCCCACTCTCAATCTAAAGCCCCCATCACCCTGACGAATGCATTATTAGCAATTATTAACATCTGAAATCACCTGTTCCCTTTATTTCTGACTTAAGGTCTGGCTCCCCCAGCCGACCGGAGATTTTGTCTTCCTCATTGCTGTGTTTCCAGCAGCTGGACAGTGCCTGGAATGTGGTAGGTGCCTAACAAGCATCAGTGTAATGGCGGAGAACAGCTAAATTTCTACAAAACGTCTATGACCTATAAGTCCGAAGCCCGTGGCGGGGTGTACCTACAGTAGCTCTGAGGCTGGCTGTCAGGATTCTGGGTTCCTTGGGAGAAACGGACTGACGCGGTTCGAATTCCGGCCTAGCTCCCAACTTGCGGTGTGACTTCGGGACAGGGCCTTAACCTCTCTGGGCTTCAATTGTCGCATCTGCAAAATAGGAGATTAGGGACAGGGGGAGGGGAGTACACGGAGAGCGGCCTTTCCCAGCACGTCCCCGCCTGCATCTCAAAAGGTCATGGTGCCCTGGCCCAGCAGCTGGGTCGCTCTGGGCAGCCCTCCCGCCCTGCCGGCCCAGAACCGACCGCCCAGGACCCAGCAGTTCGAGGTCGCCTCCCCACGGGCCACCTACATACTCACGCAGCAAGCCGCGGGCTCCAGACCCACTTGGTCTGGACTCTGGGCGCCGCCATTCTACCCAGATTGCTTCCAGGTCACGGGCCACCAGGGAGACAGCAAATCGAGAACGCCGATTTAGAGAGGTCCCGCCCCAAATGGAGGAGCACCAATAGAAAGGAAGAAAGACCTTGGCCCCGCCTCATACCGACCCAAGTCCC
The DNA here is from genome assembly GCF_009829155.1 of Mustela erminea. Taxonomy (NCBI): domain Eukaryota; kingdom Metazoa; phylum Chordata; class Mammalia; order Carnivora; family Mustelidae; genus Mustela; species Mustela erminea. Next base: position 8,670,112 of record NC_045614.1, read on the forward strand.
ACCCCGATTAAGGCTGGGAAAGGAATGACTGGACTGACCCGGATGGGAGGCTGGACCGGTGAATGTGTGTGAGAGATGCAGTGTCCTGGATTTGGACTTCTTTTCCCTTTGTGCAGCAGGCCTGTGATCCCGGATAATCCCCTTGCCTTGGGTCTTGGCGACATTGGAGATAGTGCAACTGGCATCCTCCCCACTGGCTGTGCAGTTGGGCAGAGGCTGTGCTTGAGATTCACAATTGACCACAGCGCAGTGACCACTCCGGCCCATCCCTATGGCGGCTCCCCTCCCGTGGCTCGCCCTTCTGCACCAAATGAGCTTCTGGGCGCTCCGCCAGCTCGTATCCGGCAGCCTCTTGTCGGCCCAGGAGCGCTTTGGACTCAAATGCCTCCAATGGGACTTCAGGTGTGCCTCGGGCCGGAAAGGTCTCGCAGAGAGAGGGGTGGAGCCTAACTTGCCCCCTCCCAGGTGTGTATTCATTGTCCTCTCCTTTCCCATCACCGCTTTCAGCAATCAACCGAGACCATCAACATCGACTTTACTCTTACAGAGTCAGTGGGGCCTGGACCCGGCTAGGGTGGCGGGGGGCGGGGCAGGAGGGCCGCGAGGGGAACATTCTTCATTGCACTCCCAACGCTTCATTGCACTCCTGTGGGTGTGGGGAGCTGGCAGCATGGGGAAGTGGGGTGGACACGGCTAAGGATGGCCAGGTGATAAGGGTGAGCAGATGACAAGGGATCTCTTCAGGAAGGTTCTCAGATTGAGGCTGGCCCAGCTGAGGAGGTTCATTGGCCAGCCTGTTGTCTCTCTACCCTAACCCAGGCAGAGGTTGACCCAAGGCCTCCACCCCTCCATGCCAGGCCCCTAGCTTCCCTGTCCAGAGCTGTCCAGGGTTCAGTGGGCCGCCTGCTCGCCCCACGGACTGTAGCTGCTGCCTCTGGTTACCTGCCCAATGTCATATAGGATCCAGCTGGGTGGGACCCCAAGGTCACATTCACACAATTCCCTGCACCCTTCTGACCCCTGCTTCCTCCAGATCTGGTAGAGATTCTCCACACCTGGGATCAGATGTTCCTGTGTTACCATGAGGTTTCTCTCTCTGGCTTCTACTGCTTTGGTAAAGACCCCTGGACATACACATCCCTCCCCTGCTCCATACCCACATATATTGAACATTGCCTGTGTGCCCAGTTACTATAAACTCCATGAGGATAGGGGGAGAGGGGGTGCGGTTTGTTATGTGTGGTGTCCCCAGCTCTATGGACAGGGCCTGGAATGGGGTACACACTCAATAGATGTTAGTTACAATAATGAATAAATTAATGGATGAATGGGCCTGATGCTCCTCCTGATCTTGAAACCCTACCAACAGTCACTTGTGACAGCCCCATGCAACTCGCCTTCCACATGCCTGACTAATTACCCTACCACTGCCTTTCCTCCTCTTTCCCCAGCCCCAGGGCAGTCTGCATTACCTTGCAGACTTCTATGCCAGTGGGGTCTGCTCAAAGCCCTTCGTTAATCTTGGGTACTTGGGTTTGGGTATTTCGGGTTTGGGACCTTCCTGGTCTTCTCCTGCATCCCCCTCCCCTTCCTTCAAGCTCCGAATCTCCAACTGACCTGTCCACAGTTGGTTCCTGAGTACCTCGAGCTGCCCCTGAAACTCACTAGTGGTCTTGCTACATAGTCTATGTAGCTGACATTGTTATGATGCCGTTCTCAAAGCCGAGGGGTTTTGACCATGGCTCTGCTGGTCCTGGACCTCCTCAGCATGTTGTAGATGTACCACTTCACATGGTCCAGGGCCTGAGGCAGAGGAACTCTCATGACCCAGAGCAGAGAGTGGAAAGTTATTGAAAAGATCCAGAAGAGCTTCCTCAACCCTGCAGCAGACTTGGACCCTGGGCCAAAGAGTGTAGGGGGTTGTACCCAGGAGCCTGTGGCTCTTCCCACCCCACCATGGGGAAGACTCATACTCACTCAACAGGAATTCATTAAGTGCTGCCTTTGTAACAGGCACTGTTCTAAGCTTTGAGGAAGAACAGTGAGCACAGACAAATTCCTGGGGGAGACAGACAAAAGACCCTCGTTCTATAGAAACATCTCACAACTACTTACAACTTGAAAAAAATTAAGTGCAACTTCAAATCATCTTATTGACATTAATTGCTTCTCAGTCTTTTAGCTAAGATCAAGTGTATCATTTTGTTAATGTCAATCTACCTGGAACTTGGAACATTGACCTATTGTAATTAACAAAAAATTTTAATCCCTTCTTGCTTGTGTATAGAGCCAGATTCTGTGTGTCCTGTGTATAATTTATTTAGATTTATGCCTTCCATCAATCTGTAATCTCAATACATTTATCAATTCAACAAATATTTATATGTTTTAAAAAACAAACTCAGGTTGTGTGCTAGATCTAGAAGGAAATGTAATATTAATTTGAGAATAGGTAAAGAGATTTATGTTCTCCAACTGGGGGTCTGGGTGGCTCAATTGGTTGAGCACCCAACTCTTGGTTATGGCTCAGGTTGTGATCTCAGGGTCATGGGATTGAGCCCTACGCTGGGCTCTGTGCTCAGTGTAGAGTCTGCTTGGGATTCTCTCTCCTTTTCCCTCTGCCCCTCCCCGCCACTGGCATGCACTCCTGCGCTCTCTACAAACAAATAAATAAAATCTTTAAAAAAAAGAGAAACTTAAGTTCTCCTAGTACTTAGAATTTTCCAAGGAAGGACATATTTTCATGAAGTAAAAATGTAAAATGCTACACGTGATTGTAACTGAATGTTGACATTAATAAAGGAATTTTAAAAAGAAATATTTTATAGCTTGAGCTATGTGATGATTACATGGGTGTATATGTATGGAAACATTCATTGAGCTCTCCATTAAGATTTGTACATTTTTAGGTAATAGCTCAATTTAAAAGTTTTTAAACATGATAAATGACTCATTGAGCTCATTTACACACCTTTCTGTATGTATAACGTATTTTAAAAGTCTAGACAAGTGTCTGAGGATTTGAAGAAAGTGGAATGCTTGTACATTGCTGGTGGGAATATAAACTGGTTCAGCCACTAAGGAAAAAAGTATGGCGGTTCCTCAAAATATTAAAAATAGAACTACCATATGATTCAGCGATGCCATTTCTGGGTATATAATCAAAAGAACTGAAAGCAGGGACTTGAACAGATAGTTACACACCCATATTCATGGCAGCATGATTCACAATAGCAAAAGCAACTCCAGTGTCCTTGGATCACGAATGGATAAACAAAACGTGGCATATACATACAATGGAATATTATTCAGCCTTAAAAGTTAAAGAAATTCTGACACACGATACAACATGGGCGAACCTTGAGGACATGGTGCTAAATGAAATAAACCAGCCACAAAAGGACAAATACTGTATTATTCCATTTATATGAGGTCCCTAGAAAAGCAAATGATACCGACAAAAAGTAGAATGGTGGTTGCTAGGAGCTGGAGGGAGGAGAGCATGGGGAGTTAGCATTTACCGGCTACAACTTCAGTTTTAGAAGATGGAAGAAAGTTCTGGTGATGGAGGGTGGGATGATTGCACAGCAATGTGAAGGTACTTAGTAACACAGAACTGGACACTTAAAAATGGTAAATTTGGGGGCGCCTGGGTGGCTCAGTGGGTTAAGCCTCTGCCTTCAGCTCAGGTCATGATTCCAGGGTCCTGGGAGAGGGAAGCCTGCTTCCTCCTCTCTCTCTGCCTGCTTCTCTGCCTATTTGTGATCGTTGTCGGATAAATAAATAAAATCTTTTTTAAAAATGGTAAATTTTGTGTTATGTACATTTCATCACAATTTTTAAAAAGACTACTTAAAAAAAAAAGACAAAAAAAGACAAGTGATAAGGGATGAAGTCAGGCAGGAGTACGGGGCTCCTGGGCTGGAGGAGCGGCGGGGGGTGGGGTGGGGGGAGGGGTTGGGAAGAGCCAATTGAAGGTTATTAACCTAAGCGGATTAGCGCACAAAACCGGGCTTGGCAGTAACAGAGGCTCCAAGCGAGTGAGTCATCCGCCCCCGAATAGCCGTATCTGCAGTCCCTAGGCCTTCGTGACACATGGCACTGCCCTGGGGACCGGTGGCTAACCTTAGCCACGGGTAGGATGCCTCAAAGACTGCTAAACCTCCGCACTTCCGCTTCACTAAGAGTCCTGTGATTGGCCAGGCTGAAAGGAGCGCCAGCCAATCAACTGCGGGTCCAGGGGGCTTGGGCACCCCCACCCCAGCACGTTGACAGCCACGTGGGCAGCTGCTGGGAAAGCTCCTGCCCCTGGCTCCAGCGCCCAGCTCTGCGCAGGCGCACTTCGCTCTGCTCAGCTGGGACGTGGGTGAGGGCACGCGTGGGTGGTGGTGGTGTCGCCGACCTGGCCGCGGCCTCCGGAGCTCCCAGTGTTCCTTCTCCTTTTGAGGCAGTTATGGCTCTCTTTTTCTTATTTATCTTTATTGAAGTAGTGGATTCAAACACAAGCGTTTACATAGATTTTTTTTTTTTTATTAACACAGAGCCCAACAGTTTGCGTGGAACCCCGATATAAACCCTTTAACACAGAGTCCTCAAAACAACCCTAGGAAAAATAGCAGCTTCACAGGTTTGGATCCTGGCAGACAGCTCCGTAACTAGGAATGGAGGTTAAAATCACCAGCAGTGAGTCACCGTGACATCATAAGCCCCGGGTATGAGAAGGGAACATCACCTCTCTGGTATCCTTCCCAGTAATGTGAAAACCTCAATCTAATCAACATAAACCAAACTGAGAGGGTCTACACAGTCACTGGCAGGCTCTCTTCAAGAGCGTCTGATCATGAACGACTGAGACTCTGTCACCGACTGGAGGAGTCCAAGGAGACATGACAACATAATGCACTGAGATCTTGGATTGGGTCCTGGAACAGTAAAAGGACCAGCAGAAAACCTGGAGAAAGCCAAATCAAGTCTGTAGTTTATTAATAGTATTGTACCAAGGTTAAGTTCTTAGTTTTAAGAAATGTATTATGGTTATGTAAGATGTTAGCACTGGGGGCAGCAAGGTGAAGGGTATATGGGAACTCAGTGCTATTTTTGCAACTTTTCTGTAAGTCTAAAATTATCTCAAAATAAAAAGTTAAAAAATAAACCTAGGAAACAGGCACTATCAATATGCCCATTTTCCAGAGGAGGAAACTGAATCACAGAGAGGTTAAGATACCTATCCAAGGTCACACAGCCAGGAAGCACAAGGGCATGCCCCAAACCCATGGAATATGGATCCAGAGCTCCCCCCCCCCCCAACTCTTAACCACAACACCACAGAACTGTTATGTCATTGACACAAAATGCTGCATACTCTGCCTTTATCTGTGTCTGTCTCATCTGTTCCCTGTTGATGGACCTACAGAGTAATTTTATTAAAAGGCCACTGCAGGGGCGCCTGGGTGGCTCAGTGGGTTAAAGCCTCTGCCTTTCGCTCAGGTCATGATCCCAGGGTCCTGGGATTGAGCCCCACATGGGGCTCTCTGCTCAGCAGGGAGCCTGCTTCCCGTTCTCTCTCTGCCTACTTGTGATCTCTGTCTGTCAAATAAATAAATAAAATCTTTAAAAAAATTAAAAAATTAAAAGGCCACTGCAATAAATGTTCTTTTCACACCTACGCTTGTACTTCTTAGGTATATTCTTAAAAAAGAGATTTTTCTGGATCTGAAGGTGTATTAGATAGCAGGATTCTCCAGAGAAACAGAACCAACAGAATAGAGAGCAGCAAAGACAAAGACTGTGTGTGTGTGTGTGTGTGTGCGCGCGCGTGCGCGCGCGCGCGCGCGCGATTATAAGGAAATGACTCACATGATTATGGAGGCTGAGAAGTCAAGTATCTGCAGTTGGCAAGCTGGAGACCCGGGAGAGCAGACGATGTAGTTCTAGTCCCAGTCTGAAGCCCCGAGGACCCAGGGAGCCCATAAGTTCCAGTGTGAGAGCTGGCAGGCTTGAGACCCAGGCTGATGTTCCAATTTCAGTCCGAAAGCAGGAAAATACCAATGTCCCAGCTCAAAGAAGTCACATATAAGGAGTTTCTTTCTCTCTCTCTCCTTTCTATAGATTTTATTCGTTTATTTACTCTTTAAAAATTTTATTTATTTTTGCGTGCGCATGAGAGAGATCACGAACAGTGGGGAGGAGTAGAGGGAGAAGCAGACTCCCCGATGAGCAGGGAGCCCAATGCAGGACTCAATCCCGGGACCCTGAGCCAAAGACAGACGCTTAACCACCCAGGGGTGCCTAAAGATCTTATTTTTAAGTAATCTCTACCCCCAATGTGGGACTCAAACTCACAACACCAAGATCAAGAATCTCATGTTCTACTGAATGAGCCAGCCAGGCACCCCATGAGGAATTTCTTCTTATTGAACAGAAAAGGTAAGTCTTTTTGTTCTATTCAGGCCTCCAACTGATTGAGTGGGGCCCATCCATATTGGGGAGGGCAATCTGTTTTACTGTCTATAAATTCAAATACCAATCTCATCCCCAAAATACCCTCACAGACACAGCCAGAATAATGTTTGAATCTCTGGGTGCCCTAGGGCCCTATCAACTTGATATGTAAAGTTAAGCACCAGAAAAGGTAAGGACTGGGGCACCAGGGTGGCTTAGTGGGTTAAAGTCTCTGCCTTTGGCTCAGGTCATGATCCCAGGGTCCTGGGATTGAGGCCCACATCGGGCTCTCTGCCTGTCAGGAAGCCTTCTTCCTCCTCTTGCTCTGCCTGCCTCTCTGGCTACTTGTGATCTCTCTCTCTGTCAAATAAATAAATAAAGTCTTAAAAAAAAAAAAAAAAAAGAAAAGGTAAGGACCTTGTCATTTTGAAAGATATCAACACATCGCCCACACCCATCAACCCTGTTACCACAGCTTCCACAGCACCACCTGTTGTCAAATGTTCTGAATTTTGCCAATCTGGTAGGCTCTTCTTGTTCAAGCAGATGTTTTTCCTACAAACATCTTGCAAAGCTCACAGCTGGACAAGGCAGCAGTGGAATGACCTACATAACCCCAGCCACAACCCCCATCCACCCTCCAACTGGTCTTCTAGGGGAAGGTTGGTATGGAAACACAAAAGAGACACCCAGCTCCACTGTCTTTAGTCCAGCAAGTGCCTGGAAAGTATGACCTTCCTCTGGGCATGGTTAAACACCAACATTTCAGACAAATGTGGTTTGAGTCCTGGATCACCAGCTTTAATTCCATTTATCCAGGGAGCGTTTGTTTGTTTGTTTGTTTGTTTGTTTTTTGAGCCCCTGTTGAGTGCAGACACTGTACTGGCCACTAGAGTCAGAGCAGTGAACAAAACAAGCAAAGTCCAGGAGCGCATGGGTGGCTCAGTTGGTTAAGCAACTGCCTTCAGCTCAGCTCATGATCCTGGAGTCCCAGGATGGAGTCTGACATTGGGCTCCCTGCTCAGTGGGAAGTCTGCTTCTCCCTCTGACTCTCCCCCTCTTGTGCTCTCTCTCTCTCTCTCTCTCATTCTCTATCTCTCTAACAAATAAAATCTCACAAACAAACAAAAACCAAACAAAGCCCAGGATCTGTGGAGCTTTATATTCTCAAAGGATGAAATAGAAGTAAGCAAAAGGAGATGATAAGAAAAAGAAAGTCTGGAAGGGACATAGAGAGCGGTGGGGTTTTTAAAATTTATCTAATTTTTGTCATTAAAATACACTTAACATACAATGTCATATTAGTTTCAGGTGTAAACGGGGGCTTTAAAAATGATATACTGTCATGATCTCAGGGTCCTGGGATCGAGCCCCGCATCGGGCTCCCTGCTCTGCAGGAAGCCTGCTTCCCTCTCTCTCTCTCTCTCTCTCTCTGCCTGCCTCTCTGCCTACTTGTGATCTCTGTCTGTCAAATAAATAAATAAAATCTTTTAAAAAAATGATATACTGTTAAAGATTTATTTATTTATTTGGCAGAACTCAAGAGAACACTAGCAGGGGGAGTGGCAGAGGGAGAGGGAGAAGCATGCTCCCTGCTGAGCAGAGGTTTAACCAACTAAGCCACCCAGGTGCCCCGTTAAAAATGATTTTTTTAAGTAAAAGTTTTTATGGAGGCAGACATAGCTAGGTCAGGTGCAAACGCTAATTCAGTAGTTCCTCATGCCCCTCTTTTCCCAGTCAGTCTGAAGGCGGGAGATGCTATTGTCTTAGAGCAGGTCTGGAGCAGGGAAGGCCTCTCCAAAGTGAGTGACATTTGAGCCGAGGAAGTAAGGGAGGGGCCATGCAGGCATCTTTTGGAAATGTGTCCACTGGAAGGCACTGCTAGTGTGTGTGTATGTTAGATGGCCCTGAGAGAAAGGAAGGTTTGGGGGCTCTCCAAAGAGTAAGGCAAGGCAGAGATTTTCTTTTCATGACTGTCCTAGATCCTTCGGGTAAACTCCATTTCTTATGAGATCCCACCTTTCATTTAGATGGGAAACTGAGGCACAGAGGCGCTGGAGCTTGGGAAACACCAGAGAGGAGTTAAGTAGGGGACTGAGCAGGGGGCCAGTAATGTTGGGGGGGTGTCCCCAGGGGTTGGACCTCTGGATGGGATCAGCCTTCTTGTTCTGCTTCTACCCCATCAACCAGACAGAGACACATAGAAAGAAACATAGAGACATCCAGTGAAAAAAACAGTGATTTCGAGAGGTGAAACAGAGACCCGGGGATGGCAAGATATTGGAGAGAGACGGGAACAGAGAGAGAGAGTGAGACAGTGAGATAGGCAGATTCATATACAAAAACAGAAAAAGACTAGGCAAGGTCGAGACGGGCAAATTGCAACCTAGAGACAGCAAGAGCTGCAGACACAGACTTAGAATCCGAGGGACACTCCAGACCCAGAAAGGGCCACCCCCTAGGGAGACCCCGGGCTGCCCCGTCGGGGGACGCGCCAAGAGCGCCCCCACCCCGCCCCCGTCGTGCCTGGGCCGTGACTTCAGAGTCCGCGCGGATTCTATAAATGGCCAAGCGGCCGCGGGCCGGGGGCGGAGCCGACTGAGTCAGCGCTTTGCGTCACCGCCGGCTCGACCCCGCCAGGCCGCGGCCCCGCCCTCGCCGCTCCTGGGCCGCCAGGGGGCGCCGGCCGCCTGCTCTGCCACGGCGCCGGCTCTCACTTGCGTAGTAGCGACCCGCGGCCCAGCCGGGGCAGAGGTGGGGCGGGGAGGGGCCGCGCCACTCCGCGTGGGCAGGATCCCGGAATCTGCGCGTTCGAGTCCTGGCCGCATCGCTCTTGTGCTGTGCAACGCCAGGCGCTCGTCTTCACCTCTCTGTGCTTCATACAGGCCCCACCTCCGAAGGCTGTTGTGAGGAATGTGTTAACAGACCCAATGCACTCAGAATATAGCAGGAGCTAATTGTTAGTTCATTCTCCCTTGTCCTATTTTAGTCCCCTTGTCCTTAGCATACTGGTTTAACCCAGTGGTTCACAAACAGGAAGGATATGCCCTCCCCCCTGCCCCCCGCCCCCGAGGGACATTTGGCAATGTCTGGAGACATTTCTGTTTGTTAAGACTAAGGGAGTGCTCTAGGCATCTAGTAGATAGAGGCCGGAGATGCTGTTTAAAGTCTTATCCAGCCTTGATGTCCACAGTGCTGAGGATGAGAAAACCTGACAGCCTGGCGACATTAGGCACGGGGCCTGGCTTCAAATTCTGCTCTGCCACTGCCACTTGGAAAGGGATTCCATGCCCTGTGCCTCAGTTTCGCCATCTGTAAAGTGTGCATAAAAACAGCATCCATTTCTGAGGGTGTTGTGAAGCATGAATTGATACACATACAGTAATTGGAACAGGGCCTGACATTAGCATGTTATAGCCATGCCCTAAGCATGTGGCCAGCAAACTGTATGTCCTTAAGATATCTTCAGTGTATGGCAGGTTGCTGACATGTCGTTCAAGGGTCACTAATGTTGCCTTGACATAAGTGGCATGATGTGGTCATGTCATCAACCTCTGTGGTCCTGTGGCTGTTTGCAGGTGTTTCCTCCAGGCCACCCTGGCTGGGACAGGGAAACACAGGGCGGGTGTCCGCGGCCTGAAACTACTAACACAGTCACTCCATGATGACCCACAGGTAGATGGAGAGGGTGGCATCCAGGATCTCTGCTCCCCCAGATCCTTATGAGGGACTGGAGGGGACAGAAGGGGGGTGCCAGATGTTCTTTGGAAATATTACAATTTTGTGCCAGCCACTACACAGTGAGTACGCACTATCCATCAGTCCATTACATAGACGTGGCAGTAGAGGCCCACTTAGAGACCGTTGGTGTCTCCGGTTAAACCCAGGGTGATGCTCACTAAGCTACCACAGGCTGCAGGGAGACGAAGAGAGATGACCTCAGAGATGAGGAGAGATGGCCTCAGTGACAGAGAAACCAGGAGGCCTAGCCAGAGGTCCAATGAACAGTAGAGGGTCGGCAAGGTTGGGGAACACTTCATCTCTTATGACCATGCCCCCGTCCCAAATAATAACCCAGGCTGCCCCCCTAGGTGGAAACAATGACACAATCAGCTCCCAATACCAAGGCCCTGACATCACGGGGTGGGGGGGGATGGGGGAGGGAGGAGGATGGCCGAGGTGGGGGGGGCGGTGCCCCGCCCCTTGGCAGGCCCCTGCGGCCAATGGGAGGGCCTTGGAAGAGGCCCGGGCCGCCTCCGGAGCTTCAAAAACATGTGAAGAGGGAAGAGGTTGCAGAAGGAGCCTTAGCAGCTGCCTCAGTTCTCAGAGGGTCCTTGGAGCTACTGCCACCGCCGCCCACTGCCAGCCAGCATGTCCTCTGCTCACTTCAACCGGGGCCCTGCCTATGGCTTGTCTGCTGAGGTCAAGAACAAGGTAAGGCCCCCACCAATGGGTCGTCAGCAGAGGTCAGGAACGAGGTAGGGCCCCCGCCTGGCCCACACACCCTAGCAGGCCAGAGGCCCACTCTTGGGGTTCCCTGGACCCCCTCTTGCCTATCCCATGTGACTTGGAACCAGAAAGGGAAAAAGGACAGATACAGGGTAGGGTCCGCCTTAATCCCCACCCTGAGCATCCCAGAGCCCTCAGCTACTGTTGGGGGGTGGGCAAAATGGGGGGCATACAGGCATCCACAGGTCAACTGAGGGGGTCGGTCCCTTGTAAAGATCCCCACTTGATCAGAATCTTCTGTTAATCTGTCACCTGTTGCTTATGTGTTCCTGGGGTGCTGGGAAAGGGCTTGATTTTCCTCACACACCCCCATCTCGGAAGGAAACCGGGGAGTGCTTTAGAGCTGGGATTCTGGGGAGATCCTGAAGGGAGAGGCAGACAGCTGGGGAGGTCAGAGTGTGAGCATTAGGGACACGGCAGGGGTCTCCTAATTTTGAGCTGGAAAAACATCCAGACATCGCCTTCCTGATATGGCTGAGTATAATGAGGTCCGGAGAGGAGAGGCGAGGAGTTTGGGTTCTACATAAAGGAGTTGCAGAACTAGGATCCTGGCCTCACGTCCCTGGAAACACACACACACACCACGGAATGGGGTTCAGCTTCTCCAGGGCAGTGAACTTCCAACTCCCTGGAATGCTCCCCTGAGCGTTGCCAGGAGAGGAGTCCCAGCGCCCCATTTGACAGAGGGGATCATTGAGGCCCAAGGTGGCTTTTCCCAGCGTACAGGGAGGAAGTGGGGAGCTGGGATTGGATCCTGGGTCGGGGGATCCTCGCGGCTGGAGGAGGGGGCTGGTGGGGGGCGGGTGCTCGGGCCAGGCGGGATCCAGCGCCCCCCTCCTCCCCCCGGCGCCGGCCCCAGAGCTGCGCGAAGGCGCCGCGCCATATAAGGCGGCCTCAGGGAGCCCGGCCCGCGGGGCCGCGCTATATAAGGGCCGGTTTGCTTTATAAAGCCGGGCTGGTGGGGAGGGGGGCGGCAGGGCCGGGGCCAGGTGAGGGGCCTCCCTCTCCCACCTCCTCCTCCCCCAGCAGAAGGGCCAGCTGGGTCCCCCAGAGTCTTGGAAGCCTGTCTGGGCTGGGGCGGAGGGTTCTGGAGAAACGGAGGGGGCAGGGTTGGGGGGTGGAGAGGGTGAGAGACGCAGACAGAGATTCTGGGAGCCTGAGACTTGAGAGGGACGGATGGGGAGGGGAAGCCGGGAGCCAGATAAGACTGAGACAGGGCTGGAGAGGCCGAGAGGGGAGACAGACGAGCCCCACCCCCACAGAGGCAGGGAACCTGGAGTCGGAGACCAGAGCGACTGGCGGGCGAGAGGGGCGTGCCAAGCGCCCTGCCCCAGCCAGACACGAAGAGTTGGGGACAGGAAGACAGGGCCGTGGAAAGACAGAGCTGGGGAGAGACAGAGGCCATGGGGATGGGGATGGAGAGAGAGAGAGAGAGAGAGAGAGAGATACAGCCATGTGTGCATGCGGCCAGGATTAAGACAAAGACAAGCCCCCCCCTCCAACCCCAAGCCTCCAGCGAGAGCCCAGGGGATGAGGACCTAGGGAGACACTGAGGCAGACAGACATGCAAGACAGAACAGTCCCAACGCAACGCAGGACTCAGAGCCACCTCCCTAAGGCTCCTCCTCCCCTGCTTGAGGCTCCCAGGGTCCCAGCAGAGGGTTGGGGGGGCAGGGCGGGGGGTCGGGGGAAGCTAAGCCCCAAGTTTGGCTTGGAGGGGGAACCGAGAGGCCAGGCACCGCCCCCCACCCCCAGCTGAGTACCCCGCTCTCCACCCTCCCCTTGTCTTCATTCTCTGGTGCCAAACCTCAGAATGTCCGGAATGGCCCCCTGGGCAGGTGCCACCTCAGCCCTGGCCCTCAGCCCACTTCAGCGCCCCCATGGACGCTGGGGCAGAATTGCCTTCGTTGGGAAGGGATGAGAAAGATCAGGCCTAGGGAACCTTGAATTGGGTCCAGGGAGCTAAGTCTGCTCCCCAATGCATCCTTACCACCTTTTCTCTGTCCCCCACCCCCAGCTAGCCCAGAAGTACGACCACCAGCGGGAGCAGGAGCTTCGAGAGTGGATCGAGGGGGTGACAGGGCGCCGCATTGGGAGCAACTTCATGGACGGCCTCAAAGACGGCATCATTCTTTGCGAGTGAGTGGAGCTGGCTCTGCCTGGGCTGCCCCCGATCTGGGCATTTATCCCTTCCCCCTCACCCCCTCAACTCGGAGCTCAGAGCTGGGTTAGGCACTTTATAGCTGAAACCCTGAAAGAGCGGTGGTAAAGAATCATTGTACCCATTTCACAGGGAAGAAAACAGAGGCTCAGTTCAATAAAACACATCACCCAGAGTCCCGTTCTGTTCCCAACAGAAATGACCAGAATCTAGGCTTAACCACCACGCAGAGAGGGCAGGCCCATTTATGGTCTCCAGAGTTCCAAGAAAGAGGTTCCAAGAAAGAGTTCCAAGCATAGTGTGCTCAAGGAGCAGCTAAAAGGCAGCGGGCAACAAGGGCCTTTCGTCACTGGCTTGGTGACAAGAGAATTATGCCATGGTAATTTGAGTAGGTCTTGGTTTTCTGCTCTTCTCAGAACTTAAATCACCGAGAGGAATGTTTCCCTGGTTCCAGATTCCACAGTGACACTACTGCAGGATAGGGCCCTGAGGCCATTGGGGTCCTGTCTGTATCTCTGAGTCTCATCCAGGGCAGGGTGACTGTGATGGCCAAAGAGTGACCTTGGGAAGCTTCCCAATGGTGCAGGCGTAGCAAGATCTAGGTGCTGGAAAGGTGGCACGGTGGGGAGATGTTGTTCTACCATATCCAGTGGGAATAAGGAGGACGGGGACATCTTGGTGTCCCAGCTCAGACAGGGTTGCTCGGGCCTTAAAGATCTAGAACTACCCACCCACTCAGTCATTCATGCACCAAGAATTTACGGAGCACCTGCTGTGTGCCCGCTCTAGGCACTGGGGAAAGTAAACAAAACAGACTCACCTCTGAGCCCACATAGAGCTTGAGTCCCAGTGGGGGAGACTGATCAAGTAATTAATGAAATAATCCAGTACTTGCCTGTGGTGGCAAGTGCCATGGAGAAGAGAAGCAGGGAAGGATGGGGGAGGGGAGGGTCGGGTAGAGCAAAGGGTTGCTGCTTTGCACAGAATGGTCTGAGAGGTCTTTCGGAAGAGGTAGCATTTAAGCAGAATCTTGGATGAAGTGAGTGAGGGGGCTGGGAGGGCATCTGAGGAAAGAGTGGGCCAGGCTGAGGGAGGAGGAGAGGGACAGCTGTGCAAAGGCCCTGAGGTGCGAGCAAGCATCTTGTGTTGAAGGAACAGTGAGGAGAGATTAGGGGAAGTGGAGGGAGTTTGCTGGGGGTCTTTTAGTCACGCTAAGGATTAGGGTCTGTATGCTAAAGGGAGACTGGGGGGCAGATCTGAGCTGGGAGTAGCTAGAATTATTTTGAAAAGGCCATTCTAGCTACGAGGGTCTGCAGGGGACAAGGTAGAAGCTGGACACCATAGGAGGCCCCTGCAAGAGCCCCGGAGAGACACACCGGGCAGCTCAGAGCAGGGCAGAGGTGGCAAGGAGCCATAGGCTTCTGAATATCTTCCGAAGGCAAGAGCCAGTGGCCATGTGGAGGGGTTGGGTGTGGGAATGGGAGAGAGGGATAGGAGAGTCAAGTGAGGGCTTTGCCTGAGCCCCTGGGAGGGTGTTTCCTGAGCCTGGGAGTATGGAGGGAGCCGAGTTGGGGGAAGTGGGTGCCAGGAGTCTGGAGTGGGGTGTCTTTGATTCAAGATGCCATGGAGGGCGCTGGACTGGGGACTGGGAGTCCTGGCTGCAGGGAAATAGGGGGGAGTTGGGCGGATCAGTGGCATTGAAGGGCGAGAGACTGGAGGAGATCAAGGCGGTGAGTGTGGCCAGAGAAGGGAAGTCTGAGGCCTGAGCTGTGGGCTGTCCACAGTGCAGGTACCCCCTAAAGCTCAAGGAGATGGAAACGTGGTTGCCAGGGAGATGGGAGCGCAGCGGGAGACTTGCTTAGGGGGGATGAGGGGGCTTCCTGCTAGAGACCTGAGCCCAGCTTCCGGGAGGTTAGTTCTCCATCTCAGTGCTGCCTGCATGTGTGGGGTGGATCAGGGGGCTGCGGCTGGGCTGGCTGTAGTAGGAAAAGGCAAGATGGCCACTGGCTGTCATCCTGACCCCTTTGCCCACGGTTTTGGGCACGGGTGCGGAGGGCGGGGCTCACCTTTCTCCCTGCCCTCGCTGACCCCTTGTAGGTTCATCAATAAGCTCCAGCCAGGCTCCGTGAAGAAAGTCAATGAGTCTACCCAAAATTGGCACCAGGTGAGCCCAGGCTCTGTTTTACCTCTCTCAACCCCTGGCCCATAGCCTCTCAGCCCCCCACCGCGCTCCCCCTCCACTGACCGCCTCCTGCTCCCCTCCAGCTGGAAAACATCGGCAACTTCATCAAGGCCATCACCAAGTACGGGGTGAAGCCCCACGACATTTTTGAGGCCAACGACCTGTTTGAGAACACCAACCACACCCAGGTGCAGTCCACCCTGCTGGCGTTGGCCAGCATGGTGAGTGGGGCCGAAGGGTAGGGGTGTGGGGCTGGGGCAGGGGTGGCTTTGGAGGGTCTAGGCTGTGAGGGGGGACACCCAAACGCAATGTGGGTGGGAGGGGGAGAGAAGGAGCCAGGGGGGGACAATGTAGCCCCGAGGCTCCCCCGCCAGCCCGCTGCTTCCTTCGCCCTCTCCAGGCCAAGACGAAAGGGAATAAGGTGAATGTAGGGGTGAAGTATGCAGAGAAGCAGGAACGGAGATTTGAGCCAGAGAAGCTAAGAGAAGGGCGGAACATCATCGGGCTGCAGGTACTGGCCCTTCCTCACCGGGGTCTTGCTGCTGAGCTGAGCAGGGATGGGGAGGGGAGGGGCGGGGGGCATCGAGGCGGCCAGGAGGGCACCCAGGTCCTGCAGACTTTGTGGCACAGAATATTTGGCTTTAACTCACACATATGGTAGGTACCATGCTTGCCATTTTCGTACCTTAACTCACTCCTCCACACAGATGGGGGAACGGGGGCCTGGAGAAGTGAGCTCACTGGCCGGGACTGCCCAGGAAGATAAGTGGCTGGGCTAGGGCTCGAACCCTGGAGGTCAGGCCCTGGTGCTCCACACTTACAGATCATGGGACATGCCTTCTCTGGACCTCAGTTTCCAGTCCGGACCCCTGAGACTGGACGCCGTGGCTTGTTAGAGGGCCGCGCAGGCATCCGGTGACATGTGATGTCTCATGGCCGGGGGTGAGGCTCTCTGCGATCTTTGGGGTGACTCTCCTTCTGCTTTGCTAGATGGGCACCAACAAGTTCGCCAGCCAGCAGGGCATGACGGCCTATGGCACCCGGCGTCACCTGTACGACCCCAAGCTGGGCACGGACCAGCCCTTGGACCAGGCCACCATCAGCCTGCAGATGGGCACCAACAAAGGAGCCAGCCAGGTGTGTGAGGGGGGATCCTGGGGTGGGGCTGGTGGGGCCCCAGTCCTCCGCGGTTCCCCCCTCCCCCGCCCCCACCCCAGGCCTGACCTCTCTGCCCTCTGCAGGCCGGCATGACTGCACCTGGGACCAAGCGACAGATCTTCGAGCCCGGGCTGGGCATGGAGCACTGTGACACGCTTAACGTCAGCCTGCAGATGGGCAGCAACAAGGGGGCCTCGCAGAGGGGCATGACGGTGTACGGGCTGCCGCGCCAGGTCTACGACCCCAAGTACTGCCTGACGCCCGAGTACCCGGAGCTGGGCGAGCCCACCCACAACCACCACGCGCACAACTACTATAACTCCGCCTAGGGCCCTGGGCCCCCACCCCGCCTTCCCCACCAGGGAGGCTGGCTGCTGCTCTCGGCAGGGCCAAGCCGGCCCCGCCGACCCCCTCCCCCTGCATGGCGTCCTCCAGCCCCCTGGCACCTGCCTACAGGGTTAGCGTTTGGGGGGGCAGACTGGGGGGAGTTGTAGGTTGGGGGGGAAGGGAGACCCTCTTCCCCGGAGCGCCGCAGGATCCTACATTGAGCCGGGTGTGCCCAACAGCACCCAAAGGACGCACTGAGCGCAGCTACCCCAGCTGTCCCCCCTCCACTCCCTCCCAGGTGGGTCCCCGCAGGACAAGAGGTCCCCCCAAGCAAAGCCCCCAGAGCCCAGGCTCGGCCTGCCCCCACCCCATTCCCGCAGTGGGAGCAAAGTGCATGCCCAGAAACCCAGCGGACACACGCGGTTTGGTTTGCAGCGACTGGCATGTGTGGATGTGACAGCGGCGTTTGTCAACGCGAGCACTTTCTTTTTCTATTTCACTGGAGCACAATAAACAGCTGTAAAATCATTGCCTCGGGGCTGCTCTGTCCTGGAGCTGCGTGGCTCTGGCGCATGCGCCGACAGCCAGGCCTCAGAAGCGCTCCGTCTCCCCCCATACACTGGGGCGCGGGCACACATACCACACACACCGTGAGACAGACAGACACACACACACACGGAGCCCACAGCCCTTGGCTGGACCCAGGACAGGCACGCACTCACACACAAAATCCACACACACGCACTTGTGTGTACAGTGTGCATATACTCTGCAGCCTTGGGTACACACACACTCCCCTTTCAGACAGATTCATGCAGGACCCGCTTCCATTCAAGACACATCAACACACAGCCTCCCCCCCAACACACATGGTACCCACACACACGCTCAGCTCTGGCGTGCCTCTCTGGGAAGCCTGGGGTTGGGGTGAAAAAGCGCCCTAGCACTGGGACAGGCACAATGGGGTGTGAATCACAGTTCTGCTTCCCACTAGCTGGGTGACCTGCGGCAACTCGCTTGCCCTCCCTAGGCCCATTTTCCATCAGGAAGAGGACAGACAGACTCCTGGGGACAGGGGGAGGTTGACATGAAACAGACGGGGGATGACATTTGGCACTGACTGATGAAAATGGACAAGCCGGGTCCTGGAGGCTCCCGTGGGCAGCAGGGCCCCTTCCGCCGTGGGAGGGCAGGTGGACAGGTGGGAGGAGACGAGGCAGTGGAGGACGTGGGCACTTTGGGGGCCCAGAGCAATGGCCCTTTGAACACTGGCACAGAGCCGGTGAGTAGCATTGCCTGGCACAGCTGCCCTGTGCACTCGGCTCACCTCTTCTTAGGGCTGATTCCTGAGCCTGGCCTGCCAGCCCAGGGCCCTAGGAATGTGCGGACAGCCTCAACCTCCCCACATTTCAGAGGGGACCCTGTCTCCCCAGGGATGTGGGCCCTGGTCGTCCTGCCTGGAAGCCACCACCTGCAGAATTCCAAGGAGAGAACGCAGCCATGGCGGGGAGGGGCTAGAGATCCGTGCTCTTCCCTCCTTCCCCGTAGCGGGGATGATGCTGGAACACGGGGACTTGCAGAGACAGACACCAGAAGACCGACACGCACAGACGCATGCAACCCCTGGGGCCTCGTAAAAGGGATTCCAGGCGCTCTTGGCCTGTCCAGGGCAAGTCCTGCTCCCCCAGGACCAGCATGGGGAAGCTATGCCGAGGAGGATCCATGCCTGGCCCAGGGCCTGCCTCCTCGGGAAAACAGCACCATATTAGCACTTGGCCTGTGTGCTTGGGGTGGGCGGGCCCTGGAAGCCAGAGGAATGAGCCCCCTTTCTGCTGGACCCCTGAGGGCACCCCCACCGACCCAGGCTCCTGTCCATGGCTCTGCCCACCCCCACTGGCTCCTTCCTGGGCCAGACGACCTTACCTGGGACTTTGGAGGGGGAGGTGGGAACACCAGGGAAGGGCATGTCAGGGGCTGGGTGGGCCTGTGGGGGTGGGGGGTGCATGCCAGACCCAGCGCCTGGCCTAGTGGCCCAGGCTTTCAGCCAGCTCAGCATCTCCCTCCCTCGACTGTTCACACCCCTTACTGCCCTGGGTGGGTTCCAGAGTCATTCAAACCTAGGCACTATGTTGGGGCCCTTCCAGCCTCAGCATGGTCCAGAAGGTTCCATCATCCTTCCTGCTATACCAAGGAGGAACGCAAAGCACAGGTCACCTGGTGCCCAGGCTGGAGGCCGGGAGCAGGTGCCGATCAGCCCCAGGCAGCCAGAGCACCAGGATCTCCATAACTGCGAGACTGCCTAAGGCCACTGTGCAACACACAGCTGTTCACCATAAGCTGGGTTCAGAGGCATTTTTTTCCAGAATCACCAAGCGATTCACTCAATTCCACCATGACCTAGAGGCCACATCAGGTCCCACAGGATAAGGGCTCCATCTCATGAGACTGTCCCTCTGCTTTTGGGCCCATTGCCAAGTCCAGGTTGTCACCCGTGCTTCTGATCCATCAGTAATAGGTCAGGGCTTCCCATGACCACCTCCCCAGGTTTGACTCAGTTACTAGAGTGGCTCACAGAACTCAGGGAAACACTGTATCTTACTAGATTAGCGGTTTATTAGAAAAGAACATAAATCAGGAACAGCCAGAGGGAAGAGGCACCTAGGCCGAAGTGCGGGGCACGGAGCGTGGAGTTCCCACTCCCTCTGCAGGTGCCCCACTCTGCCGGCAGCCCCACAGCTCACCAGCCCCGAGCTCAGCGGATCTCACTGAAGTCTTTATACGGCTTAACCTGCAGCTCCCCTTTATCTCCTCAGAGCTTGTGGGAGTTACCGAGGGGCCCACTTGGTAAGCACACCGTCTTTTTGGTGACCAGCATCAACTCAGGTGTGTTCAAAAGGGGCGCTGTTGAGTGACACCATCGTTCAGGAAACTGCAAGGGTTTGAGGAACTCTGTGCCAGGAACCAGGGACAAAGGCCACTATTTATTGTACCTCGCACGTGCAGCTGGCCCCATGTCCAGCCTTCAGTGACCCCCTCATCACCCCTGGAAAAAGGTCCCTTTTGTGGACCCTACCCTCTTCTACCGTGCTCTCAATTCCTCCTCAAGGAATCTGCGAGCTGCTCCCTCAGCCTGGACCCTGGACTCACAGGAAGACAGACTCTGGGCCATGAAGCCAGGCCTCCCGGGCTCAATGCTCAGCTCTGCAGCCTTCTGGCTGGGGGACTTCAACCAGTAACTTGCCATTTCTGGCCCAATTTGTCACCTGTGAGCCTGGGGCACCTACCTCATGGGGGGACAGGGTGGGCCTGGAGTGTTACTTCCGTCAGGTCACCCCCCACCCCAGGAAGCCGCCTCTGATCGTCCTGACCAACCTCCCACCCCACCCCAGGCTCCACTGGTCCCATTTTGTTGTGCGTCTAAGTGCCTGGCCAGACGTCCGTGGGTTCCTTGGGCCCAGCACTGCCCTGGTTTCACCCCGAATGTGTGTCACGTGGACAAGATGGACAGTTTGGACTAACCAAACCCCATCTCCAAAGGCCCGCCGGGCCACCTCCGAATGCCTCTGTCTCCTCCTCTCCCTCACTGAGCCCCTGGGCCTGACCCAGAACCCAGGAAATCACAGGGAGGCAGGAGTTTGCATCGGCTGCTTTATTTAAGGGCTTGTGGCTGACAGCTAGCCCCGACCCAGCCCCTTCTCAGCTACAAAAGCAACTGAACATGAAAAGGGGCTGTTCTGCCAGGGCCTGGCCAAGGGGGCTACGGGACCGTGGCTCTCAATCTCAGGCCACAGGCCTTGGAAGGCAGGGAAGGAGGGAGGGCAGTCCAGTTCAAACGGGCAAGGTGCTGGTGAAGTGGCTGAGGAGGCCGGAGGGTCCCGAGGCAGCCTCTGCTGGCAGGAGCAATCAAGTTCAAGGCTTTCAGAGCCCAGTGATGCACTTCAGACCCCCAGGGGGCCCAACAACCCCACCTCACCTCCAGTCCCTGCCCACAAGCACACCGCCAAGGTCACACTTACAACCGCACTCACTCACAGCCACACACACTCCATATACACAGAGGGCTGGGAAGGCCCTGGACCCACACCCTGGACCCTGGAATGTCTCTGGACTGGCAGCCAAAGGGGCAGGTCCATGGCAGGCGGCGCTGCCAGGGGAGCGGGTCCTCTGCGTCGCTACTGATTGGCTGCCTCACAGGCATCTATCCAATCGCTGTACACGTCCACTGGTTCTGACAAGTCTGGGCCGCTGAAGTCAAGGACGACCGGTGGCACAGGGCCCCTTCCCCGTATACACCTCTCACTGGTATCAGCCAGGTCCCTGCCCTGCACCCTATGGAAACCAGCAGGTGGCTCCTCTTCCCCCGGGCAGCCACAGCCCTGCACTGCGGCAAAGAGCAGGGCCAGATGAGCAGAGACTTGAGTCCGGTCCCTCTGCTCCTGGCCAGGTGCCCTGGGGCAGCCCACCCGGGGCAGGGGAGCCCTGACTGCCCCCAACCCTTCCCACCCGACCCCCCCTTCCAGGAAAAGCCTGGTTTCCCAAGGATACATGTGATGGGCGTCTGGAATTCCTCTAGGCACACGGTACAAGAGATGACTCCAGTGTTGCGGGCACGATCCCTGGAACAGGAGGAGGGGGAGGGACTGGTGAGTAAAGGAGCCTGTGTCTCTCGGTGACGATCCCCCCCCTCCCCCCCGGGAAGGCCTGGGGCAGAGAGGAGGATGGTGGGAGCAGGGAAGCCGCCGCCCGACTGTGGGAGGAGGGAGGAGGCCAGGCCCCCACTCACATTTTTACGTCACAAGACTTCTCGTGGTTGCAGAAGGGGCAGGTGAACTGGGTCTCTAGGGTGCCGGTCATCTTCTTTTTGGGGGGTGGCTTCCGTTTTGACTTTCTGCGCCCCATGTCTGAAGGACGGCAAACCTGGGGGGGGCGGTGGGAGCGGAAGTCAGCAACTCGGGGAATCCACAGAGCCCTCCAGCTTGATGCTCTAGGAGGCAGGCTGGGAAGGCAGCCTGGCTGGCAGCTCAGGCCCTGCCCCTGAGGGAGGAGGCGCCCAGTCCCCAGGCAGGTGGACAGTCCGGGCACACTCTGGGCAGGGGGCATGGCAGCAGGCTCTGGCATCAATCAGGAAGCCTGAGTTCTTTTTTTTTTTTTAATTTTTTAATTTTTAATTTATTTGACAGAGAGATCACAAGTAGGCAGAGAGGCAGGCAGAGAGAGAGGAGGAAGCCGATGATTTTAGGAGCAGCTGCTCCTCTCGTCAAAGGGACATGCAAGGAAGCAACGACACTCAAGGCATTTGGCAGATTCTCGGGATGAACCTCCTGGGCCGCTCTCTACAGATAAAGAACTGGTGGGCAGAAGAGATGGGAGAAGCATCAAGTATACAGAAATGCCACATACCAAGTCTGAGGACAGGTGCCTGAGGCCAACATTTGGGGACTACACAGGTGGGGTGAGGAGCAGGGTAAGGAGGGAGGAGGGGCAGGTGGGGGGGGGTTGGATGGAACCTGGGGGCAGTGAGGAGAGGAAGGATGAAATCTCTCTCTTTTTTTTTTTATAAAAGATTTTCTTTATTTATTTGACACAGAGAGACAGAGAGAGAGATCACAAGTAGGCAGAGAGGCAGGCCGTAGGGAGGGGAAGCAGGTTCCCCGCTGAGCAGAGAGCCCGATGCGGGGCTCGATCCCAGGACCCTGAGACCATGACCCGACCTGAAGGCAGAGGCCTAACCCACTGAGCCGCCCAGGTGCCCCCGAAATCTCTGCCTTTCTAAGGCATCATGGAGATCCCGGCAGAGGTCTGGATGAAGCCGGAACCAGGGCTGGGCTGTTCAGCAAGGAGGGACCGCAGTGGCTCAGAGTCTGAGGTGCGTCAGCTGAGTGGGTGTGGCGAGAGGAGGGGTCCAGGATGACTCCCACAATGGTGGCGGATGGAGAGGGTGAGTGGGAGAGAAGGTGGCATCGTTCTCTGATGTCTAACACACAGGAAGAACAACACATCTTGGAATGTCCAAGAACAGACATCTTGGAAGCAGGGGGGACCACTGAGCACATCTCCCCTGCCAGACACTGTGCTCAGGGCTCCATGATCACCGAACCTGGGAGTGCCTTCCCAAAGCACTCTCCCCCCTTGCTGCTGCCCCTCTCCCCAGTCCGTGTGGCTTTAACTATTCCACGCTGACACGAGAGGCCAGAAGCCTGCCACAATCAACAGAAAAATAAATTTCACTCATGTTTAGCGATCGCTCTCTACATCCCATCCTCATTCTTGACCTGGGGTGTTCCCAATTCTGAGTGTCCAGAAGTAGTCATACGGAATACCCACAAGCCCCAGGAAGCCCCCATGCTGCCTCCCCTCCTTTGCTCTGAATCCCAACAACACTGTCTCTCTCCTCTAGCTCATTAACAAACACAGTTATTATATACATCCTTAAAAACCACCACCTCATGGGGTACCTGGCTGGCTCAGTGGGTTGAGCGTCTAACTCCTGATTTCCGCTCAGGTTATGAACTCAGGGTCATGGGACGGAGTCCCGCGTAGGACTCCCTGCTCAGCACACAGTCTGCTTGAGATTCTCTCTCTCTCCCTCTGCCCCTGCCGGAGCTCACCAGCTGGAGCACTCTTTCTAAACAAAAAGACAACCACCTCTTCACTCTCTGGGCTTTTCTAGAAGAGCTGTCTGCACTCACTGCCTGCATTCATTTCCTCCCACTCTCCCCCTACCTCCCCACCGGTCTGCTCATCCCCGCCTCAGGGCACTGAACACGTTGGTCCCTCTTCCCACCCTTCCCCCTGCGGTTCTCAGAACTCACTGATGGCTCCTTTCGGTTTCTGCTGCTGCTGCTCCCCCCAGCCCCAACGTCTCTAATGGTACATGAGCCCCCAAGGTCAATCTTTGGGGGTCTACTTCATTTGCATTCACCTCCGTGGAGATCTCGCCCCACTGCAGGGCTTCAAATGCCTCCTCTATACTGATGCCTCCTGATCCCACCATCCTCAGTGTCTCCTCTCAACCGCAGACTGGCTCGTTGAACTGCCTCGGCTACACCTTCACCTGAGGCTAAGACACATTTAAACATAACTCAGCAGCTTGGTTTGTGTTTGTTTGTTTTGTTTTAATTTATTTGACAGAGATCACAAGTAGGCAGAGAAGCAGGTGGTAGTAGTGGCGGGGGGAGCAGGCTCCCTGCCGAGCAGAGAGCTGGATGTGGGGCTCGATTCCAGGACCCTGAGACGAGGACCTAAGCAGAAGGCAGAGGCTTAACCCACTAAGCCACCCAGGCACCCCAGCAGCTTGGTTTTGGGATGCTCTTCTGGTCTTCCCCATCTCAGCAGACAGCAAATCCATCTATCCAAAAAAACTTGGACTCACCCTTGATTCCTTTCTCTCCCTCTCACACCCGTTATCTCATCGTGATCTTACCGCTCTGCCTCTAAAAGAAATCCAGAATCTGCCCACTTCTCCCCAAGACCAAGGTCTGGGTCCAGAGTCCCCGTCATGCTCACACAGCCTCCTCACTGGTCTCCCTGCATCTCTTTCCCCGCCCACCTCCCTCCAAATGCAAATTATGTGGCGGCAGGGATTTCTGTCTTTTCTTTGTATCCCCAGAGCCTGGAACTGCTGGCACACAACTAATGTTTACGGAATAAATGAATGAATGAACCAATGCCAGGCCCTTTGCTAACCACAGCAAGGCTGCATTCGAGGCAGACAAAGTGCATGCTCTCACGGAACCTCTATTCTAGTAGAAGACGATAGACCCTCAACAACGTCGTGAGAAAAATTATTTCCATTATCAGTAAGTGCTATGAGATTAATCAATCAGGGCTAAGTGAATACCTCTGGAATGGGGCTACTTCAGGTAAGAGTGGGGTGGCAAGGACCCTCTGGGTAAAAGTCACTTAAGCGGAGGCCTGAATGATGAGACAGAGCAACCACGTGAAACAGTCCAACCTGATGGAACAGCAATTGCAAGGGCTGAGGTAGAAGCAGCTCCCCCCCCCCCTTTTCCCAGAAAGGGAAAGATTGGTACAGCAGAAGCTCAGTGAGCAATGGGAAAGGGTACGAGATGGGGCAGCCGAGGAATGCAGCCAGACCTCAAAGGTGTGGCCATTTCTACTGACCCATGTCTCTCCACTGCTAGGGGCAGTGTTTTGTTTTCCCAAAGCCGGTCGCGGGTACCATCTGTAACAGAATCACCTGACGGGGGGGATGGGGGTGGTGGTGGATATTTCCGAACCTCATCTCAGATCTGCCCCCAATGGAACAGCGTGGGAGGCACCATTTGCCCACCGCTGAATCCCCAGCACGGGTAGTGCCTGGTATGCATTAAGCGTTCAATAACTACTTGTTGAATGAATAAGTCTCTTGAATCAGAAGGTACGGATGCACCCCAGAATCTCCTTTTACCCAGCATCTGCAGCATCCCCAACCCCACAGCGAAAAAGGGGTCTGGCCTGTACACAAAGCTCCAGGGGCCTTAGCCTGCCCTGTGGTGACCTAAGTCCAAGCGCGCCAATGGGGCCCGGAAAAGGAATCGGTCCTCAACCCTGCCGTTACTCACGAGGCGGCAGGTGAGCGGTCCGTCCAAGCTCACCGAGGTTTCGGTGACGTCTCCCGCCGGCCGCCAGTGGGAGCCCGGCCACCGTGCAGCCGCGCTTAGCGGGCTGGGGTCCGAGGGAGCCAAGCTCCCCGGCAGGCCACCCCCCCCCCCAAGCCCCAGGTCCTCGACGCCTCCTCTGGGACCCCCTGAGCGTCCCCAAGCGGAAGATCGCCCAGTCACGCCAAGCCCAACGCCCGCCGGTGCGAACAGTCACCTACACTCTTCTCCCCTCGTTGCGACGGCTCGTTCACCGGGAGACAGTGACTTCCGTCTCCCGCCGGAAGCGGAAACCCTTCTCCTCTTCTTACCCGCGACGAGGACCGCCCCGCGGGCAGGCCCCGCCTCCTCCAGTGCACACGCGTACTCGCGTACCGGGCCCGGACGGCAGGGTCGCAGTGCGCCTGCGCGGAGGCGCGTGCGCCTCGGACTGTGGTACTGCGCAGCATCCCTTCTGCTGAGTTCTCAGGAGGGTAGATAACCGAGTTTCGGGAGCGGCGGTGGCTGAGTTTCCAGCGAGGGAAAGGCTGACTTGCCCTTGGCCGCAGCATCTTCACTTGTCTTTTCTCCTAGTTCAAGCCCCAGCCCCTCGCAGCCCACCAGGGTCTCCCCAACGGCGGACACATTCAAACATCTCAGGGCTAAGGAATTGCAGATACCATTACGGCTGAATCGGTGACGGGGGAGCTTGTCGGACTGTCTTCTCAAACTTTAATAAGAGCCTGCGGATCTTCTTAAAGTTCAGGTCTGATTCTTTAGGTCAAGTGTGCGGTCTAAAAGTCTGCATTTCCGACAAGCTCGCCCGTGACGTCCATGCTGCTAGTCCACGCACCACGCTGGGTGCTGAAGTTGTAAGAAAAGACTGGATAGGCATACGTGGACCAGACCACGTGGAGTGTTGTGGGCCATGTTAGGGACCGCTTTGGAGTTGGAGGTAGAAGGAATAAGGCTTTACGAATCCCACAACTTAGGGAAGAGGCTGGACATAAAGAATCAATTACTACACTCTTCAGGGTAGTACTGCACTGCCGCAGAGGAGAATGTGTGGCTCTCAAAGCATATGATGGCGGTGGGGACTGCCCAGCCAGCCTGAGAGCTTAGGGAAGGCTTCTCTGGGAGGCTGACGTTAAGGTTGAAATCTAAGGCTGGGCCGGAGTTACACAGAAACATGAAATTTCTGGAGTGAAGGAGAGAAAGGAATCAAAGATGAAAGCCACTGTCTGGAAGCCCTGGGTGCTGCCTCTCAGGGAGATGATTTCGAGGAGAAATTAAGCGTTGTATTCTAGCCATGATTTTTGAGACAAGCAAAAAGAGGTATGGGACAGGCCATTGGAAGTGGAGTCTGGGGCTCAGAGGAAGGATCTGGATGTGATTTTGAGAGCCACTCACCTATAGAGGTGATCTGAAGCCTTGGAGCCTGAGGAAGTCATCTGGTTTCAGGGTGAGGGGCAAAGTATGGCCAAAGAAGAGGGCTAAGAAGGAGACTAGGGGCACCCCATCCTTGGATGTTAGGAAAAGGTGTCAGCAAGAGACAGAACAGACTGATGAGGTAGGGCGGGGAGAGGTAGGTGTCCTTTTCCAGCAGCCTCCAGAAAAAGGTTATTTCAAAACAGGGAGAGTTGGTTAGCTGTCTCACATGTGGTTGAGACATTCACTGAGATGAGGAAAGAGAATTGACTCTTCTGACTCTGCAAGTATTTTGGTCTCTGGTGACCTTGATAAGAGCTGTTTTCATTAGAGCGTTCAGGAAAATAATTTGTATTGAGAGGTATTTTAAGTTGAGCTATCTTCAAGGTAACCCCTAGGGGGCAGTATTAGCCTTGGAACTGACTTAGCGACCTTTTTCAGTGCGGATACAAACTTGTATACGCTGTGGATGGAATCCCACTGTATGTTACCTTGAAATTTGCTATTACTCTGAATAGTCAAAACACATCCGAGTAGCTTTTGTTTTTAGTAGCTACACAATTCGTATTGCAACTCAGCCATGGTATATATGGACAATCCCTTATATGCTCATGATTGGCGGGTTTGTTAGTTTCTTTTCTTTCTCCTTCTATTTTCTATTTCTGTCTTTCTCACTTTCTCCTACCTTCCTTCCTACCCAGCTTTATTGAGATAATAAGTGACAGAAAATAAGTCTCAGGTAAAGTACAAAATTTCACGTTTTGACATAAGTGTCCACCCATGAAACCATCACCACAATTAAGATAGTGAATGTATCCATCACTCCCAAAAGGTGTCTTTTTAAAATTTTTTAAGATTTTATTTATTTAGGGGCACCTGGGTGGCTCATTTGGTTTAGTGGCTGCCTTCGGCTCAGGCCATGATCTCAGGGTTCAAGTCATGATCTCAGGGTCCTGCGATCAAGCCTCATATTGAGATCCCCACTCAGTGGGGAGACTGCTTCTCCGTTTCCCTCTGCCTGCTGCTCTGCCTTGTTGTGCTCTCTCTCAATCTCTCTGTCAAATAAATAAATAAAATCTTAAAAAAAAGAAAAAAGAAAAAAGACCAAACTCCTAGCATGGCCCACAGGGTCCTGCATGGCCTGGCCCTTCCTATTAAAGAAAAAAAAAAAAAAGATTTTATTTATTTGAGAGACAGAGACAGAGCATGAGGAGGGAGGAGGAGCAGAGTGAGAGAGAGAGAGAGCAAGAGGGAGAAGCAGACTCCCTGCTGAGCAGAGAGCCCGGTGACAACATAGGGCTTGATCTCAGGACTCTGAGATCACAACTTGAACCCTGAGATCATGGCCTGAGCCAAAGGCAGAGGCTTCTCTGACTGAGCCACTCAGATGCTCCAGCACCCCCCAAAAGTTTCTTCAAGTTTCTTCATAGTCAGTTCGTGCCCCTGCCCCTGCCCCCAGCCCCTGGCACCAACTGATCTGTTTTTAGATCCTATAGCCCTTATATTTTTCAGGAAGTCCTATGGACAGAATCATACGTTATGTACAGTCTTTTGACTTTAGCTTCTCTAGCTCAGCTCAGTCAGTTTGAGACTTGTCTGTGTGGCGTCTCTCAGTTGTTTCCTTCATTCTGTCACTAAGTTGTATCCCATTGTGTGGATGGACCACAGTTTGTTTATCCTCGCCCCTGTTGATGGCCGTGTGGGTTGTTTCCAGTTTGGGGCAGGTTATGAGTAGAGCTACTCGCAACCGTCTCATTATTATCTTTGTGTGGATGTACTTTTTCTTCTATTGTGTCTTCTTTCTTTCTGTCTTTGATTTTATTTATTTATTTGACACAGAGAAAGAGAGAACACAAGCAGGGGCAGTGGCAGAGGGAGAAGCAGGCTCCCCGCTGAGGAAGGAGCCTGAGCGGGGCACGATCCCAGGACCCTGGGATCAGGACCTGAGCCAAAGGCAGATGCTTAACCAACTTAACCACCCAGGGGCCCCTGTGTTTTATTTCTATACTAAAATATGTGATCCCTCCGGGTTTTAATTTTTGCCTCTTGTCTGAAGTAGGGCTTAGGCTCTGTCTTCTGGGAAAATTGACAAGGCAAATAACACCTTTCTGCGAAGTTACAGCATTGCCTTCAACCTGCGTCACGTTCTCATGTGTTCTTGAATTTGTTTCTGGATTTCCTCTGGATGTTTTCTCTGATCTGATGTCACATTGTTTTGATGACAGTGCATTTCGTAAGGCAGGTCTCTTACCTTCTTATTTCCGATTCTTGGCCTGCGAGGTTGTGGAGGGTATACACTGACCTCCACGACCAGCTGCTGGCCTCAAGAGAACACTACTGCCTCTCCTGGCCCTGGTGTGAGGAGCAGAGTTGGGGAGATAATAATATCCATGGTGATGGTGGTCGGATCACTAGAGGTTGCCTGTGGAGAGTGAGAGGAGGTGAGAGCCTGTGAGTGGCCTTGAGGAGCTCTGCCATCGTGTGACAGATGTTTAGAAGGCTTCTTTCTAACAGTGGCTGCATGCTAACTGGCATTCACCCCGAAGCAGGATGGAAGCCTTCCGAGGGCGAGGGTCTGCCCTGCCTTATTCTTTTTGGCTTTTCTTGGGTCTGCAGCTGCCTGACACAAGGCTAGGTGCTTGGCAGCAGTACTTGGTCGTTGCGGAGAAGGGGGCCTGGCTGACCATCCCGCTCCTTGCCCCTCATTCCCTGTGTCAGCTTGGATGTGTCACTTCTCCTTTCCACGTGCTGGGCCTGTGAACAGGGACATTGGGCTAATTCCACACTCTGGGCCCTGTGAACAGGGACATTGGGCTGACTTCTGATTCAGATCCCCGCCTGCCCGGAGCCTCTGAGTCAGTGGGAAGAGGCTGCGTAGCTGTGAACCGCCTGGACAGTTGTGGTTAAGATTAAGGGTCTGCCACTTCCTGGGCTTGACCTTGGGCACATCACTTAATCTGTCAAGCTTCTCGAATATCCTCAGAGAAGCAAGGATGACTCTGGCCCTGGCCTTATGGGTCGGGACTAGAAGTGATGGTGTTTTGTTGTTGTTGTTGTGTTTTTTTGTTTTTTTTTAAGATTTTATTTATTTATTTGACAGACAGAGATCACAAGCAGGAAGAGAGGCAGGCAGAGAGCGAGGAGGAAGCAGGCTTCCTGCAGAGCAGAGAGCCTGATGTGGGGCTCAATCATGACCTGATCCGAAGGCAGAGGCTTTAACCCACTGAGCCACCCAGGTGCCCCTTTGTTGTCAGCTGGAAGGAACCCAGGGCTAGCATTTTGGTGAGAGGGCTTTGCTTCATGTCCACAGGAACCCGCCCATCTATAACAAACGTAACAAGATCGACTTCTATTAAGTAGCAAATGAAAGTTGCCCCTTTCAGCCTGTTCCTCTCCCTGGAAGTAACTCAGTTGCATTTTGTCCAGGGTGTTATTTCATTTCTCTTGGTGGGGCTGACAGTTGGAGCCCCACAGATGGGTCCCTGCCCTGTGGCAGCTGAAGTGACAGTTGAGGGCGGGCCAAGGGAGCAGCGTCTGTGACCGGCCTCTCCCTGGCTGGTTCAGGCAGTGTGTGGGTGGGTGTTACTCAACTCCCCCCCACCCCCCACCCCCACAACCCCCTGGGGGAACTAGACTTCTCTGCAGTTTTCGACTTAGGATGTCCAATGTCCATTCTGCTTTCAACATTTTATTGTAAGAAACGGGGCCTGACATAGTTCTGCTTCTGGAAGTTTTGCTATGTACCTACTTGCACAGATATACAAAGGCACATGGCTCCAAGGGTATCCCCTGCAGATGTGTGTTTTGTTTTTGTTTTTGTTTTTTTTTAAGATTTTATTTATTTATTTGAGAGAGTGAGAGAGAGATTGAGAGAACAAGTGGGAGGAGGGGCAGAGGGAGAAGCAGGCTCCCTGCAGAGCGGGGAGCCCAATGTGGAACTTCATCCCAGGGTCCTGGGATCATGACCTGAGCCAAAGGCGGGGCTCAATCCCAGGACCTGAAGACCATGCTGTGAGCTGAAGGCAGACCCTTAACCAACTGAGCCACCCAGGCACCCTGAAGCTGTGCTGGAAAGAGGGAAGGATTGGGAAAGATTTCGCGAGACCCCAGCCAGGAGCCAAGCTCCATGGCCATTATAAAGAAGGGCGGTCCTACTTGTGGGAACGTACCCAAGTTATCCTACAAACATATTTGTACCCGTAGGTAATGAACGCATAGAGGCATTTCCTGAAGGAATGTTTGAGGATAGCAAAATTATTGGAAGCAATTCAGACAATCCTCAGTAGGTAGCTGGCTAGTTAGATAGACAGCGGGACCAGGCAGGGCCTTTGTAGCTGGGGCAAGAGCCAGAAGCTCCCCTGAGAGCTGATGGGCAGATCTCCAGGTGTAACAGGGCAGCAACAGCCAAGTGCAAAGTGAACCTTTGGGGCTGTGGGAAATGCTTCTACCTTGGTGGTGCATTTGTGGCTATGTGCCTGTGTTAGAACTCAAGGAACTGCACCCTTTAAATGTGTCAATGTGTCAATGACACGGCCATACCACAGGTTTGAAAACAAATAAGCAAGGCGCAGATCCATGGGAGAGGGGAGAAAACAAGGTCACGTACGCTCTTCTTTGAACAGAGAAACCCTGGAAGGAAACACGGCAATTACAAAGAGTTTTTTTTTTTTTTCCTTCCAGGAGAAGGGGACGGAAGAACAGGGAGGGGAGCAGATAGTTCATTTTTCTTTTTTTTTTCCTTAAGATTTTATTTTTTTATTTATTTGACAGAGAGAGAGAGAGATCACAAGCAGGCAGAGAGGCAGGCAGAGAGAGAGGGGCAAGCAGGCTCCCCGCCGAGCAGAGAGCCCGACGCAGGACTCGATCCCAGGACCCTGAGATCACGACCCGAGCCGAAGGCAGAGGCTTAACCCACTGAGCCACTCAGGTACCCCGATAGTTCATTTTTCTAGAAACCTTAGATTTTTTTTTAATCCCCATGATGGCATACCAATTCCATACAGAGATGAGCAAAAGGGAATGTTCTGTTATGGACAGTCACGTTGTCGTGAGCAGGAGTGTGCGTCCAACTCTGTTGTGTCTGTCGTGTTGTCTTATGCAGGAGGAAGGCTTGCCTGGCATGGCAACCCTGCTTTCTGTTTGGTCTTTCCTTAAAATCTCATCCATGCCTCAGACCAGCTGAGAGCTGGAGACCCAGAGCAGCGAGGGGGAGGGTCCCCAACCCTCTGGGACCCAGGTGATGGGACATGCCAGCGAAGGGAGGAAAGAGATGCTCAGGGCATACGTTCAGCCAGTGCAACTGTTCTTTTATTGAATATTCGGCAGTGACAGAAAGATGCTCGATTCAGGAGAAGGCTTTCCCTCCCTGCCCCCCATGCTCAGAGCTTGAGTTGCACAAGCCCGGCTACGGGGGCGCAGCGCTCCAGCTGGTACACGTGTCCCTGTGTTTTCCACATACGTGGGCGTCTTTGTCACAAGGGCCACCAGGGACCACAGCTCCTCGTCTGTGGTTCTACCCCTGCTCCGCTGCGGCCCGGCAGGCCTGTGAGAAAGCCTGCCCATAGGCATGGGTCCCAGCAGAGCCCACCCACCCCCTGGCAGGAAGGTTCCTCTGGCTCAGGCCTTAGGGTGGTGGACTCGTGGGCGCTCGGGCCTGGCTCGCCTTGGCAGTCTGGTCTTGAAGAGGGACTTGCCTGAGGCTTCGATGTAAGTGATGCTCATCTCTTTGGGGCTGATCTCCACGTAGGCAAAGCCACCCAGCGAGTCCTCAGCCCCATAGTGGAAGCGCAGGTAGCCGTTGGGGACCTTGCGCTGATGCTTCTTCGAAGGGTCCATGAAGTTCCCGGCCCCGCTCAGCACGTAGCCCACGCCATTCTCATCCTGAAGGTACTGTGCGCGGAGGGCACCGGGTCAGTGGGGGGCCCCAGCCCCTTCGAGAGTTTGTGCCCCCCTGTCTGGAGTCCAGGGTCAGGTCTGTCCCTGACCAGAGAGTCACCCTGGGCAAGGACCAGAACCCCTTGGGGTCTCAGTTTCCTTCCCTGCGGCCATGTATCCATCCTGCTTCACAGCGGGAGAACTGAGTAAGCAATTGGCCACTGGTGGCTAGGATGCTGACTTTTAGGAAGCTTTGGGCTGTTTCCGTGGTTAGACAGCATACAGCTTGAGGGACATTTGGGAGCCCCCCCCCCCCCCCAGCAGCAGAAGGATCCGATGCAGCACATTGGCTGGGCTGGGCTCCCCTTCCCGACCTCCCCTGCAGACCCTCACCTGCAGGTTGTGGTCATGGCCACACAGGTAGGCGGTGACCTTGTACGTGGCCAGCAGAGGCATCAGATGCTTGACCAGGCAGCGGGTGGGCCCGTGCTCAGCGATGGACCACACGGGGTAGTGGCCGGCCACCAGCACGTAGTCCTCCTTGGCCGCTGCCAGCTGCTTCTTGAGCCAGGCCAGCTGTGTGCGGGCCAGCGCCGGGTCCCGGGGCCTCTCGGGCTGCTGGCTGAGGAAGTCATCTGAGTTGCCACACAGCGTCACCGTGTCCAGCATGAAGATGGCCACGGACACGTTGGACCGTGGGACTTTGAAGCGCAGACGGTAGTAAGGACTGGGGAAGTTCCTGCGGGGGAGGCGGAGGCAGGGGGTACGTGTCTTGAGCAGAGGAGCCCCAGGTTCAGCGCAGGCCTGGGGGCCTCTCTGTCCACTGGGGCGAGGCAGGGCAGGGGGGTGGGGCAGGCTCACCAACGCTGAGAGATCCTGGAATAGGCTATTTGTGCCGAGACGTTCCCCAAGTGGTCGTGGTTTCCAGCCAGCACGTACCAGGGCACATTGCGGAGGGAAGAGGCAGAGAACACATCCTCGAAGGTCTCCTGCAGCCCACAGAAGGGACCCCCCGCCAAACCCCACGGTCAGGCAGCTACCCAGGTGCTCCCACCAAGTTGGGGGCTGGAGACAGGGAGTGCTCTAGGTACCCACAAATGCCAGCTTCCCCCTGCCCTCTCCAGAGCCCACAGGTCAAGTGGCTTTTCCACGTGGGTCCCCCACCCCACTCTAAGTGGCACACACCTGAAACCTCTTGTCGTTGGCATCCTGCACCCCACTGAAGTAGAAATTGTCCCCCAGGGACAGGATGAAGTCTGCACCGAGAATCTGCACGGTCCTGGCAATCTCCTTGGCATTGGCCATTTCCCTGGCAGTGTGGAATGGGGCATTGGGGACTCCTCCCCAGTCACCCAGGGCCACAAAGCGCAGGACGGGGTTGGCTCCATCAGCCAGGGGGAGCACCAGCCAGGCTTGCAGGATGAGCAGCACGGTCTGTGTGTCCATCTGGGAGGAGGGGAGATGAGTCCTGGGCTGAGGCACGGGCAGTGGGCCTTTGGGACCCCTGCTCAGAGAGGGGGAGACAGCTCCCTGCAGGGCTGGCCCAGGGGGAAGCCCTGGGTGTGGCCCTTGTTCCCAGGACTTCAGGCAGGAGCCCGCTGGGAGGGTCAGAGGGTAGGCGGGGTCCAGGGGCAGGGAAGGGTGGCTGTGCTGGCCCATTCTGGTCACCCTCATCCCACACCCAGCACTCACCCTGGGGGAGACACAAGGCAGTCAGCCGGGGGCTCAGAGGCAGGTGAGCTCCTGGGCAGAACTGGTGGGTCACCGAGCCTTTATTCCCTGGGGCGGAAATGGATCATTAGTGAGGATGATGCAGTTTCTCCACAGACTGTTCCAGAAGCCCTCCCCTTGGGTCATGTGAGCTTTGGAGTTCCCCAGTGCCGGACACGGGATTCGGGTGGGGGTCTGGCCCCCGAGTGAGTGCAGCCTCTGTGTTTGCCCACATGAGCTTGTTTGTGTCATGGGCCCGAGGCTCCCCGTTATCTGTGTGTGCCGTGTCTGTGGCTGTATATCTGTGTGCCCCAGCCAGACCCATCTTGTGTGTCCATGCACTCCCAGGACATGTTTGTCCGCCTGTGTCTGGGTGTGTCTGCGCTGTTTCCTGTGTGTAGCCAAGCGTGCCTGCCTGGGTCACATGTCTGCGTGTGCCCGGGAGTCCTTTGTCCCTGTAGATGTGCACAGAGAGCCTGGCAAGGCCCGTGTGGCGTGTGGGTGACCTTTGCCTGGGATCTAAAGTGGAACTGCGTGGGCCATCGATTTGTGACCCTGCACTGTGGACTGACTTGTGTTGTGGGTCTATGTTGTGTCTCACATGAGTTGTGTGTTTGACAACATCTGGGTTTGAGTCCCAGGGTCACCTCCCTTCCCCAAACACCAGGGTCTCCCTTTTCCAGGAAGTCCTGCCCACATCTTCCCCTCCTCCCCACCCCCCATTCCCCACAGGAGGAACCCAGGCGGGGCAGCTGGTGACACACCACGTGACCACCGATTTTTGACCCTCACACACTCAGCAGCTGCTTGCAGGCCTCCCAGTGCCGGCTGCCCTGAGAGTAGGCAGGTGGGTGCTTGGGCAGTGCCCCCCCACCTCCCTGCCCCGGTGCCCTGTCTGACCTGCCCCTCACCTCCCTGCCTTCCTCCTTCCGCTCTGACTTGTCCCCTGCACACTCACAATGGGCCAATTGGGGGGGGCCCTCTTTTCACGCGGAGGTCACCGGCTCAGGGAGGTGAGGTGACCTGCCCCAGGTCAGCCAGCAGAGGCCGGCTGTTTGTGCCTCCCGCCCCCGCAGAGCCCGGACAAACAGGAAGTGGGTCACCCGGGCAGGCGGAGCACCCCCGCCCCCCCGCCCCCGGGCCCCAGCGGCGTTCACACCCGTGGGTCCGTCTCACCTACCGTCTGCGGCCGGAGTAGCAGTGGGCCTGGCGGCAGGGGTGCGGGGCGCTCGCGGTGGCTTGCAGGAGGCCGTGCCTTCCCGCCAGGTCCGCGGGCCCTGGGCAGGCCCAGGTGATCCCCCGCGGGGAGGGCAGGCTCCTGGGCCTCTGGCCCCGGCCGCCGCGCCTCCGAATCCGGCTGAGCCGCCGAGCGCCGCCACGCCTCCTCTGGGGCGCAGGCGGCACATCTATAGAATAGGGTTCAGCACCCCAGGGGGAGGCGCAGACCCGCCGACTGGGCTACAACTGGGGCCAGCGACGGGGCTTAGACACCGGAGTTCCTCCCTCTGCCCCCACGCAGGCCGAGTCGCCCCCCCTTCCTTCACACCTGGGGCGCCCACAGCCCGCGATGGCTGGGTAGGGCCTCACTCTGGGCCACCCTCTAGTGAGGAAGTATGTTGTCTTCAACCTCAGCTTCCTGGTCTTTAAAATGGGTGTGACGGCAGACAAGTCAAATCTTCCCTAGAAAGAATTCCAAGTAAGTGTTAAGTGGAAAGGGCCCTTCCAGGAGCTGGAGTTAACCCTTCCAGCCTCCTTTTGAATGTGGTCTAGAGTCAAAGGAGTTAGTGATTTTCATCCAAAGAATAAAGTATGGGAA
Source organism: Mustela erminea (assembly GCF_009829155.1). NCBI lineage: Eukaryota > Metazoa > Chordata > Mammalia > Carnivora > Mustelidae > Mustela > Mustela erminea. The sequence continues at coordinate 8,706,297 of NC_045614.1, forward strand.
AGCAGAAGACAGGAACCTTCCCAGGGGAGACACCTGGCAGACACCCTCTTAACCAAACGGTCCAGGCTAACAGCCCTGGGGATAGGTCTCACTGACATCATGTCCTGAGAAGGACACCTTGCCTCTGTGGGTTTCTTCCCAGGAACCTGTAATCACAAGTGGAGGGTGAGAAAAATAACACCCAGCAAACACCCAAATTGAGTGATATTCTACAGAATACCTGACCTGTATTTGCAAAAATGCACCAGTCCTGGAGAAGAAAAATTAGAGGAGTGGCCATAGATTGCAGCAGATTAAGGAGACATGAGGACAAATTGAAATGTGGGATCCTGGACCAAAAAAGGGCCAATTGTGGAAAGACTGGTAACATCCAAATAAAGCCTGAATTTCAGTGGAGTACCCTGCACCACCTTTTGCCACTTTTCTGGAAATCTAAAAATATCCTAAAATTAAAAAAAAAGTTTTCTTTTAAAAAGGGGACTGGTCCAAGAAACCTAAAATTTTATTCAACATGTATTGAACACCCACTGTATTCCCAGTACTGGCTGACCCAGCAGTGAACAAGACAGACAGGAAAACCTGCTCTGTTGGGGCAGGGAAATTTATACTCTAGCTGTTAATTACTTTCCTTTCTTTGGGGATAGGGTGGGGCATTCTCTTTCCATTTTATATTTTATGTGCTGTTTGGATTTTTGGCCTGAAAAGTATTGTTAGTCATTTTGCTAGACGTCCTCTTGACATATCTATATGTTAAAATGTAAACCCAGGAAACAAAGATCTCATTTCAGATTCAGGGCAATGGGTGTTTTCTGGGGAGATGGGCTGGGGACAAGGGGGCTGGGAAGGGGGCTTCTATTTCTCCTTACCGTTTCCATTCACACACCCACACAATATCTGAAGCATTTAGGACTAAGTGTTAAATATTTGCTTCTTTATGTGGAGGGTATTGGGGTACTTTAGGGATTATCTTCTTTGCTTCCTGTGTTTTTTTATTTTTTATTTTTGAGACCCCACAAGATTATATGTATTATCTTTTTTAGTACATAGTCTTCATAAAAAGGTTAGAAAATACTGAAAAACAGAAAGAAAACCATTACACTTACCTACCATACTCCTGCCCAGAGAGTCACTATCCGTTAGTTTCTTTTTCCTGTCAATTATTCTATGCCTACATTTGTTGTCAAAAAAGTGGGAAACAGTATTACATACTATTTTATAGCTTTTCCAAGTGTTAACATTTTCTATATATTTTTTAAAGTGAAAAAGTGCAGGGGCACCTGGGTGGCCCAGTTGGTTGAGTCTGACCCTCAGTTTTGGGTCAGGTCCTGATCTCAAGGTTGGGATATCAATCTCCATGTCAGGCTCTGTGCTGAATGGAGAATCTGCTTGAGATTCTCTCTCCTTCTCCCTCTGCCCCTCCCATGTCTCTCTCTCATATAGATAAATCTTAAAAAAAAAAAAAGAAAAAGTGCAAAAGCATGGGCACATGATCAAAATAAACCAGACTTTGTGTTGAGCATGTAAGGAAACCTGTGGATTCCTGGCTTTATCTCTCTGGTCACCTCCTGGATTCTGAATAAGCTCTTAAGCTTCCATTTGCCCAGCAGAGCCCTGTTCTGCCCATTTTCTATGGAGGTGGATGAGGATTTGGCTCCCTCTTGCCTTGTGTCCCAACACCAACGTCAGTCCTATGGCTGAGTTCCTCCTTTGGCTTCTGAAGGTCCTGCCCTCCCCACTCCCCCCCCCACCCTTGCAGTCACACTTCTGTGGTCTCTCACCCTTCCTGGAATAGAGCTGCATTCTGACCTCAGGGCCTTGGCTCTTGTCATTCTACTTGTCTAGAAGGCCCTTCCTTCCCCATATACTCTGAGGCTCCTCCCCATCGTATTCAAGTTCATGTAACATGTCAAAAATGCATCCCACCCCCACCTGACTCCCTCTTACCCTCTTCACTCTCTGGAACCCTTATCACTGGCTGACAAACCACACAACTGCTTATCTCATTTTCTGTCTCCCCACCAGAATGATCTCTTAGGGGACACAAACTCTCTTGGCCTGGTTCACTGCTGTTTTCTTGGGCATCTGGAATCTGGAGCACAGAAGGGCCATTGCTGAGGAATTATTTGGGGAATGACGGCATAAGCAACACCCTCAGGACACACACACTCCTCCCTTCCATCTGAGTGTCCAGCCTCCTCCCCTACTCTCCTGGCTCCATCCCTTGAGTGGGTGCCACCAGCTCCCTTATAGCTTGCTTTGGCTCTAACCTGGTTGTTGTTGTTGATGATGATGATAATATGCCCAGGACAAGACTCTTGGAGATATTTCAATGACCCCTGATTAGATTCTGCATCTCTCTTTTGTCTGGGTCACAGTGCTCAAGGAACACCAAGGACAACTAATTCCTACCTCAGGGCCTTTGCACTTGCTGTTCCCACTACTAGGCCACTCTCCCTTATCTTCTTGTCAATGAGTACTTGGCTTAAATGCCACCTTCTCAGACTATCCTGACCTCTTGACTCAATTAGCAGTACCCCCACCCCCCCCACTCCCCAATCTCTATGTTGTCAAGCACCCCTCTCTACCTCCCCACTGGGATTTTCCATGAAAGCATATCTGCATGGACAAGCAATGTACACTCAGTGGGGGCAGATGGGGATACAGTGTTAACATGACTCTGACAAGGGTAGGTCAGTGAAGGGCTCTGTGTACCAGACTGCCATGTGTGGTGAGGATAACCCCAGGTGGGAGGCAGGTAGATGGTCTCAGGAGGTAGGGATAAGGGGCTAATGGGAACACGGGAACAAGGTCCTGGAGCCAGGGACTGTGGGCTTGATGTGTAGGTGAGAGGTTTGGAGAATGGGTTCTGAAGTGTGTTTTTACAAGATCAGTTTGGGAAAAAACAAGACAAAGGCAGATCTGCATGTATATCCTCTATATCAGTTTTTCTCTCTCTATTTAGCTGTCCCTCCATTTATCCATCTCTATATTTGTCTGTCTATCTATCTATCCGTCCATCACACTATGTTGTGATTTAGAACTAAAAGTGCTGGTTGCTATACTCCACGAGGAAATTCTGGAACCAACAGAAGCGCAGTTAAAAGTGGTATCCCTGGAGTGCCTGCATGGCTCAGTCGGTTGAGTGTCTGACTTTTGATTTTGGCCCAAGTCTTGACCTCAGGGTCAGGAGATAGAGCCTGAAGGCATGCTCCCTGCCTCCCTGGCGGGGGGTCTGCTTATAGGAGAGAAGCCCCTCTGCCGCTCCTCTGCTCTTGGGCTTTCTCTCTCTCAAATAGATAAATATTTTTAAAAGATTTTATTTACTTGTCAGAGAGAGAGGGAGAGAGAGCACAAACAGGGGAAGGGCAGAGACAAAGCAGACTCCCTGCTGAGCAGGCAGCCCAACGTGGAACTCAATCCCAGGACCCTGGGATCATGACCCAAGCAGAAGGCAGAGGCCCAACCAACTGAGCCACCCAGGTGCCCTGGGTAAATAGATCTTTTAAAAAAAAAAAATAAAGTGGTCTCCTGGGGGAGGATTGCTATGGGAAATTATTACTTTCTACTTTATTTATTTCTTTATTGCATTCGTCTTTAAAGATTATAAGCTGGTGATATGTGGGTGATGGAAACAATATTTACCGATGTAATCGTTCTGATGAGATCATGGATGATTGGGTGAAGGCGCAGATGATTGGGGTGAATGAGGGTGAACCTACAGTGAGCAGAGCCCCCCCCCCTCCCCGCGTTGGCTGGCACGATGGAGTCAGCGCTCCAGGAGGGCTATCCAAAGTAGTTGACCCTGGGGGCTCTGTGGCTATCGGCCTGGCTTCAGATGCTGGCACCTCTGCTGTTATTTAGCTGTGTGACTGGGGGCTGGTGACTGTACCTCTCTGTGCCTTCGTCCTGCCTCTCTGACACAGACGATATCACGTGGTTTGCTGCAGGGTATTGTGCGCATCAAAAGACCTCACGGGGGTGAATAGGCGGAACCGCACCTCGCACACATAACGAGCCCTTGAAATAAGCAGTTACCACAGTTCATTGTCATCACTGGAAAGTGTGTTATTAGTACAGACCAGGGCAGTGGTAATTTGGATAAACTGAACATGTTTAAGAGGCAGAAATGATAGGTTGGGGACCAACGCATCTCAATTTGCTTGGGATTTCCCTGATGTTAGCACCGAACACCCCGCAGCCCGGGAACTCTCAGTCTTGGGTAAAACAGGAGGGCAGCTGGTCACCCTGAGATAAATCTTGGGACCCACTGGTGAGACGGAGAAAGCTCTGACAACTCCCAGCTTTGGGGCCTGGTGAGACAGAAGCGCAAGGAAGAACCTCGGGGAGAGGAACCATTTTGGGGGAAGCGGACATATCCAAGTGTGGCTGTCTTGAGCTGAGAGGCTTCTTGCCTGTCTTGGCGAGAGAAGACAAGTTTTCTGGTGGAAGCTCAGTTCAGGGGTCCCCACATTTTGTTCTGAAATATTTCGAACATACAGCAAAGTTAAAAGAATTATACAACTGTCCGGTGAATACCCACACAGTCCTACATATTGCAGTGAACATTTGAATGTATTCCAGTATCTGATTCCTACCCATTCGTCCATCTTACTTTTTATTCTTTTTTTTTTTTTTTTTAAAGAGAGAGGGTGAGAGTTCATGTGGTGGGGGTGGGGGCAGCAGAGGGCGAGGGAGAGAATCCCAAGCAGACTCCCCGCTCAGCACAGAGCCCAGTGCGGGGCTCAGTCTCCCAACCCTGAGATCATGACCTCGGCCACAGCTACTTAACCAGCTGAGCCACCCAGGGGCCCCACTCTTCACTCATTTTATTTATTTTTATTTTTTAAAAAAATTTTATTTATTTATTTGACAGAGATCACAAGTAGGCAGAGAGACAGGCAGAGAGAGAGGAGGAAGCAGGCTCCCCGCCAAGCAGAGAACCCAATGCGGGACTTGATCTCAGGACCCTGAGATCATGACCTGAGCCGAAGGCAGAAGCTTAACCCACTGAGCCACCCAGGCGCCCCTCTTTACTCATTTTAAAGTGCCACAAACACCTGCACACTCACCTCCCAGTACTTCAGTGCCTATACTATCAACCAGAGTTCAATAGCTGTTTATAGCTCTTTTCTTTTATGTAAAATTTGCATACGGTGATGGGGACAAATGTTGTATACACTTCCTGAGTTCTCCTAAGCCTCAGCTAGAGCCATGGAATAAAGAACTTATTCACCCCCAGTGACACTCAAACCAAACAAACAAATCAAAATTACCAGAGGGCACCCTGGCTTTGCCACTTGATAATAAGCTCTGTAACCTGGAGCAAATTACTTTCCCTTTCTGGGCCTCAGCTTCTCATCTCTAAAATGGGCTAGTAAGGGTACTATCTGAGATCAGACACAGTTATTGTGGATATTAAACTACTTAATTTACATAGAAATACTGGGGAGGGCCTGGCCCCTAGCAAATGCCTTAAGAACACTCACTTTTGGGGCGCCTGGGTGGCTCAGTGGGTTAAGCCTCTGCCTTCAGCTCAGGTCATGATCTCAGGGTCCTGGGATCGAGCCCCCCATCGGATCTCTGCTCAGCAGGGAGCCTACTTCCCCCGTCACCTCTCTGCCTGCCTCTCTGCCTACTTGTGATCTCTCTTTCTGTCAAATACATAAATAAAATCTTTTAAAAAATAAAGAACACTCACTTTGAACATTAGCCCATTGGAACAGTCAAAGGAACTAGAGTTGGTGGAAGAAGAAATAATGGGGTCAGGATGTTCCTGAAAAATGTCAAAGAGAGAGAAGGAAGCTGTGAGCTAAATCCTGACCCCCCCATCCCCACGGAAAATCAGCAGGTGAGGGCTCCATTCCCCTACGGGCAACTAGAAGGATCCAGCACCTTCAGAACGATGGAAATGACCAGAGAAAGCCGCGATTCTGCAGGTGTTTGCCATTCATCACACGTGCTGCAAAAGATCTTATTTATTTTATTTTATTTTTATTTTTTTAAGATTATTTATTTATGTATTTGAGAGAGAGACAGTGAGAGAGAGCATGAGCGAGGAGAAGGTCAGAGAGAGAAGCAGACTCCGTGTGGACCTGGGAGCGCAATGCGGGACTCCATCCTGGTCCTGGGATTATGACCTCAGCCGAAGGCAGTCGTCCAACCAACTGAGCCACCTAGGCGTCCCGATCTCATTTATTTTAATCATGAGCACATGCTTTTGTATTTTCAATTTCAGTTTAATTTGAAAAACACAGGCAAGATTCTGACACCTGTTACAACGCGGATGAATCTTGAGGACATTCCGCTGGGTGAAATGAACCAGTTACAAAAGGTCTGGATGATTCCACTCATAGGAAGTTCCTAAGGTGGTCAAATCCATAGAGATCGAAAGTAGAGGGGTGGGTGCTCAGGGGTGGGCAGTTAAGGTTTAATGGGGACAGAGTTTCAGTTTTGCACGATGAAAAAGTCCTAGAGGTGGGTGGGGCCGGGTGCACGACCTCCTGAGTGTACTTAATGCCACTGAACTGTGCAGTTAAAGATGGTAAAGATGGTAAACTTTCTCTCACTTGTATGTTACCAAAATTAAAAGCTGACAGAAAAGCACAGAAGATAATCCCCCCAAACCCCTGTGTCTCCACATGAAGAAGCAAAAGTTAACATTTGGTGGCAATTGCTTCAGGTGTATGTTTTCCTTTTGAAAAAGAAAGAAAACAGGGTTGAAGTTGAACCCTCCCCAAACCCCCCATAACTTCAATTCAGAAAGTCCCTAGTAGTTTATAATGAGAAGCCCCCCTCCCTCTCGGGTCCTTCGACTACCTCCTCCCACCTCTGCTTTGGAAGGAACGAGAGTCCCCAGGTTTTTCTTCCAGAGATGATTGATTAATTCCAGGCCGGTAACTTTAAGTTGGAAACTACTTAATAATTTGGCCAGGTGTAGAAGTAGTATTTGAATGTTTAAAAGAACATATTTCTCCTTATTTATATTTAATTTTTAGATTTGTAACAACTGCTAAGGAGTTCAGAAGGGTTTGCTTGGTGGAGGCATTTAACAGGATTAAAGAATCAGATATATGACTTTTATAAGTGCTATGTACAATTTTTTTTAACGATTTTATTTATTTGACAGAGATCACAAGCAGGCAGAGAGGCAGGCAGAGAAAGAGGAAGGGAAGCTCCCCACTGAGCAGAGAGCCCAACACGGGGCTGGAACCCAGGACTCTGGGATCATGACCTTAGCTAAAGGCAGAGGCTTTAACTCAGGAGCCACCCAGGCGTCCCGCCACGTACGTTTAAGCAATTTCAGCCCACGACATTTCTGAATGGATCCAAATGAATAGCCAGAGACCTCTTTGCCAAGTGATTGTCCACTTATCTGGGTATAAAAGAAACATAACAGCTGTGACCGGAACCAAAGGCTTAAGGGAAACTGTTTCTGTTTCTAAAAATATAATTTTATTTGTTTATATATTTTTAAAGATTTTATTTATTTATTAGAGAGAGAGAGAGAGCACAAGCAGGGGGAGCTGCAAGCCGAGGGAGGAGCAGGCTCCCTGCTGAGCAAAGAGGCCTATGTGGGACTTGACCTCAGGACCCTGGGATCATGACCTCAGCGGAGGCAGACACCCAACCCATGGAGCTACCTAGGCATCCCTAAAAATACAACTTGAATTGACTGTACGTTTACAAAGTAACCACAACGATGCATTTTTCAAGGCACTAAAGCTGTCCTCAACCCAGGCATTGTCCTGAACCTGTTTGCTTTGAGGAACCGGTAGGGCAGTGTGGCGGGAGTGGGAGGAGGTGAGGGCCACGAGGTGAAGAGGGCGTGTGTGGGACAGACAGGGGCTCCGGGGCTGCAGGGAAGGGGGCTTTATCCATAGTGAGGTGCACACCATGGGGGATTCTGATCAGAGTGACTGATCTCACTTGGTTTTGCATAATTTCCACTAACTGTTGGACTTGAGGCTCGGGCACTGGGTGGGTGGGGCAGGTGGGGAAAAAAAAAACTGGGTCGTAGGGGTTTCCTCTCTACACATTTAAAAAAAAAGAAAAGAAAAGAAAAAAAGGCGGAGGTTTTGGCCTGGGAAGCTGGCGGGCTGGGGGAGTAGGGGGGCGCCCAGCAGGGACCAGATCGCCTAGGTGCCTTTCTCCGACCCTTGGTCTGTGCACTGCTGCCCCCGCGTGGCTACAGTGCGAACTACAGCAGTATCCTGCAGACCGCGTTTCCGTTTCGGTGAGCCAAGGCTTCTTCCAGACCCCTTGTGCAGGGCATGGAGAATCCTGAGATGCGTCGGTCCAGGAATTGGTCCAGAGAAACTCTGAGTGAAATACCTGAGGATTCAGATGCTTTCAGGATAACCCGATGGGCGGTGGGCTTCTTTGGAAATTGCACACTGCATCTGCTCCAGAGGGATTCTCAGAGGAGGGGTCCACGTGGCATCTTCAGGGACCAGTGGGAGCATCAGGGAGGCACTAAGAAAAGACATCCTAGGCGGAAGGAAGGGCCTGAGCAAAGCAAGGTCAAAGCTGAATTCCTGATCCATCCGCCCGTCTTACTCCTGCTAACTGCTCCTCTCAGCCTGGGTCATGGGGTCACCATTGAGACCCACACTTGGTCCTGAACTCCTCTCTTGCTCTCACTCCTGCCATCCCTGGCCACCACCCAGCGCCAGACACCGGTCACTTGGGTAGCTGTCCCAGCCTTTAATTCCTAGTCACCTACTGCAGTCCCAAAGGGACCTATTACTGTCTCTCCTCTGCTCAGCCCCCAAGCTCCTGCCCCGGCCTCCACTGCTCCGGAGAGCAAGTCCACACCCTTCATCTTTGTGTATTGGGTAGTGGGAGACCCGGCCCTGCCTGTTCCGTCACATCATTGGCATGAACAACTACATGAGCAATAACAGTAATAATAACAGCAGTTACCTCTAGATACACGCTGCAAAGTCTGTGTCATGTGGTTTAGAGGCGGCTAAACGGTGGCTTTATCATCTCCATTTTACAAAAGGGCATGCTGAGGTTCAGAGAACTCAAAGGACTTGTCCAAGGTCACCAGCCTGATGGTGAACTCAATTCTTTCCAACTCCAAAGCTCACGTGTAATCCCAACACTCTGTCCCCATCATGATGCATCTCTGCTGTGATGGGTTTAACTTCTTGCCTGTCCCTCTGTCTTAGTCACTCAGCCTGCTCTAATGGGATGCCATCAGCTGGGTGGCCTAAACGGCAGACATGTATTTCTCAGTTCTGAAGGTTAGGAAGTCCAAGGTCAAGGTGCCAGGCAATTCAATTCCTGATGAGGGCTCTCTTCCTGGCTTGCAAATGCTCACCATCTCACAGTGCTGTCACATGGCAGAGGGAGACAGAGGACAGAGGTGGTAAGGGGGAGGGGGCGGCTCCCTGGTGTCTCTGGTCCCTGGTGTCTCTTCTTAGAAGGGCAGCATCTCATCAAGAGGGCCCCCCCCTCATGGCCACAATCAAACCTAATCTCCTCCTGAAGGCCCCCGTCCAATTTCTATCACATTGGGGATTAGGGCTTCAACATATGAATTTGGAGGGAACAAGCATTCAGTCCCCAACATCCTCCTTCCAAAGGATGGAACCTAATTCCCGAACTTTGTTTGAGTGTGGGTCAGACTTTAGTGACTCTGTTTAAAAGAAGAAAACAAACCACTTTTTACTTTCCTGTTCTTTTAGGCACCTTCGCTGAAGACCTTTCTTTCTCTCTGTGGCTCAGGTTACTGCCTGATATCCTTTCATTTCAACCCAGAGGACTTTTTCCACCATTTCTTGCCGGGTAGGTCTAGTAGTAATGAATTTTATCAGCTTTTGTTTAAATGAGCATATTTTAATTTTTACCTTATTTTTTAAAAAGAGTTTATTTATTTATTTGACAGACAGAGATCACAAGTAGGCAGAGGGGCAGGCAGAGAGAGAGAGAGGAGGAAGCAGGCTCCCCGCGGAGCAGAAAGCCCAATGTGGGGCTTGATCCCAGGACCCTGGGACCATGACCTGAGCCAAAGGCAGAGGCTTTAACCCACTGAGCCACCCAGGTGCCCCCCCCCAGCACTTTCAATATATCAACCACTACTGTATGGCCTCCAAGATTTCTGATAAGAGCTCTGCTAGTAAAGAAGGATGCTTTTCATTCTCATTTGCTTCAGTTGTCTATTTTTCAAGTTTGCCAATTCTTTCTTATTCCTGCTTAAATCTATAAGTCCCTATAGTAGATTTTTTTTTTCATTTCAGTTGTGCTTTTTAGCTCCCTAATTTCCCTTTGGTTACTTTTTATAGCTTCTATCTATATTGATGTTCTCATTTTGTTTATACATCATTTCCCCATCTTGCCCATGTTTTCCTTTCATTCTGTGGGCATATTGAAGATAGTTATTTTATAGGTTTTTTCCCCCTAGTAAGTTCAACATCTGAGTTTTCTCAGGGCTGGGTTTTTTTTTTTTTTTAAAGATTTTATTTATTTAATTGAAAGACAGAGATCACAAGCAGGCAGAGAGAGAAAGGAGGAAGCAGGCTCCCTGCTGAGCAGAGAGCCCGATGTGGGCTCGATCCCAGGACACTGGGATCATGACCTGAGCTGAAGGCAGAGGCTTAACCCACTGAGCCACCCAGGTGCCCCTCAGGGCTGGTTTTTTGTTCGTTTTGTTTCTATGAATGCATCAGACCTCTCTGTTTCTTTGCTTTGTTGTGTTTTGTTGAAACTGATCATTGAACCTTATAATATGATAATTTAATTCTCACCCTTTCTCCAGGGTTTCCTTTTTCCTTTTCTTTTTAAAATTGTTGTAAGGGTCTCCGTTCTGTAGATCAGCCTGAGGTGGAAGCTTAAGGGCTTCAGAGGTCTTTTTTTTTTTTTTTAATATTTTATTTACTTATTTGACAGAGAGATCACAAGTAGGCAGAGAGTGAGGGGGAAGCAGGCTCCCTGCTGAGCAGACAGGCCAATGTGGGGCTCGATCCTAGGACTCTAAGATCATGACCTGAGCTGAAGGCAGAGGCTTAACCCACTGAGCCACCCAGGCGCCCCTCAGAGGTCTTTTCTGAACCTTTGTTTTTCCTTGGGCATGTGCAGTGGTTTTCTAAATTCACCCATAGATCTGGTTGCTTATGAGTGTCGCCATCCTCACTTAAATGACTGGCTCCCAAAAGGAGCAAAATGGTAGGGGGAGGATCCCAAACAGATACTATTCCTTAAAATCTCATGGAAGCTGGGGTGCCTGGATGGCTTAGTTAGTTAAGCATCTGCCTTTGGTTCAGGTCATGATCCTGGGGTCCTGGGATCGAGCCCTCCATCGGGCTCCCTGCTCAGAGGGGTCTGCGTTTCCCTTTCCCTCTGCCCCTCGTGCTTACTTGTGCATGAGTTTAGGCATACATGCTCTCTCTCTCTCTCCAGTAATTAAATAAAGTCTTAAAAAAGAATCTCCCAGGATTAGCTGGTGGGGGTTGAAATAATGACTGCCAGCCTTGGTGTCTGTACCTCAGTGATCGAAAGCAGTAAGCAGCAATCAGAACATAGAGCCCAGATAACTGGAAGACAGTCTTTTTGTCCCACCTCAGTTCAGGAATTACAAGCCACTTTCACCAAAGCTGTCTGCATAGAGTGGGTGGTGGGGAATAGGTAGGTTCCTCCACTCCTGCAATAAAGGCTGAAATTAACTGCAATTTACCAGCCACAAGATCAAAGCCTGGAAAGTTAGAAAACTGGAAAGGGAAGTGCAAGTCCAAATAGACTCCATAGTTTCAAAATAGTTAATTCCAGACAACTGATGGCAGTATAATTGTCTAGGTAGGAAAAAAGATTCCTGGTGTTTCATACTCCGCGTCATCCCTGACATTACTTGCGACACAGCGGCTTTTAGATGGCCTGAAACCTCAGAGAAACTCTCTAGCTTCTTCTCCAGAATTTAGGCAGTCTACTTGTGTCTTAACCCCCTAATCTCTTGCCCTGGGCATTTGTGGGTCTTTATAATGTATAGCTTTTATGAGTAGTGCCTACTGCTTTTCCCATTTGAGATTTGAGTGAGGTTGAAGAGACATGAGCCCCTTGCACCAGTCCTTCAGGCATCTGCCAAAGAAGTTAGAACAGTTTAACACACAGATTAGTGGATAAGGTCTCTCTGTTCCTCCGGCCCAAGGGCCAGGCTCCCAAAAGCGGAACACGAGCTTTGGATGCAATCCAAAGAGAAGAGTAGCATAGTAGAAGGAGAAGCAGAGGCTACAATAGAGAGGGAAGAAGTTTCTGAGAGACAGGCTTGGCCAATATGGGGGATCAAAGCCCCCTGTCATGAGATTGGCTTGGTAGAGGCAGGGTCTATCTCTGAGCTCAAACTCCCTTGTCACCCAGGGCTGGTAAGAAAGGCATAGGCTTTAGGGAGTTAGAGGACGGTCTTTATATCATCCATGGTCCAGTCAGAAGTTACACAAATAAAGAGAATTGAATATAAACATTTTTTACCAGGTATTAAAGAACCAAAAAACAGAAAGAAGACTCAAAGGTAGAGAGGAGGGAGAAATAGGAAAACTTTGCTTCTCTCCGGGATCAGGGGAGTCAGGAAGAAGGTGAGAGAATAAGTATTATAAACTTGGAAGTTGGGTTCTGGGGGGCTCAAACCCAGAATCCTGAGAGTGAAGTTGTGAATCCAAGCAGTGAAGCTCGACTCGTGCTAGTCTCCCCCAAGGAGTGTCCATGAGGCTGTTTCCGCTAAGCAAAGAAGCTGGTGTGACAGGAAACAGGAAGAAGTGAGTCCCCTTCCCCTCCCTACAGGCTTTCTCTCTGTCACTACCACCTTCTACTGGTGGCATCTAACCAGGAACCTCTGGAAAGCAGAAACATGGTTTGCTGAGGCCCCGTTCCAGCAACACACGAGAAAGCATAAAGGATGGGGTCAAAGCTGAGAGTTAGTTGTTTCATAAGTAACAAAGTCTCCCACTCTCCCTGAAGGATACAATCTCCTGAGTTGGTAAAATGCACAGATTGAGTGCTGGTGAAGGTTTGTGTTACAAAGGAACTGTTCAATTCAGGAAAAACTCACATGTGTGTTGTCCTTTATAAAAAGAACATTCTTCTGGTTTTTCTTGCCCCTTTAATTTTCCCTGGTAAAAGGTCTGCTCTCGGGGCACCTGAGTGGCTCAGTTGTTAAGCGTCTGCCGTTGGCTCAGGTCCTGATCCCAGGGTCCTGTGCACCTGGGCCCTGTGCTTGCTATGCCCATCCCAGGTGAACAATCTGAGGACATGAAATGCACCCCACAGACCTAGACAGAGCCAAACCCAGGGAAAAGTCCTGCCCAAGGAAGGGGAACCAGCTCAGGAAGAGGAGACCAGGTAGCCTGAGGAGGAAAGGGTGTCATGGGGATGAGAGTGAGGAGGTATAACGTTGAAACAGAGAGCTGATTTCCAGAGAGAGAAGGAAGAGAGAGCCAGAAAGAGAAAAAGCAAAATCCTGAGATATGGGGGAGTAGGAGACCAGAGTGGGGTGAATTATGTAGGATGGGAAAGCGGGATCCCAGTCGGACGGAGGAGTACGGATGAGGAGAGTCACTGGGTTTCAGAGATCAATAGGGTCTAGAACAGGAAGAAGTTAACTATAGGACATTTCAAAACATACTACAAAGCTCCAGTAGCCAAGACAGTAGGGGACTGCCATAAGATTAGACACAGATCAATGGGAAAGAATTGAGAGTCCAGGAATAATTCCCTACATTTTTGGCTAAGTTATTTATTTATTCATTTATTTAATTTTTATTAATTTTTATTTTTTAGAGAAGGAATCTTAAACAGGCTCCATGCCCAGTGCAGAGCCTGACATGGGGCTCGATCTCACAACCCTGAGATCATGACCTGAGCCAAAGTCGAGTTGGGCACTTAACTGACTGAGCCACCCAGGTGTCCTGGTAATTAATTTTTTTTGATTGCCTAAGACAATTCAATGGGGAAAGTCTATCCAACATGGTGATGATGGGACAGTTAGATATTAAACTGCGGAAAGATGACCTGAGAACCCCTACCTCACATCATACAGAAAAATTAACTCACACTGAAATGGTGAGAAGTAAAAGTATAAAAACATAAAAGTTATCAGCAGATGCAGGATAATATTTTTTGGCCAAGTGGTAGGGAAGAAGCTTGTTTGTTTTGAAGGAACACCAAAAGGAAATATCCTACTACAAAAGCATATGGTGATGTGTGTGTTTCAGTCTCCAAATTCCTCACCAAAATGTGGTCTCTCATGGCTGTCCTAAGTTTCTCTACCTATAGGGTTTCTGGATTTATTTTATAATTTTCACAAAAATAATTATTCCTGACTTTTTTCCACATCATGGTAACACAAAAGCTTATTTTTTTCTGAAAGCATTCATAGATATTTAAATCAATAATCAACTATTTAATTTCTGTGATCTTTAAAAATGGACAGAAGCCATAAATAAATACCCCCTTCCACTTAGGTGGATACATCGCCCTTTCTCTAAACACCTCTTGGGAACAAGAAACATGACAGTTATGGGGTGGTTAATGTGAGGAGTGAGGAGCAGAGTATCTTAGAGCATAGAATTTTATCCCTCAGAAATAATACGGCATGCCCTAATATTAGACTCTGTGTCTGTGTGTGTGTGTGCGTGTAATTTTCTAAGGAAGTGGGATCATTTATTCATTCATTATACTCAGTCATCTTGTTCTCTTATCTTCCAAACATGCCCATCTGATCTTGCAGAAAATGCTACATCTATTGTAAGTGGATTAAAGATATTGTTTTATTTAATGACAATTGGATGTTTTGTCTCCTTTTTTTCCCCATGACTATCAGCATCCAATTTATAATGCTTTTATATCTGGTAGTTATGATTCATAAAAAGGGGGGAAACCTTAATGTTTAAGAATTCAAAGGCCAGGGGTACGTTGGGTGGCTCAGTTGTGTAAGCATTTGACTCTTGATCTCAGCTCAGGTGTTATTATAGGGATCAAGAGTTTAAGCTCTGCATGGGCTCAGTGGAGCCCACTTTAAAAAAAAAATTCAAAGTCCAATCTCTGTCTTTTGGTTAGAGCGTTTAACCCATTTATATGTAAAATAAGTACTGATAAAGAGGGACTTCTGTCATCTTGTTATTTGTTTTGTATATGCCTTGCAAATTTTTTCTCACACACTTTTGAAGGATAGTTTTTCTGGGTATGGGATTCTTGATTGATAGTTTTGTTTTGTTTTGTTTTAATATATCAGCCCATTGTCTTCTGACCTCCAAAGTTTCTGATAAGAAGTCTGCTAACCTTTTTGAGGATCCCTAGATTCACTTTTCTCTTCTTTCAAAATTCTTTATGACCTTGGCTTTGACAGTTTGATTATAATGTGTCATCGTGTGAGTTTCTTTGAGTTCATCTTACTTGGAGTCCATTCAACTTCTTGTATGTGTCTTTCATCAAATTTGGGAAGTTTTCAGCCATTGTTTCTTCAAATACTCTTTCTTCTTCTAGGCCTCCCATGATGTGTATGTTGGTCCATTCAATAGTGCCCCTTAGGCGCTGTTCACTTTTTCAAGTCTTCTTTCTGTCTCTCAGACTCAATACTTTCCATTTTCCTATCTCCAAGTTTGCTGATTCTTTCTTCTGTCTGCTCAAATGTGCCTTTGAATCCCTCTATGAAATTTTCATTTCAGTTATTGTACTTTTCAGCTCCAGAATATTCCCCCTGAATAGGTTTATTTTTAAAAATTTTTTGTCTTTATTGATATTTAGTTGACAAATAAAACTTTTTTTTTAAAAGATTTTATTTATTTATTTGTCAGAGAGAGATTACAAGTAGGCAGAGAGGCAGGCAGAGAGAGAGAGGAGGAAGCAGGCTCCCTGCTGAGCAGAGAGCCCGATGCGGGACTCGATCCCAGGACCCTGAGATCATGACCTGAGCCGAAGGCAGCGGCTTAACCCACTGAGCCACCCAGGCGCCCCGACAAATAAAACTTTTAACCAGACTTTCTTATGTTTTCTATATCTTTTTTTAATTTTTAAAATTTATTTAATTTATTTATGTTTAGAGAGACTGAGGGAGAAAGCAGAGGGGAGGGACAGAGGGAGAAAGAGCCTCAAGCAGACTCAGCATTGAGCACAGAGCCCAACACAGGGCTTGATCTCATGACCCTGAGATCATGATCTGAGCTGACACCAAGAGTTAGATGCTTAACTGACTGTGCCTCCCAAGTGTCCCAATTTTGTTTCCTATTTCTTATTGACATGTCCACTTAGTTCATACATTGTTTTCTTTTGCCATATCTTCCCTTAGTTTTCTGAGGAACCTTAAAACAATTGTTTTAAAGTCTTTGTCTAGTAGATCTGCCATCAGGTTTTTTTCAGGGGCAGTTTTTGTTGGTTTATTTTTTCCTTTGAAATGGCTGTACTTTCTCATTTCTTTGTATGCCTTATGATGTCTTCATTGAAATCTGGACAACTGAATCTAAAACTGTTGTAACTCAGGAAATCATATTCTCCCCCTTCTCCAAGGTTTGCTTTATAATTTTGTTGTTGTTGTTGTTATTTTAGCAGTGCTTGGCTGGTAGAGTGTGTCACTCTTAATCTTAGGGTTGTAAGTTCAAGCCCCTCATTCTTTTTAGCACTTACTTAATTTAAAAAATTACAAATTTTTTTTGTTGTTTTATTGTTGTAGGTTGTCTCTGTGCCAAAGATCAGCAGGACGTATAAATTTAGGTCTTTTCTGAGAGTATGACTTTCCTTGGGCATGCACAGTTGACTATGTAATTTTACCTGTATACATAGTTGATTTTTATTATTCTTGTCTGACTCCCAAAAGAAGGGGGAAGAAATGAAAGAGGACAGAAGGGCACCGACACTTCAAATGATACCTTGGAAATGATTTCACTTGTAAAGGGAACTTACAGCAGTGCAGGGATTTGCAGCAACCAACAAATTTGGCTTGCACCTCTGTGATCAGAAGCAGTAATCAGCCATCAGAGCACAGATCCCTGATATTTGGGGAACCAGGTCCTTTTTCCCCACCCTTTCTTCTACAAGCTGTGTGAAAGCTGCTCCAGGAATACGTGCTCCAGGAATTACTGCCACCAGGCTAGGGGTGGGGGTGGGTGGCTGCTACGGTGCAAAGAGCTGAGATTAATTGTAGTTAACCTCAGTTTGCCTTTCAAACCATCCCCTGGAATTTGCAAACCTTCAATAGACTACAGAGTGCAAGTGCTTCTACCAGACAGATTTTACCAGTGCAACTGTTGTATAGGTAGGGAGACATTCCTCGTGCATTCTGCTCTGCCATCTTCCCAGCTTCCTCTGCTTTTCTTATACTAATCAGTTATATCAGGTCTCTTCCCTAGTGTGAACTCCTCCAAGAGTGTCCTTCCTCCCACCTTAATGACTCCTACTACTTTCCAAGTGTGGATTTTTTTTTTCATCACATTTTTCAGAATTAGGGAAATCAAGGTTCACAGGGTTTATTGCTTTCTTAAGAACTTACAAAAATTAGGGACGCCTGGGTGGCTCAGT
This sequence comes from Mustela erminea, assembly GCF_009829155.1. Taxonomy (NCBI): domain Eukaryota; kingdom Metazoa; phylum Chordata; class Mammalia; order Carnivora; family Mustelidae; genus Mustela; species Mustela erminea. The sequence continues at coordinate 8,723,799 of NC_045614.1, forward strand.
TGGTTAAGCAGCTGCCTTCGGCTCAGGTCATGATCCCAGCGCCCTGGGATCGAGTCCCACATCAGGATCCTTGCTTGGCAGGGAGCCTGCTTCTCCCTCTGCCTCTGCCTGTCACTCTGCCTGTGCTCACTCTCGCTCCTCTCTCTATGACAAATAAATAAATAAAATCTTAAAAAAAAAAGAACTTATAAAAATTAACCATATAGATGAGATGAAGTTGAACAGTGTTACTCTTACTTCTATTAACTGTATTCTCCTATATAAAAAGTCCTCTGGGAAACTGCTTACACCATTTCCAGAAATGGAAAGGCAGTGGTGCTCCCTTTTGGGGTGAGGGCAGCCTTAATACCCACACACTCTTTTTTTTTTTTTAAAGATTTTATTTATTTATTTGACAGACAGAGATCACAAGTAGGCAGAGAGAAAGAGAGGAGGAAGCAGGTTCCCCACCGAGCAGAGAGCCCGATGTGGGGTTTGATCCCAGGACTCTGGGATCATGACCTGAGCCGAAGGCAGGGGCTTTAACCCACTGAGCCAGCCAGGCGCCCCAATACCCACACACTCTTACAGCAGGGGAGAGTCAATTTAAAATATTCTCTGTGTGCCCTCAATGAGCAAGTGGTGTTACAGGTTAGGGAGAACAGAAACAAAGAAAATGGATGAGGCACTTAACCAAGATATCACAGCCTATCTTAAAAGATCATTTCAAATTAATAATTTAAATTGAGGAAGGGGCATTTGGCTGGCTCAGTCAGTAGAGCATGTGACTCTTGATCTGGGGATCATGAGTTCAAGCACACTGGGCATAGAGCTTACAATGAATGAGTGAATGAATGAATGAAATTAGGGAAATTAGAGAGGTATAGGTGGATTCAACCTGGAGCCAGTCAGATTGCTTGAAAGAAAAAGCTATTTATGTGATGGTTAGGACTTAGCTACAGGAATGATTGGATGGATCAGTAGGGGTGAAAGTTGAGTTGAGACAGAGTTCCAAATTGGCAAATTGGACATGTGTATCCCCAGGGATGGAACATCTGGTGACAACCATGAACTGATGAAGGTTGGAGAGCTCTGAAGCAGAGGAAGAAGTTTAGATTCAATGAGTTGTTTTACATAGCAGTTTGTTAATGGGAAAATGATAGTTTATGGACATCTTTGTAGTCTCAAAGAAATAATTATTTGCCAATACTTATATCCATAAATAATACCTTGGAATTTTTCTTCTCTACCATATGCAAAATACATTTATGACATTTTGATCCATGTATATATTGTAAAATGATGACCACAATCAAGAAAATTAACATATGCAACACCTTACATAGTTACCTTTTCATGTGTGTGATGAGACTGTTTAAGATCTACTCTCTTAGCAAATTTTAAGCATGCAATTTAATATTATTAACTGTATCTCCAGAACTTATGTATCCTGTGTAACGGAAACTTGTTACCACCCTTTGACTAGCATCTTGCCATTTCCCCATCCCTCAGTCTTTAGTAAATATCATCTCACTCTCTGCTTCTGTGAGTTTGACATTGTTAGATTCCACATATAAGTAAGATCATGTCACAACACCTGGATGGCTCAGTCGGTTGAGCACGCCTGACTCTTGACTTTGGCTTAGGTGGTGATCACAGGGTTGTGATCTCAGAGCTGTGAGACTGAGCTCTACAGCAGGCCCCACCCTGGGTCTGGAGCTTGGTTGGAATTCTTTCCCTCCCCTGTCCTCTATCCCTGGCCCCCCTCCCCTGCTCGCTCGCTCTCTCTCAAAATAATAAGTGAGATCATGCAGTATTTGTATTTCTATGTCTGGCTTATTTCACTTAACTAATGTTCTCTAGGTTTATCCATATTGTTGTAAATGGCAGAATTTTTTTTTTAATGTTTCGGGTTGTTGTTTTTTTTTTAAAGATTTTATTTATTCATTTGACAGAGAGAGATCACAAGCAGGCAGAGAGGCAGGCAGAGAGGAGGAAGCAGGCTCCCTGCTGAGCAGAGAGCGCAATGCGGGACTCGATCCCAGGACCCTGAGATCATGACCTGAGCCGAAGGCAGCGGCTTAACTCCCTGAGCCACCCAGGCGCCCTAAGTTGATTTTTGTATATGGTGTGAGATAAGAGCCCGATTTCATTCTTCTGACGTGAATATCCAGTTTTCCTGACACCTTTATTAAAGAGACTTTCCCCATGTCTGTTCTTGGTATCCTTGTAGAAGACCAATTGACAGTAAATATTTAGATCTGTTTCTGGACTCTCTGTTCTATTCCACTGGTCTATATGACCATTTTCATTTCAGTGCAATACTGTTTTGATTATCATGGCTTTGTAGTACACTGTGATGACAAGCAGTACGATTCCTCCAGCTTTTTTCTTCTTATTCAAGATTGCTTTAGTTATTCTGAGTCTTTTGTGGTTCCATCTGAATTTTAGGAATTTTTTTTTTCAGATTCTGGAAAGAATGACATTGCCCGTTTCTTCTAGGTTATCTGATTTTTTGGTATATAATTGTACATAAAAGTCTCTCATGATCTTTTTTATTTTTGAAGCCGCATTACAATGTTTCCTCTTTCTGGCTTTATTTGAATTGTCTTTTTTTGTTTTAAGGTCTAGCTCATTGTTGATTTTACTTTTTCAAAAATCCAACTTTTAGGTTTGTTAATTAGTTTTACTCTTTCTCTATTCTCTATTTCATTTGTTTTTTCTCTAATCTTTGTTATTATTTCCTTCCTTTTGAAACTTTGGGCTTAGTTTGTTCTTTTTGTAGTTTCTTCAAGTTAAATTTAGTTTATTTGAGATCTTTCTTTCTTCTTGGTATTTATCACTATAAAATTCCCTCTTAGCATTGCTTCCGCTGCATCACATGAGTTTTGTTAGGTTGTGTTTTTATTTTCATTTGTTTTGAGATATTTAGAAAACCTCTCTTTGATTTCCTCTCTGAACCAATGGTTGTTCAAGAGTGTGGGAACTAGTTTCCACATATTTGTGAATTTTCTTGCTGTTAATTCATTTCTTTTTTAAAATGTTTATTTTTTAACTTTTTATTTATTAAAATTTTAAAAAAAAATTTATTTACTTGCTCAAGAAAGAGAGAGAGAGCACAAGCAGGGGAAGTGGCAGACAGAGCAGGCAGAAGGAGAAGCAGGCTCCCTGCTGAGCAAGGAGACTGATGTGGGACTCTGACGTGGGAACTCAGGACTCTGGCCAGGATCATGACCTGAGCTGAAGACCCAACACCCAACAGACTGAACCACCCAGGTGTCCTGTTGTTAATTCATTTCCGGTTTCATCACATCTCATACTGTGTGAAAGGATACTTGGGATGATTTTTACCTTCTTAAATGTACTAAGTCTTGTTTTGTGACCTAACCTGTGATCCTATGCTCTATCCTGGAGAATGTTCTATGAGGATTTGAGAAGAATGTGTGTTCTGCTTGGATGAAAAGTTCTCTCTATATATATCTTTCCTTCTCTCTGTGTATAATTCCTTAGTTCCACTTGATATAGAGTTCAAGGTAGCTATTTCCTTTATGATATTCTGTTTGGATGTTCTGTCCATTAATGAAAGCAGGTTATCAAAGTCTCATATTATTATGATATTGTCAGTTTCTTCCTTCACGTGTAAGTATTTGCTTTATGTACTTAGGTGTATTTATGTGGTGGGTACATACATGTTTAAAATTGTTAAATCTTTCTGTTCAACTGACTTTTCTAAACTTTACGTGGTGACCTTCATCTATTTATTATGAAGCAGACTTCTGCCTCTTTTAAGTTCATATTACCATTAATATATCATTTTTATTATGCTGAAAAGACTTTTTTTTTTTTGCTTCTTTGCCTCAGTCTGTTTCACACATACTGCTTTGTGAAGTGTGGGTCATCCAATTTACTTGCCCACCCCACTGCTTATGGGACAGAGTTGACTAGTTCATTTTTTTTTAATCTTGATGATAATGTCATTCTTCTTTTTGTCTTTAAGTGTTGGTGCATTATTAAATTTTGTACACATTGGGAAAAAATTGCTGGGCTACAGATTATAGGTAAATTCAAATTTACTAGGAAATGCCGATAGAAGGTATGAGTTAACTATCTGACCATTTATACATGTGCATTTATTTATTCTCTGCAATTTTCCAGCACCTTCTATTTTTGCCTATATGGTGTTACACAGACTTTCCATGTGATTATATATTGTTTTAGTTAATTACCATTGGTGTTGAGCATTTTTCCTATATGGTCAATCATCTTCTGATTGAAATTTCTGTCATTTTCTCATATTTAATTTATTTGTACATTTATTGATTTCTTGTCCTTTTTTTTTTTTTTAAAGATTTTATTTATTTATTTGAGAGAGAGACAGGGAGAGAGAGCATGAGCGAAGAGAAGGGCAGAGAGAGAAGCAGACTCCCCGTGGAGCTGGGAGCCCGATGCGGGACTCGATCCCGGGATTCCGAGATCATGACCTGAGCCGAAGGCAGTTGTCCAACCAACTGAGCCACCCAGGCGTCCCGATTTCTTGTCCTTTTTTACTATTCTGCACACTAATCCTTCATCATCATTAAAATATTTTCTCCCAAATTCACTTTCTCCCAAATTTTGACTCAATTCTACATTTTTATGGACTTTTCTTAATTTTTAAAAAAGGTGTTATTTATTTATTTCAGAGAGAGAACGAGAGAGAGAGAGAGAGAGCGAGCAGGAACATGGAGGAGAGGGAGAAGTAGGCTCCCCACAGACCAGGTAACTGGATGCAGGACTCGATCCTAGGACCCTGAGATTGTGACCCGAGCTGAAGGCAGATGCTTAACTGATTGAGGCACCCAGGTACCCCTGTTCTTAATACACTTTTTAAGATTTTTAATTTATTTATTTGACAGAGAGAGAGAGAGACAGCGAGAGAGAGAATACAAGCTGGGGGAGTAAGAGAGGGAGGAGCAGCCTTCCTGCTGATCAGGGAGCCCGATGCAGGACTCTATCCCAGGACCCTGGGATCATGACCTGAGCCAAAGCCTGTTCTTAATTTTAATAGAGTTGACTTTGTCCATCTCTTTGGGTCTACTTCTTTTCTTCCTTTTTTTTCCCCCCAAACTAAAGTCTCACATATTTATTTCTGAACTCACCTACTAATGCAGAAGCATAGAAACAAAGAGAAAAATTATTTCCTGAATAAAATATGCCTGACTATTCAGAGATTGTGGTGATGTTTTCACTGTGGCCCGGTGAGATGTTAGGACCATGGCGCAGCATAAACACATGGGCCATCTCATGTGTGATTCCTTGTAGACCCAGCTTGGTTCTTCTCCAGTGTCTCTTCTTGGGGTTGTACCTGATTTTATTACAGGCTTTCATCTGAGTCCATTGGGGAATGGGACAATTCTGCTTTTGTTTCTCAGCCACAATCACTTGATTCTACAAATCTTGGGAGAACACATGGTGAGTCAGCCAGACACACGACAAAGGTAGAGAAAGCTCTCCCTACAATGAAGCTGTAAAAAAACCCCACATTTGCCTGTAACTTTGAAAGCATTCTATTTCTGTCTTTCATAGGTAGCTCTACAATAATTATTGTATGTGGATATGATGAGCAGGTGATTCATTATTCTACTGTAGGTAACCATTTATCATTTCTCTGTGTTAAAATGTCCATAATTACCTGTTCTGTCATAGGTTCTTGTATTTTAAATTGATGCCCTTGTTCCAGAAATTCCCATTTCGCTCTGGTCTGTTTGTACATATCTCTACTGATACCATATTGTCCCGATTACTACAGATTGAAAAGCCTCGATATAGGCTAAGAAAGTGCCTTCCTAACTTAGTCCATTTGGGCTACTATCACAAATTACCATAGAATGGGTCTCTTCAATGACAAACCTTTGTGTCTTATGGTTCTGGTGGCTGGGAAGTCCAAGTTTAAGATGCTAGAAGATCTGGAGTCTGGTAAAGACTGACCTCTTGGTTTGCAGATGGCTGTGATCTCATTGTATCCTCACATGGTAGAATGGAGAGGGAAGAAACAAACTCTTGTCTCTTCATATAACCGCATTCATGAGATTTCTATCCTTATGACCTAATTACTTCTTAAAGGCTCCACCTCCTAATACCGTCACACTGCAGGGCAGGATTTCACCATGTGAATTTTGGAGGACACAAACATTCAGTCTCATGATACTCTCTAACAGCACTCTGTACAAAATCCCAGCTATTCTTAGACATTTGTCTTATGTTTTGGTTTTTAAAAGGAGTTTTAATTGAGCTCAAAAACAAAACATGGGTGTCTGGCTGGCTCAGTTGGTAAAGCATGTGACTCTTGATCTCGGGCTTGTTAAGTTTGAGCCCCATGTTGAGTGTAAAGATCACTTAAAGATAAAATCTTTAAAAGATAAAGCAAAAACAAAACAAAACAAAACTCTGATTGTGAATTTAATGGAATTTATTAAAACACTAGATCTAGGGACGCCTGGGTGGCTCAGTTGGTTAAGCAGCTGCCTTCGGCTCAGGTCATGATCCCAGCGTCCTGGGATCGAGTCCCACATCGGGCTCCTTGCTCGGCAGGGAGCCTGCTTCTCCCTCTGCCTCTGCCTGCCATTCTGTCTGCCTGTGCTCGCTCTCTCTCCCTCTCTCTGACAAATAAATAAAATCTTAAAAAAAAATAAAAACACTAGATCTACATGGGAAGTGATTACATCACTGTGATATTCAGTCTCCTTTTGAAGGACATATGTCATTTTAACATTTATTTCACATGATACCTTGATGTCATTCAATCTATACTTTTTCCACCCTAGCCATTTAATAGGATTTTAAGAAAATTAGCTTTAATAGAAATTTATTAAAACTATAGCTATGATATCTTCTAAAAATTTACTTCTAGTGTCTTATTGCTAGTAATTTGAACTGCACTGAAAGTTATTTCATTTTTTTAAAGACTTATTTATTTGAGATATATATATATATATATATATATATATATAGAGAGAGAGAGAGAGAGAGAGAAAGAGAGAGAGAGAGACAGGGAAAGAAAGAATGGAACCAGGGGCAGAAGCAGGGGAAAAGGGAGAGAAAATCCTCAAGCAGACTCCCCACTGAGTGCAGAGCCTGACCCAGGGCTCGATCCCAGGACCCTGATATCAGGACCTGAGGCAAAATCAAGTCAGACACTCAACTGACTGAGCCACACGGCTGCCCTGAGATTTATTTTCATATTGAGTTTTACATTCTGGAAGCTTACTAAAATATTACATATATGGAAGATAAATGAAATAATTGCACAGTCAACTGAAACAGTATAAAGGAAATCCATATAATGTCAATCAGGCCAGGACTTGGAAGAACACTTTATACCATCCATCGCACTCAAGACATCACTTAAGGAAACAATCATTCCATCTCTTTCCAGATGGAGTTAGTGTCATGAATTATAAGACAATTTCCATGCTTTTTTTTCATAGTTTTGTAACTTGTATATGCATCCCTATGTTGATATATTTTTTTTTTGTTTTTATGCAAATGGCATCATAATATATATATACTATGTCAGGTTTCATTTTTACACACTTATGAATCTTCCATGGAATGGTAATTCATTCTTTCTTTTTAGTTAATAGACTGTTTTTCAGAACAGTTTTAGGTTCACCCAAAAAATGAGCAGCTATTAGAGTTCTCTTATACCCTTTCCCCCCGACTCACTGTTTCCCCGAGTTTTAACATTTTGCATTAGTGCAGTGCATTTGTCACAACTGATGAACCAGTGTATTACATTTGATGATGATTAGAGTTGACAAACTGATACATTATTATTAATTAAATTCTTAGTTCACAGTAGGGCTCACTCTTTGTGTTTTATAGTTTTATGGGTTTTGACAAATGTGTGGTGTCCTGTATCCACCATCAGGGTACCACACAGTAGTTTTGCAGCCCTGAAAATCCCTTGTGTTTCATTTATTCATTTCTCTTCCCCTTCTTTGCTTTGCCTCACCAAATCCCTGGCCACCACTGATCTTCCTACTATCCCAATAGTTTTTCCTTTTCCAGAACGTTATTTGGTGGAATCATGCAGTGTCTAGCCATTTCATACTGGCTTCTTTTACTTACTAAAATTGCACTTAAGGTCTCTCCATGTTTTTTTCTGTGGCTTGATAGTTCATTTCTATTTATCACTGAATAACATTTAGTTCTATAGATGCACCACACTTTGCTCATCCATTCGTCTATTGAAAGGTGCATCTTGGGTGCTTCAAGTTTTTGGCCGTTGTGAATAGAGCTGCTAGAAACATTTGCGTGAAGACTTTTGTGTGGATATAACTTTTCAGCTCATTTGGGTAAATACTTAGGAGTGAGATGGCTGAGTTTTATGGTAAGGCAGTGTAAGCTCGTAAGAGAAGCCAGAATATCATCCAAAGCGATTGAGCTATTTTCTATTCATACTAAAAACGGAGGAGAGTTCCTGTTGCTTCACAGCTTTGCCAGCATTTTTTGTTGTCAGTGTTTTGGATTTTACTCTATTAGGTGTATTGTGGAACCTCATTGTTTTTTTTTTTTAAGATTTTATTTATTTATTGGACTGACAGAGATCACAATTAGGTAGAGAGGCAGGCAGAGAGAGAGAGAGAGAGAGAGAGGAGGAAGCAGGCTCCCTGATGAGCAGAGATCCTGAGGTGGGGCTTGATCCCAGGACCCTGGGATCATGACCTGAGCCAAAGGCAGAGGCTTTAACCCACTGAGACACCCAGGTGCCCCTCATTGTTGTTTTAATTTGCAATTTCCTAGCTACATATGGTGTTGAGCATCTTGTCATGTGTTTATTTTGCTATCTGAGTATCTTCTTGGGTGAGCTACCTTTCCAGATTTTTTGCCTGTCTTTAAATTAAGTTGTTTGTTTTCTTACTGAGTTTTAAGAATTCTTTGTATCGTTTGGATACCAATCCTTTATCAGATGTGTACTTGGCAAATATTTTGTCTCAGTCTTTGGATTGTACTTTCCTTCCCTTAACAAGGTCTTTTGAAAAGTAAAAAAATTTTAATTTTGGTGAAGTTCAATTTATCAATTTTTTCATTCATGGATCATGGTTTTGGGGTTGTATCTGAAAGTCTCATTGCCAAACCCAAGTCATCTGGATTTTCTCTTATGATATCTTTCAGAAGTTAAAATTTTTCATTTTACATTTAGTTTTATGAGTTCCATTTTTAGTGAATTTTTGTGAATATTGTAAAGTCTGCATCTAATTAATTTCCTTGCACATGGTTGTCCAGGCATTCCATCACCATTTGTTGAAAAGACAATTTGTTGAAAGGATTTTCTCCATTGAATTGTCATTGCTTCTTTGTTAAAAATCAGTTGACTATATACGTGTGCTTATTTGGGGGTGTCCTGTTCCATTTCTCTCTCCCTCTCTCTCATTTTTGGCAAAACCACACTGTCTCGATCACTGTAGCTTTATAGTAAGTCCTGACTTCAGGTATTGCCAGATCTGTGACTTTGCTCTTTATCAGTATTGTGTTGCCTATTCTGAGTCTTTTATCCTTCTTTCTTTTTTTAAAGTAGGCTTCACACCCACCAGGGAGTCCAATGAGGAGCTTGAATTCACAACCTTGAGATCAAGACCTGACCTGAGATCAAGAGTTGGACATCTAGGGGCACCTGGGTGGCTCAGTGGGTTAAGCCTCTGCCTTTGGCTCAGGTCATGATCTCAGGGTCCTGGGATCGAGCCCCATATTGGGCTCTCTGCTCAGCGGGGAGCCTGCTTCCCTCCCTCTCTCTCTGCCTGCCTCTGTGCCTACTTGTGATCTCTGTCTGTCAAATAAATAAATAAAATCTTTAAAAAAAAGAGTTGGACATCTAACTGACTGAGCCACCCAGGCACCCCAGAGCCTTTGGCCTATCCATGTAAGCTTTATTTATTTTATTTTATTTATTTATTTGACACATATCTCCCCACCAAGCCGAGAGCCCAACGCGGGGCTCGTTCCCAGGACCCTGAGACCATGATCCAAGCTGAAGGCAGAGGCCTAACCCTCTGCACCACCCAGGCGCCCCAAGCTATATAAACTTTAAAATTGGTTGTTGTTATCCAAAATAACTTGCTAGGATTTTGTTGGGATTATGTTGAATCTATAGTTCAAGTTGGGGAGAACTGACATCTTAACATTATTAAATCTTCTGATCCCTGAACATGGAATGTTTTCCCATTTATTTAGATCTTCTTCAGTTTTTTCCAACAAGGTTTTGTAGTTTTCAGAGTCTAAGTTTTACACTTTGGGGGTTCGGTTTATTCTTATATAGTTTATAAGTGCTATGGTAAGTAGATATTAGAAGATGAAGGAGGGTCAGTAACGTGTCCTCCAGACTGAGAAGGCACTTAAAGACCAAAAAATGAAGGAAACCAGTCCATGCTGTTTACAGTTTTATTTAGGGTAATTTACTGACAGGGAGGACTTGGGTGGACAAAGAGTCCCGCTGCTGAGCAACTATTCTCTGCCAAGTCTGGACTTTAATCTCCAGCTTTTACTGAACAAGGGACATGTTGGTGAGGCCACAGGGTAGTTACCTAAAGTGGCACTACCCAGGAGTGGCTCGGTGAGTCAAGCATCCAGTTAAGCATCCACCTCTGGATTTCAGCTCAGGTCATGATCTCAGGATCATGAGATCGAGCCCCACGCGGGGCTCCATGCTCAGCAGGAAGTCTGCTTATGGGTGTCTCTCTCCCCTCTGTCCCTCCCCCTGCTCTCTCTCTTTCTCTTTCTCTCTTAAATAATTATATAATAAATAAATAAAATAATTAATAATTAATTAAGAAAAAAGTGGCACCCTCCGTGCACCAGTTATCTCTACTGGTTATCTAAAGCTGTGCCTTCTCCTTCTGTGAGTCACTTTAGGGAGGATCAGAACAAGTCTTCCCACATTCTGGTCAGGACACACGTTAGCCTCTGAGGTGCCTGGAACTCATAGGCCGAGGGAAGTCACTGCACCGGCATGAGCAAGAGGGAAGGCCAAAGATTGAGTCAGTGTTGTCAGCACTCTTACCATAGACTTGTTTTCTCAATTTCATTTCAACATATTTTATGGCAAGTGTATAAGAATACAATTGATCCTTGTATATTAATTTTGTCTCTCCAATCTTGCTGAGCTCATGTAATCATTCTAATAGTTTTTTAGAAGATTCCTGAGGATATTCTACATCATCTGTTTTATTCCTTCCTGTCCAATCTGGATGTCTTTAACTTCTTTCTTCTGGCCTAAGTGAGCTGGTTATAACATCTGATACCATGTCGAATAAAACTAGCAAGAGTGGACATTCTTGTCCTCATTCTGATTTTATGGGTAAAAAGATCCTTTCTATCACTATTAATTATGATCTTAACTGTCCCTTGTCAGCCTGTGGAAATTCTCTTCTGTTAATAGTTTGCTGCATGTTTTGTTTTTTTTTTAAATCATGAAACAGTGTTGGATTTTGTCACATGCTTTTCTGTCTATGGAGTTGAGTTTTGTTTGTTATTCTTTTGCTATGATGTACTATAATAACTGATTTGGGGGGTTAAACTAAGCTTGTATACCTGGGATATAAATTCTACTTGGTCATATTGTATAATTCTTTTTTTTAAAGATTTTATTTATTCATTTGACAAACAGAGATCACAAGTAGGAAGAGAGAGAAGAGGAAGCAGGCTCCCTGCTGAGCAGAGAGCCCAATGTAGGGCTCGATCCCACGACCCTGAGATGGTGACGCAAGCTGAAGGCAGAGGCTTTAACCCCCTGAGCCACCCAGGTGCCCCAGTTCTTTTATATGTCTCTGAATTCAGTTTGCTAGTACTTTGTTGAGGACTTTTATGCCCATATTTATAAGAAATTGGTGCATGTGTATGTGTGTGTTTGCGTGTGTGTGTGTGTGTGTGTGTGTGTGGTGTCTTATTCTGACCTGGTGTATTACTGACCTTGTAGACTAAGTTGGGAAGTGTTCACTCTTCTATCTTTTGGAAGAGTTTGTGAAGAACTGGTATTAATTCTTTTTTTTTTTTAACCCCAACTCCGAACTGGTATTAATTCTTTAAGCATTTGGTAGAATTCAGCAGTGAGGCTGTCTGGGACTGGGTTTTTGTTTTACTTTTAACAAGCTTAATTTTTAATTTATTTTTAAAAGATTTTACTTATTTGCCAGAGAGAGAGAGAATGAGAGAGCGCACAAGGCAGGGGGAGGGGCTGGCAGAGGGAGAAGCAGGCTCCCCACTGAGCAAGGAGCCTGATGTGGGACTTGACACCAGGACCCTGGGATTGTGACCTGAGCTGAAGGCAGATGCTTAACCAACTGAGCCACCCTGGTGTCCCAACAAGCTTTATTTTTTTGGGGTATTTTAGTTTCACACCAAAATTGAACAGAAAATACAAAGTTCTCACATGCCCCTATCTCCATACGTGTGCAATTTCCTCCAATATCAACATCTTACACTAGAGTGGTCTACTTGTTACCATCAATGAAGCTACACTGACACATTATTATCACCAAAGTTTACAGATTACTTTAGAATTCACTCTCGGTGTTGTACATGTTATGGGTTTTGACAAATGTGTTGATGACATGTATCCACCATTAAGGTATCCTATAGATTATCATATAGATTAATTTTATGCCCTAAAAATCCTCTGTGCTCTGCCTCATCATCCCTCTTCCCCCCTATAGCTAACCTCTGACCTTTTACTGTCTCATAGCTTTGCCTTTTTTAGAATGTCATATAGTCATAATCATATAATATCTAATATTCAGATGGGTTGCTTTTACTTAGAGATATGCATTTAAGTTTCCTCCATGTCTTTTAATGACTTGAGAGCTCACTTCGTTTTAGCATTATGTAATATCCCATTGTCTGCATGGAGCATTTGTTTACCCATTCATCTACTGAAGGACACCTCCATTGCTCCCAACTTTTGGCAATTATAAATAAAGCTGTGATACACATTCATGGGCGGTTTTTTATGTAGGCCTGAATTTTCAACTTATGAGGGTAAATCCACCTTTGGGCATTGGTTCAAGGGCTAGGAGACTCCCCTCTGCCACACTGAATCAGGGTAAGACAATTTACCCTGTGAAGATCAAGTGAATATTGGACTGTGATGAGGTCTGAGAAATCCCAGTACTGAGGCAGCTGGAGAGCCACATGCAAACGAAAGGAGTTGACTCTTACTTACTCACAGCACATACAATAATCTATCAAACATGAAACAAAGACCCAAACATAAGAGGTTAAAATATAGTACTCTTTTTTTTTTTTTTAAGTAGGCTCCATGACCAGTGTGGAGCTCAGTGTGGGGCTTGAACTCACGACCCTGAGATCAAGAACTGAGCTGAGATCAAGAGTTGGATGCTTAAATGACTGAGCCATCCAGGTGCTCCAAAACGACAACATTCTTAAAAAAAAAAAAAAATACAGGATATATTCATGACCTTGGAGTTGGGAAATAATTCTTATATGACACTGTAGGGGCCCAGGACAGACCATCCCAAATTGGTTATTTTGAATTATTTACTTAAGAAATGGTCAGTGCAGGAAGAACACTGTGACCCTCCTTTATCTTCAGAAAGCAGGAAATAAATATCCCAAGTGAAAAGTAATCTCCCTGCAGCAGGTAGTAAAGAGACATCCTATTGTTAAAGAAAGGGGATTTGGGGCCAGAAAAGCCTATATAAACAAACCTTGTTACCTTTACCAATTTACTTCCCCAGTTCAAATTCTGCTTAGAATGCCTTACTAATTGAAGCTCCCCAAATAAGTTTTCGTTGTACTGTTTATTCCTCAAAGATTCATGTTTCTTTGTCTAAAACATATAAAAGCTTCAAGCTTTTGTCTTTTCTTTGGGTCTCAAATTTATTATTGGGCCTCCATGTACATGTTTTCTTTTTCCTCCTCTTAATTCATCTCATGTCAATGTAATTCTTAGGCCACCAAGAAGAATCTTAAAGGCCAGAGAAAAAAATTTTCCTTCCCAACAACACCTAAGGCAAAAATAGGGAAGAAAGAAAGAAGGAGAAAAATATTTTGGACTTCATAAAAATTAATAACTTTTTTGCTCCAAAGGACACTACCAAGAAAATGAATATATCCAGGGCACCTGGGTGGCTCTTGATTTTGGCTCAGGTCATGGTCTCAGGGTCCTGAGATCGAGCCCTGCATTAGGCTCTGTGCTCAGTGTGGAGTCTGCTTGAGAATCTCTCCTTCTCTCTCTGCTCTTTCCCCTGTTCCTACTCTCTGAATAAATAAATAAATAAACTTAAAAAAAAAAGATTTTTATTTATTTATTTGGGAGAGAGTGAGAGTAAGAGAGATCACAGAAGGAGAATGAGAAGCAGACTCCTCCCTGAGTGGGCAGCCCAATGTGGGGCTCAATCCCAGGACCCTAAAATCATGACCTGGGCTGACGGCAGATGCTTAAGTGACTTAGCCACATAGGTGCCCCTAAAATCTTAAAAAAAGAAAGAAAGAAAGAAAATAAACAGACCTGTTGGATTCCTTGTATACTATTGGTGGGAATATAAAATTGTACCACTAATATGGAAAACAATATGGTGGTTCCTTAGAAATTACAGAGTTACTACACGCTTGAGCAATTCCTCCCCTGTATATATACCCCAAAGAATTCAAAACATGAACTCAGATATATTTATAAACTATTTTTCTAAGTAAAAGGCAAAAGATTTATTTGATCTAAAGAGAAATCAGAGTGTTATGGATATTTGTTCATAGGACCCTTATTCACAATAGCCAAAATGGAAACAACCCAAGTGTCCATGAAGGGATGAATGTCGTACATACATACAATGGGATACGATTCAGCTTCAACAAGGAAAGAATTCCCGGGCGCCTGGGTGGCTCAGTGGGTTATGCCACTGCCATGATCTCGGGGTGCTGGGATCGAGTCCCGCATGGGGCTCTCTGCTCAGCGGGGAGCCTGCTTCCTCCTCTCTCTCTGCCTGCCTCTCTGCCTACTTGTGATCTCTCTCTCTGTCAAATAAATAAATAAAATCTTTAAAAAAAAAAAAAAAAAAAAGAAAAGAATTCCCGACCCAGGCTACAACATGCATGAACCTTGAGGACAATATGCTAAGTGAAATAAGCCTGTTCTCAAAGCACAAATACTGCATGATTCTGCTTATATGAGGTTCCTATAGTAGTGAAATTCATAGAGAAGGAAAATGGAACTGTGGTTGCCGGGGGCTGGACAGACGTGTGAATGGGGAGTTGTTGTTTAATGACTACAGTTTCAGCTTTGCATGATGAAAACAGTTCTGGAGACTGGTTTCCCAATGTCAGTGTACTACATACTACTTAACATACTACTTACATTCACTTAAAATGATATTAAGATGTTGGGGTGCTTGGGTGGCTCAGTGGGTTAAGCGACTGCCTTTGGCTCAGGTCATGGGATCAAGTCCCATCAGGCTCTCTGCTCAGCGGGAGTCTGCTTCTCCCTCTGACCCTCCCCTTCTCGTGCTCTCTCTCTCTCTCTTTCATTCTCTCTCTCAAATAAATAAAAATTTATTTTTTTAAATAAATGATTAAAAATGATTAAAAATGATTTTCCTTTTAAAAATGATTAAGATGTTAAATTTATAGTATGTGTATATATATATTTTTAAAGATTTTATTTATTTATTTGACAGAGAGATCACAAGTAGGCAGAGAGGCAGGCAGAGAGAGAGCAGGAAGCAGGCTCCCTGCTAAGCAGAGAGCCCAGTGTGGGGCTTGATCCCAGGACCCTGAGATCATGACCTGAGCTGAAGGCAGAGGCTTGAACCCACTGAGGCACCCAGGTGCCCCTATAGTATGTGTATATTGCCGCAATCAAAAATAACATGTTTTAGAGCAAGAGAGAGAAAACATGCCCCACAGAATGGAAGAAAATTTTGGAGAAAATATATTTGATAAGGTATTTGTATCGAGTATCCACCATATAAAGAACTACATATCAAAAGTAAAAAGCCAAATAACCCAATTTAAAAATAGCAAAGCACCCAAACAGATATTTTTCCAAGGGAGATATACCAATGGTCAAGAGTATATGAAAATTCGCTGGACGTGATCACACATCAAGGAAAAGCAAGTCAAAATCACAATGAGATACAACTTCACACCCACTAGAATGGCTAGACTCAACAAATGAGAGAATAATAAGTGTATTCGAGTATATGCATACACTGGAGCCCCCATACACTGCTTGTGGAACTATAAGTGATTCAGCCACTTTGGAAAACAGTCTGGCATTTCCTCAAAGATTAAATGGAGAATTTCCATAAGAGCCATCAATTCCACTCCCAGGCATATGTCCAAGTGAAAGAAAAACACAACAAAAACAAACAAACAAAAAAAACAAAAACGTACATGAATAGCATTCATAAGAGTCGAAAGGTAGTATAACAAACCAGATGTCCATTAATGGATGAAACGGATGAAGAAAACTCACTGGATCCTGTGAAAATGAATAAAGGGAAACCTCATTGACGATGGTGCCAGGAGGCCAGCAGGGGGAGCTCTCGGGCCCTACCGCTCCTGATCAGTTGCAAACTCCACAGAACAGGGGAACCTTGTAAATTCTTTTTGCGGTAGCTACTTGACTACCCCAGCCGCAGGAAGAAAGTTTTTTTTCTCCTCCCTTGGCAATAGCCAATGAGAGACTGTCAGACTCCGCCAATGAAAAGCCCCTATACTTTGAACTTCCAGTTTATTCCAATAGACTTTTTGTTCGCAAAATCCTGCCCACTCTCTCCCCTTTCTTCCACAAAAGAGCCTTTTTCTCCTTTTTCTCCAGCCTTGCCTATGGTTTTGCCCTGTCTTGCTTGTTCCAAATTGCAATTCTCTACTTTTCTCGAATAATCCCATTTTTGCTGGTAAAATAACTGCCGGTTTTATTTTTTAAATTTTTTGCTTAAGATTTTTTTTTTTAAGCAATTTATTTGATAGAGCCTGAGAGAGAGCCTGAGAGAGAGCGAGCGAGCACAAAGGGGGGCAGGGGTAGAGGGAGAAGCCAACTTCCTGCCAAGCAGGGAGCCAGATGAGGGACTTGATCCCAGGACCCTGAGCTCATGCTTGAGTTGAGCGAAAGGAGACGCTTTCCTGACAGGCGCCCTATTTTTGAGGTTAATAATCCACACAATGGGCTATTATTCAGCTGCAAAAACAAATGAGGTATCGATACATGCTACAACATGAATATATTTTAAAAAACGTATGCTAATGTAAACGGTCCAATTTTAGTATATGTGCTGCGGAAGCGAGCAGGATGATGTAAACAAATTCAGCAGAGTAAATGAAGTTAACCATAAAGACTACTTCTTACATAATTTCATTCATAAGAAAGTCAATGAATATTAGTCATGATCTCAGGGTCCTGGGATCGAGCCCCACATCAGGCTCTCTGCTCGGTGGGTAGACTGCTTCTCCCTCTCTCTCTCTGCTTGCCTGCCTCTATGCCTACTTGTGATCTCTCTCTGTCAAATAAATAAATAAAATCTTTTTTTAAAAAAAGTATATAGAAGGGCCCTTCGGTGGCCCAGTGTGTGAGGCATCCCACTCTTGTTTTCAGCTCAGGCCTGATCTCTTGGTGATGAAAGGAGCCTCATGCAGGGCTCACCCTCAGCATGGAGCCTGCTTGAGATTCTCTCTCTCTCCCTCTGCCCCTTCTGCTCATGCTCTCTCTCTCTCCAGAATAAATAAATCTTTAAAAATAAATAAAATCTGGGGTGCCTGGGTGGCTCAGTTCATTAAGCGACTGCCTTCAGCTCCGCTCAGGATCCTAGGATTGAGCCCCACATGGGGCTCCCTGCTCAGTAGGGAGCCTGCTTCTCCCTCTCCCACTCCCCTGCTTGTGTTCCCTCTCTTGCTGTGTGTTTCTCTCTGTTGAATAAATAAAATCTTAAAAATAACTAACTAGGGGTGCTTGAGTGCCTCAGTGGGTTAGGCCTTCTGCCTTTGGCTCAGGTCATGATCTCAGGGTCCTAGGATCGAGCCCCACGTCCGACTCTCTGCTCCTCGGGAAGCCTGCTTCCCCCTCTCTCTCTGCCTACTTGTGGTCTCCCTCTGTCAAATAAATAAATAAAATTTAAACTAACTAACTAAATAAAACCTATAGAGATAGAAAGTAGATTAATGGTTGCCCAGGGCTGAAGGCAGGAAGAGGAAAATGGTTAAGAACTTTTTGAGATTATGAAAATATTATAAAATGGCGATTATTGCATATATTTTTAATACATTGTACTGAAAATCATTGCACTGTACACTTTAAAGGGGTCCATTGTTATGTCTGGATAAACTGTTCAAATGAAGGGGTAAACGCATTAAGTTTTTCAGTGCCAGAGTTTTGCCATCCAATCTGTTAAGTGTTTTAGTAGTTTTCAGGTGCAACCCAAATTTATAGGATGATTTGTTTTTCTTATCAGTGAAAATAAGAATTCAGTTGCCTTAGGAATATTATAGCCTTTCACACGTCAAAGTCCTCTAGGCACACACTCAAAATTTGATGTAAATTTCCTTCCAGTGTGAAAGGTACACCTGAGAACTTATTGAACCCGGCTCATAGTTTGTGGTTGTTCCCAGAGGAGTCCCTGTGCTTAGCATAGAGCTGTAAGATTCTAACTTCCCATCAGAGCCAAGGAGTGAGAGGTTAAGGGGTTCTTTAAATTACCAAATATATGTGGGTGGCCAAGGAAAGGGTGGAAAGCTGCAATCAATGGTCAAAAATCAAAATGGGGAGGGGGCTCCTGGGTTGCTCAGCGGGTTAAGCGTCTGACCTGTTCAGGTCATGGTCTCAGGGTCCTGGGATCAAGCCTCTCGTCGGGCTCCCCACTCAGCGGGGAGTCTGCTTCTTCCTCTAGCTCTCTCTGCTCGTACTCTCTCTCTCAAATAAATAAAATCTCTTAAAAAAATAAAGATGGGGCCGGACCCATTATTATATATGGCTAGGTGACTTTTAAGCGTCTGTGTTTTTAAACGAGGGTCACAGTTCCATGAGTGCTTTCTTGCCAAGCTCCCGACCTCTAGACGACAACAAACCCTCCTATTCCAGTTTTTTGGCATGGTCGCCCCCTCTTCCTCCACCACTGGTAAGACCATCTAGAAACCGAGTCTTTTTTTTTTTTTTAAGGTTTTATTTATTTGTCAGAGAGAGGGCAAGCAGGGGGAGCAGCAGGCAGAGGGAGAAGCAGGCTCCCTGCTGAGAAAGGAGACCCACGCAGGGCTCGATGGGAGGACACTGAGGTCATGACGCGGGCAGAAGGCAGACGTTTAATGGGCTGAGCCACCCGAGTCTTGAATTCCCTGGGCACACCTGCCTCCCATTCCGGTGCAGGTAAATGCAAACATCCTGGAGAGGCCAAGTACTGCTGCAAAAGTGAAAGCAGTGTCAGTTCACCCACGTGACCACCAGCTGCAGTTACTCTGTCCAATCAGGGGCGCCGCCAGGGCAGGGGGGTGTGGCCACGCTCCGCAGCCACGTGGACGCTTGTGATCTTGCTCGCGGTCAAGTCTCACCTCGGCTTAAAGGTCCCGGGTGGCTCTGCTGCCGCGTCTATAGCGCGGAGAGCTGTCCCGGGTGCGGGAGCCGTAGGGACGACGCTGGTGGACCGAGAAGCCGGGAAATGGTGAGTGTGCGGGGCCGGGTGTGCCAGGAAGGGGGTTAGGGGCTGGCGACGGGCGGTGGCGGGGACCCAACCTCCCGCGGGAGCCCCCGAGTCTGCGGAGCCAGAATCCCTGGTGGCGCCGCTAGGACCTC
Organism: Mustela erminea; assembly: GCF_009829155.1. Classification (NCBI taxonomy): domain Eukaryota; kingdom Metazoa; phylum Chordata; class Mammalia; order Carnivora; family Mustelidae; genus Mustela; species Mustela erminea. The sequence continues at coordinate 8,743,546 of NC_045614.1, forward strand.
AGTCCCCTCCCGGGCGCCCGCCTCCTGTCCCGTCTCTGCGTGCAGCCGCGTGTCCCCCAGTCGTGCGGTGACCACGGGGATCATCAGGGAACAGTAGTGACTCTGTTTTTGAGGTTAGCGTGTGTGTGGGTGTTGTGGTCTTTGGGGTCCCCAGTCCTTCCTTTGTCCTGAGGGGCACCCGTTTTCTCCTGAGTGTTCCACATTTGGGGGAAGCAGAGGGTCAAATCCAGGATCCTTTCCCCCAGTCTAGCTCTTCCTAAGGGTAGCAGTAAATCCCGAAATTTCTGTATCGCTCTCCGCGTCCCCAAACGCCGCCTTCTGATTCACAGCATCGTCCACTATTAGTCTCCGTGGTGCGTTTCAACCTGAGCCAGTGTTTTAACTGCTTATCAGTTTCCCATAGTCAATGGCCAGCTGTTTTTAAAAGGTTTATTTTTTGTTTGTGGTTATTTTTTTTAAAATATTGTAATTCTATTTTTCTTTTCAGTGTTCTTAGATTCATTGTTTATGCACCCCACCCAGTGCTCCAAGCAATATGTGCCCTCCTTAATACCCACCGCCAGGCTCACCCATCCCCCCCCAAAACCCTCAGTTTGTGTCTCAGAGTCCACAGTCTCTCATGGTTCCTCTCCCCCTCCGATTTCCCCAACTCACTTCTCCTCTCCTTCTCGCAGTGTCCTTCGTGTTACTCCTTATGCTCCACAAGTAAGTGAAACCATATGATAAATGGCTCTCTTTGCTTGATTTATTTCACTCAGTATAATCTCTTCCAGTCCCCACCGTGTTGATACAAAAGTTGGGTATTCATCCTTTCTGATGGAGACATAATATTCCATTGTATATATGGACCACATCTTCTTTATCTATTTGTCTGTTGAAAGGCATTTTGGCTCTTTGCACAGTTTGGCGACCGTGGCCATTGCTGCTATAAACATTGCAATACAGATGGCCCTTCTTTTCACTACATCTGAATCTTTGGGGTAAATACCCAGTAGTGCAATTGCAGGGTCATAGAGTAGCTCCATTTTTAATTTCTTAAGGCAGACACATGAAAAAATGTTTGTGGTTATTTTACTTGAGAAGCAGCAAATTAACCACCAGGAGCTACGTTGTATGAAATCCCACGCCTCTCCCTCACCACAATATACCCTCCAGGATGTTTCCTGGGCACAGACATCCTATGGGAAGTCCTTTGGGTAGAGATGTATCTTTGGAAACTTTTCTGGGTGATCTCTCCTGTCAGCACTGCTCCTCCCTAGGTTTGTCCCCTTCAAAGTTTTTTTTCCCTTGGGTTTGATTCTCAATAAATAAAAAAAAATTATATCAATCAATATTGAAACACAGTGTAAAATATTTCCAAAGAGGCAAGAAAGAACTAAATTTCAGAACTTAAAAAAAAAAAAAAAGAAAGAATGGATTCCATATTATAACATTCCATTTGTTAAAAGATTCTTCTTTCCCTTTTTTGTATTCCCCTGGGGGCATTTAGTAATATTTGGAGGTTCTTGGATTTGGATGATTTTAAATGGAATATTGAGGCTTAGACTTGCAACACCTAGGAGCGTTCAGATAGATTTGTTTTCCAAGCAATTTCTTGCCATGTCAATGACAGTTAATTGACATCTTTATTTACTGAAAGGAATAGAGATTTTTAAATTTTCTGGTTGAACTAGAAAAAGTGTCTTACAGTTTTCTCTCTTTTACACTCAAAAAACTGGGTTTGAGTGATTTTACTGAATTCTCTGAACACTGGGCTTATCGCTTTTTAAATATCAGTGGTGGTCCAAAGCAACCTGGCTTTGAGGTCAGAGTCTCTAAGCTAATGGCACAGGGAATTACCACTTGGTTCTTCCTGGGAAGCCTCCCCCTGTAGATGTCCTGCTGCTCACAGGAGCCCTGTCTGCTGGGAGAAGCTACACCCCCCCTGGATAGCTGGGGATGCATGTTCAGTGGTAGATGGGTGGTGAGCAGGTGATGGCTTCCTATGGTTGTGGCCGCCAGCTCATGGACACAGGTTGGAGTTCTGCCTCCATAGATAGTGTAGGTGCACTCAGGTCTAAACTGTATACATTTGTATGTGATTGTATACATCAGTTGCCTACATTAAGAAAGTCTGTGAAGATCAGGAGTTCTGTCTTCTGACAAAGGGTCTATGACTGTGGGAGTTATTTGGGTCAGAATCCTGCTGAGATGATCCTCACTTGTGAGAATGGGAGCCAGAGGGAGGGAGCATTTCCATTATGCTTTTGGGATGAGTTTATTGGTATGGCTGCTCAGGCGTCCCTACCCTCCCTTACCAGGGACTGCGCCACCCTCTCCAGGGCTTCCGTCTCCACCAGAGGAGTCCAGAGCCAAAGCTTGGGAAGGTGCTTGAACTTCAGAATGTGGCTTTTCCTCTTCAGTTATAGGGAAGCAGGCTGCTTATCTCAGCTGATTCAAAATTTTGCATTTCTTTCCTTTGGGTTCCTTTATCATTTGAACATTGTGGCCCTAATATACCTTTAATTTCCTTTTGTTGTCTGATTGCTGAGGCTAGGACTTCTAGTACTATGTTGAATAGCAGTGGTGATAATGGACATCCCTGCCATGTTCCTGACCTTATTGTGGCCCTAATATAACTGATTTTCCCTTAGCATTTTGGAATTTGTTTCCTGTGTGAGTATGTAAGAGTTTTCATTTCTTGGGGTTTGAAAATTTCTTGGGGTTTGAGAAGTATGGTGTGAGTTAGGCAAAAACATTCTGGAACCTGGGCTCTTTGTACCTTTTAGGAGAGAGAACCTCAAGAGGTGAGATGGGTGAGTTTAAGTTCTCAGATGCATTTCCAATTTTTTAAAAAAAAATTTTTATTAACATAGAATGTATTTTTTGTTTCAGGAGTACAGGTCTGTGATTCATCAGTCTTACACAGTTCACAGCACTCACCATAGCATATACCCTCCCCAATGTCCATCCCTCACCCACACCCGACTTCTGCCCCCCACCTTTACTCCAGCAGCCTTCAGTTTGTTTCTTAAGATTAAGAGTCTCTTATGGTTTGTCTCCCTCTCTGGTTTCATCCTGTTTCACTTTTTCTTCTCTTCCCCCATGATCCTTTGCCTTGTTCCTCAAATTCCACGTTTCAGTGACATCCTGTGATAATGGTCTTTCTCTGATTGACTTATTTTAGTTAACATAATACCTTCTAGGTCCATCCATGTTATTGCAAATGGCAAGATTTCATTTTCTGATGGCTGTATAATACACACACACACACACATCACATCTTCTTTATCCATTCATCAGTTGATGGACATCTAGGTTCTTTCCACAGTTTGGCTATCGTGGACATTGCTGCTATAAACATTGGGGTGCAGGTGCCCCTTTGAATCACTACATTTCTATCTTTAGGGTAAATACCCAGCAGTGCAATTGCTGGGTTGTAGGGTAGCTCCATTTTCAACTTTTTGAGGAACCTCCATACTGTTTTCCAGAGTGGCTGCACCAGCTTGCATTTCCACCAACAGTGTAGGAGGGTTCCCTTTTCTCTGCAACCTCACCAATATCTGTTGTTTCCTGACTTGTTAATTTTAGCCATTCTGACTGGTGTGAGGTGGTATCTCATTGTGGTTTTGATTTGTATTTCCCTGACACTGAGTGATGCTGAGCACTTTTTCATGAGTTTGTTGGCCATTTGGAGGTCTTCTTTGTAGAAATGTCTGTTCATGTCTTCTGCCCATTTCTTGATTGGATTATTTGTTCTTTGGGTGTTGAGTTTGATAAGTTCTTTATAGATTTTGGATACTAGCCCTTTATCTGATATGTCATTTGCAAATATCTTCCCCCATTCTGTCTGTTGTCTTTTGGTTTTGTTGACTGTTTCCTTTGCTGTGCACAAACTTTTGATCTTGATGAGACCCAGTAGTTCATTTTTGCTCTTGCTTCCCTTGCCTTTGGTGATGTTTCTAGGAAGAAGCTGCTGCAGCTGAGGTCGAAGAGGTTACTGCCTCAAGGATTTTGTTGGATTCCTGTCTCATACTGAGGTCTTTCATCCATTTTGAGTCTAATTTTGTGTGGGGTTAAGGAAATGGTCCAGTTTCATTCTTCTACATGTAGCTGCCCAATTTTCCCAATACAATTTGTTGAAGAGACTGTCTTTTTTTCCACTGGGCAGTCTTTCCTGCTTTGTTGAAGAGTAGTTGACCATAGAGTTAAGGGTCAATTTCCAGGCTCTCTGTTCTGTTCCACTGAGCCATGTGTCTGCTTTTGTGCCAGTACCATACTGTCTTAATGATTACAGTTTGGTAATAGTGCTTGAAGTCTGGAATTGTGATGCCACCAGCTCTGGTTTTCTTTTTCAACATTCGTCTGGCTATTCAGGGTCTCTTCTGGCTCCATAAAAATTTAAGGGCTATTTGTTCCATTTCTGTGAAAAAGTTGATGGTTTTTTGATAGGAATTGCATTAAATGTGTAGATTGCTCTAGATAGCATGGACATTTTAATAATTTTTATTATTCCAATCCATGAGCATGGAACATTTTTCCATTGCTTTGTGTCTCCCTCAATTTCTTTCATGAGTATTCTATAGTTTTCTGAGTACAGATTCTTTTTTTCTTTGATTAGGTTTATTCCTAGGTATCTTATACTTTCAGGTGCAATTGTAAATGGGATCAATGCCTTAATTTCACTTTCTTCCATCTTATTGTTGGTATACAGAAATGCGACTGATTTCTATGCATTCATTTTTATATACTGACACTTTCCTGAATTCCTGTACGAGTTCTAGCAGTTTTGGGGTGGAGTCTTTTGGGTTTTCCACATAAAGTATCATGTCATCTGCAAAGAGTGATGTGTTTGACTTCTTTGCTGATATGGATGCTTTTTATTTCTTTTGTTGTCTGATTGCTGAGGCTAGGACTTCTAGTACTATGTTGAATAGCAGTGGTGATGGTGGACATCCCTGTGTGTCCCTGACACTAGGGAAAAAGCTCTCTTTTTCCCCATTGAGAATGATATTTGCTATGGGTTTTTCATAGATGGCTTTTATGATAGAGAGGTATGTATCCTCTATCCCTACACTGTGAAGAGTTTTGATCAAGACAGGGTGCTGTACTTTGTCAAATGAGTTTTCTGTATCTATTGAGAATATCATATGGTTCTTGTTCTTTTTTTTATTAATGTAATATTACATTGATTGATTTGCAGATGTTGAACCAAACTTGCAGCCCCAGAATAAATCCCACTTGGTCGTGGTCAATAATCCTTTTAATGTACTGTTGGATCCTATTGGCTAGTATTTTGTGAGAATTTTTGTATCCATGTTCTTCAGGGATATTGGTCTGTAATTCTTCTTTTTGATGGGGTCTTTATCTGCTTTGTGGATCAAGGTAATGGTGGCCTCATAAAATGAGTTTGGTAGCTTTCCTTCCATTTCTATGTTTTGGACAGTTACAGAATATTAGGTATTAATTCTTCTTTAAGTGTTTGGTAGAGTTCCCCCAGGAAGCCATCTGACCCTGGGCTCTTGTTTTTTGGGAGATTTTTTAAATTACTGTTTCTGTTTCCTTGCTGGTTATGGGTCTGTTCAGGTTTTCTATTTCTTCCTGGTTCAGTTTTGGTAGTTTATACATCTCTAGGAATGCATCCATTTCTTCCAGATTGTCTAGTTTGCTGGCATATAGTTGCTCATAATATGTTTTTATAATTGTTTGTATTTCTTTAGTATTGGTTCTGATCTCTCCTCTTTCATTCATAATTTTATTTATTTGGGTCCTTAATCTTTTCTTTTTGATAAATCTGGCATCTCCTAGTTTCAGTGATCTGTCTCACTGTTCTTTTAGTTTTTATTTTATTGATTTCGGATCTAATCTTTTTTATTTCTCCTCTTCTGCTGGGTTTAGGCTTTATTTGCTATTCTTTTCCCAGCTCCTTTAGGTGTAGGGTTAGGTTGTGTATTGAGACCTTTCTTGTTTGTTGAAAAAGGCTTGTAGGGCTATAATCTTCCCTCTTAGGACTGCCTTGGCTGCATCCCAAAGATTTTGAACAGTGTGTTTTCATTTTCATTTGTTTCCATGAATTTTTAAAATTCTTCTTTAATTTCTTGGTTGACCCATTAATTCTCTAGTAGGATGCTCTTTTTTTTTTTTAAGATTTATTTATTTATTTGACAGAGATCACAAGTAGGCAGAGGCAGGTGGGGGGCTGGGAATCAGGCTCCCCGCTGAGCAGAGAACCTGATGTGGGCCTCAATCCCAGGACCCTGGGATCATGACCTGAGCTGACGGCAGAGGTTTTAACCCACTGAGCCACCCAGGCACCCCTCTAGTAGGATGCTCTTTAGCCTCCATGAATATGAGTTCTTTCCAACTTTCTACTTGTGATTGAGTATGAGTTTCAAAGCACTGTTGTCCAAAAATATGCAGGTAATGATCCCAGTATTTTGGTACTGGTCGAGACCTGATTTTTGACCCAGAATGTGGTCTATACTGGAGGATGTTCCATGTGTACTAGAGAAGAATGTGTATTCTGTTGTTACGGGACAGAATGTTCTGAATATATCTGTGAAGTCCGTCTGGTCCAGAGTGTTATTTAAAGCCCTTATTTCCTTGTTGATCTTCTGCTTAGATGATCTGTCTGTTGCAGTGAGGGGGTGTTAAAGTCCCCTATTATTGTATTATTGTCAATGTGTTTCTTTGATTTTGTTATTAATTGGTTTGTGTAATTGGTTGCTCCCATATTAGGGGCATAGATATTTACTGTTGTTAGATCTTCTTATTGGATAGATCCTTTAAGTATGATATAGTGTCCTTCCTCATGTCTTACAGTCTTTGGTTTAAAATTTAATTTGTCTGATATAAGGATTGCCACCTGAGCTTTCTTTTGATGTCCATTAGCATGGTAAATGGTTTTCCTCACCCTCACTTTAAATGTGGAGGTGTCTTTGGGTCTAAAATGAGTCTCTTGCATACAGCATAGCAGTGGGTCTTGTTTTTTAATCCATTCTGATATCCTGTGTATTTTGATTGGGGCATTTAGCCCTTTTACATTCAGGGTAACTATTGAAAGATATGAAAATTTAGTGCCATTGTATTGCCTGTAAGGTGACTGTTAAGTATATTGTCTCTTTTCCTTTCTGGTCTATGTTACTTTTAGGCTCTCTCTTTGCTTAGAGAACTCCTTTCAATATTTCCTGTAGAGCTGGTTTGGTGTTTGCAAATTCTTTTAGTTTTTGTTTGTCCTGGAAGTTCTTTAAATCTCTCCTTCTGCTTTTCAATTGACAGCCTAGCTGGATATAGTATTCTTGGCTGCATATTTTTCTTGTTTAGTGCTCTGAATATATCATGCCGGTCTTTTCAGGCTTGCCAGGTCTCTGTGGATAGGTCTGCTGTCAATCTAATATTTCTACCATTGTATGTAACACACCTCTTGTCCCAAACTGCTTTCAGGATTTTCTCTTTTGTCACTGAGACTTGTAAGTTTTAGTGTTAGATGATGGGGTGTGGACCTATTTTTATTCATTTTTTTTAGGGGGGTTCTCTGTGCTTCCTGCGTTTTGACACTTGTTCCCTTCACCAAATTAGGGAAATTCTCTGTTATACTTTGCTCCAATATACCTTTGGCCCCCCTCTCTCTTCTTCTTCTGGATCCCAGTTATTTTAAGACTGTTTCATCTTATGGTATCACTTATCTCTTGAATTCTCCCCTTATGATCCAGTAATTGTTTATCTCTATTTTTCTCAGCTTCTCAATTTTCCATCATCTGGTCTTCCATATCACTAATTCTCTCTTCTGCCTCATTTACCCTAGCAGTAAGAGTCTCCATTTTTGATTGCACCTTGTTAATAGCCTTTTTGATTTTGACTTGGTTAGATTTTAGTTTTTTGGTTTTTTTTTTTTTTTACGATTTCATTTTCTTTATTCAGGAGTCAGAGACAGAAATAGCGACAGAGAGCATGAGTGCAGAGGAGAGTGAGAAGCAGGGTCCCTACTGAGCAGGAAGGGGGAAGTAGACTCCGCGCTGAGCAGGGAGCCTGATGTGGGACTCGATCCCAGGACCCGGGGATCATGACCTGAGACACTAAACCAACTCAGCCACCCAGGTGCCCCTAGTTGCAATATTTTTTTAAAGATTTGTTGTTGTTTTATAATCTCTACATCCAACATGGGGCTTAAACTCATGGCCCCAAGACCAAGAGTCACATGCTGTTCTGACTGAGCCAGCAAGGTGCCCCAGCTGAAATATTTTAAAATTTCTCTCAGGACTCCTTTGATGTATGTGTTATGTAGAAGTCTTCCATATTTGGTGGTTTTCCAGCTATGATTCTGCTACTGATTTCTAGTTTAAATCCATTGTGGTCTGAGAGCATACTTTGTAGGGTTTCTAGTCTTTACTGTTTTTCAGGTGTGTTTTATGGCCTAGAATGTAGTCTATCTGGACTTGTTCCATGTTCTCTTGAGATAAATGTCTTGAGATGAATGTTCATCCTGCAGTCAGATGAAGTCATCTATAAACCCCTATAAATCTATAAATATCACATAAATATAAACATCACATAAGACTTGTTGATTCATAGTACTGCTCCTTCAACAATTCATTTGCCAGTTTTCTACCTGCTGGGTCTGTCTGATAGGGGAACGTCAAAGTCTTCAACTATAATTGTGGATTTGCCTATCTTCTCTTGCAGTTCTGCACATTCTGCATCAGTTATTTTGACAATCTGTTGTTTGGCACATATATATTAAGGTTTGATATGTTTTCCTGAGAATTAGCGCATTCACTAGTAGGTAATTCCGTTTTTGCCCAGATAATCTTCTTTGTTCTGAAGTTGGCTTTGTGTGAAACAGTTATTTAAAGTTCATAGCCTGGTCATTCAAAATCTCTTCTGTACCTGAGTCTTCTTTTGATGATTGCTTTGCCCCTTAAGAATGTTTTATCTCAGGGTGCCTGGGTGGCTCAGTGAGTTAAAGCCTCTACCTTCAGCCCAGGTCATGGTCTCAGGGTCCTGGGATCAAGCCCTATGCCAGACTCTCTGCTCAGTGGGGAGTCTGCTTCCCCTCCTCTCTCTCTGCCTGCCTCTCTGCCTACTTGTGGTATCTGTCAAATAAAATAAAAATGTTTTTTAAAAATAATGTTTCTCTTCCCTTTCAGTATGCCTTCCAATTTTTGGTTGAAAGCCAGTCATGGTATATCAGTTAATAGGATTTGAGGAAAATAAGCCTTTAATTGGGAGGTTTTATGTATTCTTGAAAGCGTTTAATACTTATTTTGGCTGTAGGTATCATGGGCTTCAGTATCCTACAGTGTCCTTGAATTTTTCTCCCCAGTGTGTCTGGGTATCCCACCAACTCAATCTTAGGTAGAGTCTGTGTCTTGCAGCTATTTTAATCCAGTTCTTACATTAGGAATCTGCCAATATGATGAGTAGGTTTTTTGGGAGGGGACATATCCTATTATGATTAGACCTGTGATGTTTCGATGGCATTAGAATCCCTGGACTATGAAAATCAAAAAATTTTCTTGGCCTTTATTCCTCCCCTTCTGTCAACAAGGAAAGGTGAAGAGGGCTGTAGTTGTGTAACTGCTCTTTCCCCAATCAGATAAAGCTTTGGCAAATCCCTTTTCTTTGGAGGATGGCTTAAATTACAGAGAACAGAATGCATTGTGTATGTATCAAAACATTTCCTCCTGTTTTCTGCATGAACCACGAGGCAATTTTTTCTGATCTTCAGGGTGAGAACCTGGTTTGGAAGAATTTATGAATTGTAGGGAGCACCCCAAGACTGGGTTCCTCAACCCACTTAATTCTCAAAGCGGTCTGTCCTCAAGCAACTCATCTCTTACATTTTGTGCTCCTATAGGTTCCTCGCTCAACAGTGAGTGGAAACTCGCAGTTCATTACTCATAGGCACTTTAAGAAGGTAGGGCAAGTACAGCTGGGTTTGGGTGGCTGGATCAACAGGGGAAAAGCAGGTACACCCTTTAATATGTCAAGGAGTTGAGGTTGTGGATTTTCAAGCTTTGAGCCCCCTACCATAAGCACAAATAGAGAAGGGCCATGTGTGAACTCTCTTAGTTTTGTTGTCCATTGTGGGCCAGGCAGGGTGAGTGGGTATCTAAAGCCAACAGTCAAACATCAAAAAAGAGTCGGTGCCTTTTTTTTTTTTTAAAGATTTTATTTATTTATTTGCCAGAGAGCACAAGCAGGGGGAGTGTCAGAGAGAGGGAGGAAGAGGCTCCCCTCTGAGCAGGGAGCCCAACACAGGGCTCCATCCCAGCACTCCAGGATCATGACGTTAGCTGAAGGCAGACACTTAACCGACTGAGCCACCCAGGGACCCCAGGAGTTAGTGTCTTTATTAATGTTCACTCTTTGGTGATTGTTGACTGAATAATGGCACATTGCATTTACACAAATTTGAATATGAATTTTATTTTAAAGATTTTTATTGACAGAGAACATGCCAAAGACGAGAGAGAGCACAAGCAGGGAGAAGGATCTGAGGGAGAGGGAGAAGCAGCCTCTCCAGTGAGCAGGGAGTCCAATACGGGGCTCAATCCCAGGACCCCAAGATCATGACCTGAGCTGAAGGCAGATGCTTAACCAATTGAGCCTCCTAGGTGCCCCTGAATATGAATTTTTAAAGCCACATGAAAAGTCCAAGCAACATGTTATAATCAAGATGAGGAAAACTTGAAAAAGCATAAGAATCTAGTCATCCTAAGGTTTTGGGAGAGACCCGGGAATATCATGTCAGTAGGCTTTCAGAGCTCTATTCAATTATTTTAGTAATGTATTTGGTTCTTTTCATCCATTGTCTCATTTGTTGAGTTACTGATGACACTTTGCCAGTGCTGTCTACATGTGCAGCAAGCAATCCCTTTAAGGGATTGGAACTCTCCTTGCCTGGCCAGTAAATAGTCCAAAGCCGAGTAGTCATCAGCTACCGTAGTTGCCAGTTTCCCTCCGTGGAAAACGTCTAAAACATCAGCTGTCTGCTACATGTGCTTAGAGTGTTTGGGACATTTTTTGATTGGGACCAATTACATGAGTTTGTTGAATAACGTCATCTGTGCCCGGACAGTGCTGGTGACTCCCATGACCATGAATGTGTGAGTGTAGTTGGTAGGAAAATATCCCATTTGTGTTGAGATGGCCCTGAGGTGGTTTTGAAAGAGGGAGCCCAAAATGAAATACTGACATGCGGGGTACAGAGTACAGGCAATGTTAGGAGGAAGGTCCAGGGGTGGGCTTTGAGAGTGTGGGCTGTTGGGCACTATTAGAGTGAATAAGGGCCTGTGAAAATGACCATTTTGACATAAATGTCGGATGTAGAAAGGCCTCTTCTCATAACGTATCAGCAAACATGATGACAAGAACAAAGTAATGGGCTCCAAAGACTGAGGGTTGAGTCTAACGCCTTGAACAGCAGGAAGACGCATTTAGAAGATAGCAAGGTTTGTCTGAGTAAGCCACTCTCGCTTCTATGAGGATCTGCAGTCTGGGCTTATAAGAGACAAGCCTCATTGAATGCCTTTTTCAGAAGCTGTGTGTGTGTGTGTGTGTGTGTGTGTGTCTTTTTTTGAGAAATGAGTAAATCACATGAATGTCTAGAATGTCTTAGTCCTTGCATTTTGGTTTCATCAGTGGCAAGTCTGATAGGGTCAATGAGTAGTTTTTAAGTATCTACCATGGTTTGATCATAGCAAGTAGCCCTATATAGGGGATAAAGAGTCATGTATAGTATATTTTCTCTTTGCTATAACCTTCTACTTGGCCTGGGAATTCTTCCATTCTTTATATTCCCAGTGGTGTGATTTTTCACAACGGGTGTGTTGGTCAGTCACTAAGCCGTGTCAGAGAAGGCCTTTGCATTCTGCCTAGAGCTTTAGGGTAGCGGTCTTGGTGGTTTCACATTTCATGGACGCACAGGGCCAAGGTTAATATTATGTCTGAGATGTCAGTATGAGTCTCAGAAATTTGAGTTAATTTATTGCCCTGAGTACTGAAATAAGCCTATGGAGTACTCATTTAATATGTACCAAGTCAGGAGGGATCTGTACATAATTGCATAATCGTGATTCAGGATATTCCTAGAGTTCTTTATCCCAAAAGGAGTAACCCTGGATAAGGAGTTGTTTCTATTGGTGCAACCAGACAGAAGCTATCATTGGCCCTGGCCAAAGGTTGTGTAAAAACGTGTGGGTGAGTCTGACTCTTGGCCAGGGCATCCTGTAGTGCTAGCATGATTGCCTGGAGTTTGAGTAACTGAGCGGACACTTGGATGAGGTCTTTGATCATGATGGCCTATTTGATCTGGGAACAGAAAGAAGTTGACTTCATCAGGAAGGGTGGTGGCACAGGGTCCATCAGGTTCATCAACTCTTCTCTTCATTCACATGGTCCCATAGGACTCCCCAAATGGCCAGTGAATGAGTCTAGAAAAGGGGTGACCTCCTCCAGAATGATCACCTCATCTGGAGGACAGGGGCACACACTTTCTCCTGTAGGTACCAATACCTTTTCAGTGAGGGGCCTCTGTGGTAAAGCAGGCTGGGACTCAAGACCCAAGGCAAAATGGAAGGCTGGCTTCCCCTGGAGCATCAGCTCAGGTCCTGTGAGACCTTCTATTTCCAGGAAAACTATGGATTGCCGACACTGGCTGCTCTAATGGTGTTTAGTACCAGGCTGAGAACAGTTACTTGTACCAGCACGCTGTGGCGATTTCCATGTTTGGAGATCCCGGGAGGTCTGAAAGGAGGCTGTGGAAGCCTCTATGGTATAGGAGTCTGGGGAGGGTAACACGGATGGAGTGACCATTCTTTGGTCCGACCCTAGAGCCATGAGCCTTCCCATTCAGAGTCATCCAATTGTAGGTATCTGGTGACGAGGCCAGCAGAGCAGGTTAACTTTGCAACAGCTCAGATTGTTGTGGCTCAAGGGCACGTGCCCCATGCTGTGCCTTCTACCCTCGCACCTCACAGCCCCTGCTCTTGGTAGAGAAATCTTCCCGAATGGGACAGGAGTGGGTTTCCAAAGATGCTCCCCAGTAAGCAGGCAAAGTCCGCTTGAGATGGGAAAATAAGAGCTGTCAGGGGCCTCAGGAGAGCAAGGGAAGGATAGGGTCCTGCCTCTGAGACGTCAGGAGGTCCTCAGATGGTGCCTGCCTGCGGAGAACCGTGGGGTGCGCCGCCATGTTCCAGAACCATAGTATTTCCACAGATGGCCTGAGGAATTTAGATTCTCGGAGCCCTCACACTTCAGTCGAGGTGCCGACGGGATGGCAAGCAAAGGCCTGATGGGGACCGAGTCCTCCCTTCTCAGTCCGTTAGTTCCTCCTAAGTAGTAGCCCCGGTGTGGGGGAAAGAAGAGCTGCACACATGACAGTCGGGGTTCGGCAAAATTCAAGATTCTCCCAGCATATGAAAGCATTTTTGTCGTCTTCTGTTACTCATTTTTAGTCTATACATGCACACTATTTAAAGTGTAGTGGGGGGGTTTTCAGAAGTGTGTAGTAACACCACAAAGGATGAACCCCAGGACACTCCTGTACTAAACCCCTTCACCACTGGCCACACTCATCTGCGTTAGGCTCCCAAGTTTGCCTTTCCCAGAAACACACTGCCCTCAGAGTCATTTGTGGAACTTGATGGCAAATTTGTCAAAGTGGAAATTTCTCGCAGTGCTTTTGAGTTTAAAATTGTGACGATGCCTAGTTAAGTAGGTAGCACCCATCAGACCTCCAAATGGGAGCAAGTCCACTACTGTGAGCTGTGATCCTGGACCCTGCTCTCCTATGCGCAAGTTTTTCTTTTGTGAGATGAAGGAATGCTGGAAGGCGTCCAAAGAGAGACTAATAATCGTGAACTTACCGCGACAATGCTAAAAAAAAAAATGTCAGTACTAAAAAATGAACAAGATTGACTTTCCTTTGCTCGTAAAATTCACGATGGTCACTTTTATATCCGTCTAGTTTGTCACACGTGCTGGAAGTGTAAGCATTTGGAAATGACACATGTGGACAGAGGTGGGCCGTGGGGCTTTGTGGGTCAAACAGAAAGCTTCCAATTACTCCTCTTACAGAAAGATATTATTTCCTGTATTTCCTTTTACATAAAATTAGGGTATTACTCAAAATTATACTTTGTGTCTGCAGCTTTCCTTAGTTATTCCTTGAATAACTAACTGCCTTCTAAAGTTAGCTATTTCTGGTGTTTCCACTGGGAAATCGCAGTGGGCTTGTGTAAATAGCTCTCTCTGCACAGAATAAACGGAAGAACTAGAACAGGCAGATTATCATAACCCTTTTTCAAACTGGGAGACACCCCAGGGCTTAATGGGGGTTTATATTATGCAGTTAGTACACAAGCAAAATTTAGGTGCCAAATACTGTAAAACTTAAATACAGGTAAATTGAAACGCTCTCAAAAATGACAGTAAACATGAAAAAATACCATAGATATCTGTGGCCCAAATCAGTGGTTAAGTTTCAAGCCCCAGATACCCAGGCCAAACCCAAGATCACAAATTACATACAGAAAACTGCAAAAAGGAAGATGAGCCAGGACTGTATCTTTATGGGGAATCGTTACTGTTAATCACAGCAATGCCGGACTTTCTCCATTTCTACTGCCCTCTGTGTACTTCCACACCCAAGCTGTTCCTGATAAGTGTTGAAGACGTACTGCATGGTGGGAATTCCAGGGGTCACTCACTACTGAGTGACATCCCCGCTCACTCAGGCTCCTATCCTCATAGAAAAGTAATATACACTCCTAGCTTCCCTGTTATTTAATGTCGTTTCTTTCTATCAAAGCCCGTACTTCTCTTATTATCCCAAATGTTACTATTTGTTAACCATCTGTCTTTTCCCACAAAAATATGAGCACCAAGACTGCAAGAACTTGTGTTTAATGCTTCTATATTGAAATCCCACGCTGATTTTACTATTTTTGCTACCTTGGGTATGTTTTGAGTACACAGTGTCTGACAGAGGAGGGATGTTCAAAAATTAGCATCAAAGGTAGTCGCGGAGCAAGAAAGGCGTGATCAGAACAGTAGTGTTCTCTTTTCTTCGCCCATTAGGTTTTGTTCTCTCACAATTTACCTAAACTTACAGGCTCAGTGACATTAAAAAGGAGATATTAAACATAGTTTACTAAGGAGAGAATTTACATATTTTCACTGAGGTTCTCTGTGGTAAATAGTGTCCGTCAGTTCACTGTAGGAAATATATTGGTGTTTAGATAACAAGTGGGAAGGGCAACAGTTGTAGGAGACTGGTGCTGGCCTTGCCAAATCGTACTGTGTTGAAGAGGAAAATACCAAATACTTCCACCAAAGCAGTTTGGTGATCGTGATGAATCAAGAAAAAAAGAAGGGTATTTTTTAACTATGTTTTTCAAAATGGGAAAAAGACAGTTTTAAGTCACAAAAATGACCAAAATTCTCCTCTTCTTAAAAATATGTCTGAGTGGAGCTTCTTATAGGCTTAGCCCCACTATACTGGTAATCATAATCATTTTCTGGAAGGTAAAAAAATGGTGGAATTAAGTTTACCTCCACAAAGCATCCAGTACATCCAGAAACTTCTTGCCTTTACTAAATAGTAATCAAATCACCTAGCAAAACCCCAAATCATGTTAGTTCTTTTAACACTCTCTTACTTATAAATCAGTCATTTAGGGTTTGTAGTCCTTTTTAAAGTAGGGCTCCAGGCCCACCTTGGAGCCCAACATGGGGCTCAAACTCACAACCCCGAGACCACGACCTGATTGAGAGTCATATGCTCAACCAACTAAGCCACTGAGGCGCCCGTTATTCCTGAAGTTGATCACACTGCTGCTGACTGCTGATGGAAACACAGTGGGTTTTGTCTAGCAAGAGGACACTGACCAAATGAGAAGTTATTTTCATGACAGAGACTATACCTGTAAAAGAATGAAAGTACCTCAGCACGTACACACAAGCTAATATTGAGAATGCGTGCTGGGCGCCTGGGTGGCTCAGTGGGTTAAGCCGCTGCCTTCGGCTCAGGTCATGATCTCGGGGTCCTGGGATCGAGTCCCGCGTCGGGTTCTCTGCTCCGCAGGGAGCCTTCTTCCTCCTCTCTCTCTCTCTGCCTGCCTCTCTGCCTACTTGTGATCTCTCTGTGTCAAATGAATAAATAAAATCTTTAAAAAAAAAAAGAGAGAATGCGTGCTAAACTTGACAAAATTACAAAGCTGATCTGAAAATTCATAATTACAATGGGATATTTTAATATATACTCTCAGGAAATGAGAGACTCGGTATTTGGTAGCATACAAATTGTATTAAAACAGTTAATAAAATATTTTAAGATTTTGAGAGTGAGAACGACAAGCTCAAGAGCACAAGTTGGGGAGAGGGGCAGAGGGAGCAAAAGCAACAGAATCCCCACTGAGCACAGAGCTTATCAGGGGGCTTGATCTCAGGACCCTGAGATCTTTTTTTTAAAATATTTTATTTATGTGACAGAGAGAGAGATCACAAGTAGGCAGAGAGGCAGGCAGAGAGAGAGCGGGAAGCAGGCTCCCTGCTGAGCAGAGAGCCCGATGTGGGGCTTGATCCTAGGACCCTGAGATCATGACCTGAGCCAAAGGCAGAGGTTTAATCCACTGAGCCACCCAAGCACCCCATGACACTGAGATCTTGACCTGAGTCGAAGGTAGGTGCTTAACCCACTGAGCCACCCAGGTGCCCCAGTTAATGTTTTAAGAAATGACTATGGAAGGTTTTGTTTGACAAATGCATTGCTTTTAATCACATACAAACATACTTGGAAGACACACTGAGGAACTACACACAGCTGTGAACTAAGGGAAACATCCATAATCAGCCTGATACGGGGGAGGGGCCAGTTCTCACAGTCGGGGCACAGCAGAGGACCAAAGTCCAAGGTGGTTCTTTTGGATGGCATCATTGTAGCTATTGCAGTGGAATCAGGAACACGTGGTCACTAGCAGTATTACCAAAACAAGGTGTTTACTACACAAATTAGACCTTAAATGAATGCAGTATAGAGGAGAGGAGAGTCTGAGCAGCAGAGAATACTCCCAACCATGAAAGCTCCAATTAGTCGCCTGGATGCACGAGCGCTGGCAGGAAAATCCAAGCTGTGGTGGATCTTTGATGCAGAACATGTGAAGGTGTATGTGGAAACCTGGACCTCTGAGAAATGGAAGTCAGGCAGTTAATTGTGGTTTTGAGGGCACTCTTGACTGGCAGGGCAAGCGATCAGGAAAACAGGTTATAAGCAGGTTATCCTCCAAGCTCCTATACAGCTTCTGTCTGTCTGTCAGCTCTGAAACCTAACGCCTCCAGTACTCCGGCCTTCCAAACCTCATGCAAGTGAGGCTACAGGTAGAATCACGAAGGGAACAGATTCTAGGAAATGTCACATTACCCAGGTGACAAAAACTCGTTTTCTCCTAAGAAAGATGGAATATTTGATGGGTAATGGAGATCCAGTAGCTGACAGAGGCGGCCAGTGGGAAAATCCCAACAAATACCAAAATGTCATTTATCAACAATTCTAAACCATTATTTTAAAATTAAACCTACTCACACATTTAGAAACCACCTCGATTCATCCATGCATCAGACTCCAAAATGGAAAGAGAAAAATGTTACTGATTTGAGGAGAAAACAAGTATCTATTAATCATTAAACAACAGTAAAAAGAGTACTTACAGAATTATCTCACCTCAATGTTCATTTTTGAAATTAAGTAGTAAATATCCACAGTCCAGAGATCCACTTTAAGAATGAGGCACTGATAAATACAATATATTTATAACTTTTACAATGATTGAGGTTACATATAATGTTCTGGAACATTACATAGGGATTCATGTGTATCAGCCTTTCTTATATTTGTTGGACTGCTTTCCCGTGGGGCTTTCACATGTGAGGATGAAGGTCCACTGACATTTTTCCCACGCTGCTTACATTCAGGAAGTTTCTATTCAGTGTGAGATCGCTCATGCCTTCGAAATGAGTTGGGACGACTGAAGGCTTTTCCACATTCTTTACATTTGTACGGTTTCTCGCCAGTGTGCATTCTCACGTGTCCTCGAAAGGTAGTGCGATAAATGAAGGCCTTTCCACATTCCTTACACTCATAGGGTTTTTCTCCAGTGTGCGTTTTCTCATGTGTCCGAAAGGACGTGTAACAACTGAAAGCTCTACCACACTGTTTACATTCATAGGGCTTCTCTCCTGTGTGAGTCCTTTCGTGTATGCGAAAGGAACTGGGAAAATTGAAGGCTTTCCCACATTCCTTACATTTATAAGGTCCATCTCCAGTGTGCATTATCATGTGTGTTCGAACGCTCGAGGGAGAAATGAAGGCTTTCCCACACTCTTTACATTTATAGGGTTTCTCTCCAGTGTGCTTTCTCATGTGTCCCTGAAAGGTTGTGCGATAAATGAAGGTTTTGCCACACTCCTTACATTCATAAGGTTTCTCGCCAGTGTGCGTTCTTTCGTGTATTCGAAAGGAACTGGGCCAACTGAAGGTTTTCCCACACTGTTTACATTCATAGGGTTTCTCTCCAGTGTGAGTCCTTTCATGAGATCGAAAGGAACTGGGACAAATGAAGGCTTTCCCACATTCCTTACACTTGTAAGGTCCATCCCCAGTGTGTGTGATCATGTGGGTTCGAATGCTTGACAGAGAAATGAAGGCTTTTCCGCATTCCTTACATTCATAAGGTTTCTCTCCTGTGTGAATTCTTTCATGTATCCTCAAACCTAGAGGGGAGCTGAAGGTTTTCTCACACTGTTTACATTCATACTGTTTCTCTGCAGTGTGCGTCCTTTCGTGTCTTCGAAAGGAACTGGGACAACTGAGGGCTTTCCCACACTGCTTACATTCATAGGGTTTCTCTCCAGTGTGATTTCTTTCATGTATTCGCAGACCCAGAGGGGACCTGAGGGATTTACCGCATTGTTTACACTGATAGGGTTTCTCTCCAGTGTGAGTTCTCTCATGTGTTCGCAACGAAGTAGAACAACTGAAAGCCTTCCCACATTCCTTACATTTGTAAGGTCCCTCTCCTGTGTGAGTTATCATGTGTCTTCGGAAAGTCGTGAGCCACGTGAAAGCTTTCCCACATTCCTGACATTCGTAGGGCTTTTCCCCAGTGTGAGTCCTCTCGTGTCTGTGAACAGATTTGCGGTAACTGAAGGCTTTCCCGCATTCCTTACACTTGTATGGCTTCTCTTCACATTCGTGGTACTCATATGGCTTATGTCCACTGTGAGATCTAATGTGCCTACTAAGGGACGAATGACGCACAAAGACTTTTCCACACACGCTACATTCACATGGTTTTACTCCAGAAGGCGTTTCCTTGTTCAGATTAAGATCTGGAGTCTGGATGATGGTTTCTCTACACTGAAGACCTTCAGGTGGTTTTATTCCAGAAGGACTTTTCTTATTCAGACTAAGGTCTGGAGGAGTCTGGGTGATAGTTTCTCCACACTGATGACCTTCAGGTGATTTTACTACAGAAGGTGTTTTCTTGTTCAGAATAAGATCTGGAGTCTGGGTGATGGTTTCTCTATACTGAGGACCTTCAGATGGTTTTATTCCAAAAGTACTTTCCTTGTTCAGATTAAGATCTGGAGTCTGGGTGATGGTTTCTCCACAGTGATCCTCTTTGTTTTCATAAGGTTTTTCTACCATATGAATTCTGTAAAAAATGAGAAATATATGAATGATTTCTTGGTTATTTGTATTAGCAGGATACTAGAATTACACTTTTTAAAATCTTTTTTTAAAAAATATCTTATTTATTTATTCAACAGACAGAGATCACAAGTAGGTAGAGAGGCAGGCAGAGAGAGAGGAGGAAGCAGGCTCCCTGCTAAGCAGAGAGCCTGATGCGGGGCTCAACCCCAGGACCCTGGGATCATGACCTGAGCCAAAGGCAGAGGCTTTAACCCACTGAGCCACCCAGGTGCCCCTAGAATTACATTTTTTATAATTTACAGCAAAATGAAGGTCTCCTGCCCTTTCTGAAGTGTTTGAAAGTTAATAGACTGAATGTTTCATAAATAGAACTGACCACAGTTATCACATAAACAAAGATTATTAACATACAGGGTTGTTTGTTTATTTATTAGAGACTGAGAGTGAGTGAGCATAAGCAGGGGGAGTGGCAAGCAGAAACAGGCTCCCCACTGAGCAAGGAGCCCGATGCAGGACTTGATCCCAGGACCCTGAGATCGTGACCTGAGCCCAAGGCAGGCACATAACAGACTGAGCCACCCAGGGATCTCAACATACAGGGATTTTCTTTACGCTGTTTCCAAGTGGACAGTTTTGCAAACACTGAACACCTATGTCCTATTTAGGTAAATATTTTCAGTGAAAAAAAATTTAAGGATAAATTTGAACACTTTGGGCTTTATTTATTTATTTAAAGATTTTATTTATCCATTTGACAGAGAGAGAACAAGCAGGGGGAGTGGCAAGCAGGGGGTGAGGGAGAAACAGGGCTCCCTATGCGACTCCATCCCAGGACCCTGGGATCATGACCTGAGCTGAAGGAAGACATAGAACTGACTGAGCCTCTGGCACCTCTGAATAATTTGGTTTTTGAAAATTCATGCCGGGGCGCCTGCATGGCTCAGTGGGTTAAAGCCTCTGTCTTCGGTTCGGGTCATGATCCCAGGGTCTTGGGATTGAGCCCCACATCGGGTGCTCTGATCAGCGGGGAACCTGCTTCCTCTTCTCTCTCTCTTTGCCTACTTGTGATCTCTGTCAAATAAATAAAATCTTAAAAAAAAATTCATGCCACAGAAGGATTCTCACGTGGGACACTGCTATACTGTGTGACTCACCTTAGTTTTCTCCCCTGCATATAGTACCCATCTTCAGTGTCTTGATCTTCCCATTTTTTCCCTAAAATGCAAATGGAGAAAAATAATTCCATGTTTTTAGAAATTATAAAAAATTACTAGATTTTAGGTCTATGTGAGCTTAGCTTACTAATGTATGCTTTTCCCACATGTTAGAACAAGACTGATGAGCAAGAAATACTTATTCTCTAACTGCTAATGTTCAGTAAGAATGTCATCATCTTTACCTATTGAGGCCAGGTTTCTGAAGGTTTCCCGCATCACATCTCTGTAAAGTTTCTTCTGCGAAGAATCCAGTAAAACCCACTCTTCCAGGCTGAAGTTCACCGCCACATCCTCAAAGGTCACTGAATCCTAAAACATCCCAAATGACAGCACTGGGGATTTATACCCAATTTATAGGAAGGTTGTGTTATGTATGTGATTCTGTGGTCTCCAAACATTTACGTCTTGGCCATGAGAATTTACTTTCTGTTTCCACTTCCTCATAAATTTAACAGTATCATGAACACATGCAAATTATTTACTCATCGTTACTGTGATCACTTGAAATGTTACTGTTCTCTAATGGCGGGGTCCAGAGCACCTTGGAGGAATGAGCGAAATGCTATACAAATGAGACCAGTATTATTTTAAGCACACTCATTATTGTTGAGAAGGACGTTCTCATCTCCTTCCTTCTTACGTACCATTTAACTCAGCACTCCATGACGCACGGGCTCGAGTCTGCACGAGGTTTTAATGAGTAAAACACAGTGAAGAACAGGAGGCTTGTTCTAGTCCCAGCACCAGCCACGAGCGTCCCGGAGGCCTGTGGAAATGCAACTTGTAACAAGGATCAGCTTTCCGTGTCGGCCGGAAGTCCTCCAGGCCATCAGAGGTAGCCAGACGTAGCTGGACAAAGGCAAATATTCTTGTGCAGAAGCCCTACTCTGCACCACTGCGGTACTTACTGCATCCGTTTTTCCGTATCTCCGTCCCGTTCACCTAGCCAGAAGTTACTCAGAAGCGACGGCTCAGAGTTCTCCACAGAAACCCCGTCCAATGAGCCTCAGGGCTGCTTCTCACTTTTTAGGACACATGCTGAGTTAAGAAAGTGCTAGAAGAACTCTTTTTGGTCAAACCATAACAGCGTCCTTGGCCCAGGCTAACCTTGACGAACACGTTAAGAGCTGCGGGTTGTAAGGGAGCTCACGAGCATCCACAATGGTTTGATGGTGAGTCTGTTCATGAGGAGGAAATAAGGGATTCAGCAGTGCTCTCCTCCAAGAGAACATAAAATCTCCATCCTCCAATTTCAGGAGGAAGTTCCCGACCAGTCCCTCTAGAGGGGACCCCCCTCTCATTTTCTCTCATTTATGAGCTGCGACGTGGTGCACAGAAGCACCACAGCCAACCCCCGAGTACAGGAATCCCTCAGCTGAGGACACCAGCTACTGCCGCGAGGGGATAAGCATGTTCACTCCGGAACTGAGGTCTCCGGGGAGGAAGGCAGGCCTCTCACGCTGGCATGAAATGGCTTGAGAGACCAGGGAAAAGCAGGCAGACTTTTTTCCTGAGGCTCTGAGTGGACTAAAGGCTCACACACAAGGGCAGGAGCCTGTATGAACAGAACCTCTTGCCGCTGCCAAAGCAGGAAGCACTAGGCTTTCTCCCTGTCTTGGATAGAAGCGGACCAAGGAGGGAGGAGGAGGGAGGAGTTTCAAAGCTGTACACATCAAGCATCAAAAATCAGAGCCAGAGGGCGCCTGGGTGGCTCAGTGGGTTAAGCCACTGCCTTTGGCTCAGGTCATGATCTCAGGGTCCTGGGATCGAGTCCCGCATCGGGCTCTCTGCTCAGCGGGGAGCCTGCTTCCCTCTCTCTCTCTCTGCCTGCCTCTCCGTCTACTTGTGATCTCTGTTTGTCAAATAAACAAATAAAATCTTTAAAAAAAAAAATCAGAGCCAGAGATCTGGTTGTTGTTTGTCAAATAATGAACTCAGAAGCAGTCTCTCCCTCACAAGGAAAAAGCAAAAAACTTAAAATGAAACAACTCTTCTTAGATTCCCCCAGAGAACTGAGGACACAGGGCAAACCACAGTCTTCAAAATTGGAGACAAAAAAGAAGCTATTTTGAAATATGCCCAGAATATTCTATTCTTAACAAGGCCTGTCCTCAGAAGAATGTTTCACTGGGGCCTAAGCAAACAGGGAAAAAAAAAGAACAACACACTCTCCAAGAACTTTGGGATAATGACAAGGATAAAATACACAAAATGGGACTAATTGATGGAAAAGAAAGGCAGAAAGGAACAGAAAAAGTGAATCTTCCTACCATTCGAGAGAAGCTAAGAGAAGACAAAAGGGAAAATGAAGGGGGGAAAAGAAAACCCCAAACAACTGAAAACGCAAATTCAAGCACATCCTATTCAAACTGCAGAAAAATACAAAATGAAGAGAATACAGTGAAGGAAGCCAGGCGTGCGAGGGGAGGAACCAACCTCGGTCACACTGAAACGCAGGTCAGAATCAAACAGGACTTCTTTCCAAAACCATTTCAGCAAGAAAGAGACTGGAGTGAAACACTTCAGGTGTTGAAAAGTAAACCACCACCACCCTACAATTCGGTTAGAACTGTTCTTCAAAAATGAAGAAGAAATAAGGACTTTCTGAGGCAAAAATTGAGGAATTTGACACGAGTGCACCTGGTTTTCAAAGAACACGAGAAGAAATTCACTGGGAGGTACGTAAGAAAGAGCATTAGGAAAGAAACTAATGAAGGTAAAATACCTTTTCTTTTACTAACAAATCTGATAGACCTCACTTTTGCATTCAGTAATAAGCTTTCGGGTAAGTGAAATGAATGACCATGTTACATGGGCCAGGGGAAAATTAGGAATACTCTGACATGAGGTAAACTCGGGAAAACAAAGTTAAGAAACTATAATTGAGGGACACCTGGGTGGCTCAGTGGGTTAAAGCCTCTGCCTTCAGCTCGGGTCATGATCCCAGGGCCCTGGGATCGAGCCCCACATCGGGCTCTCTGCTCAGCGGTGAGCCTGCTTCCTCCTCTCTCTGACTGCCTCTCTGCCTACTTGTGATCTCTCTCTCTCTGTGTCAAATAAAAAAACAAAATCTTAAAAAAAAAAACAAAACTATAATTGATATGCTACGAAGAAAGAAAATGTTTAATTAAAGCCAACGAAGGCAGAAAAATGGCAGAAGCCAAAGAAACAAGGACAACAAGAAAGAGTAAAAAGCACTGTAGCTACTAATCAACATTATCAATAACCACTTTAAACATCAATGGTCTAAATCCTACAGCTGAAGGATACTGTAACAGCACATTAAAAAGAACTAAAGATAAAGACACAAATATACATAAAAGGAGGGAGAGAGATGTACCACACCAACAGTAACCAAAAGAAAGCCAGCAGAGCAGATTAATTTCAGACAAGGCCTATGTCAAAGCAAGGAAATTTCAGATAAAGACGGAATCATGTAATGATCACTGGGTCAAGTCTCCAAGAAAATTTAACAACCCTTTCATATATATAACAGAATAGCAAAATATGTTAGGCAAAAAATGGGCCTGTCAACAACCCCGTATCAGTAACGCAAAAGTTCCAGCAGGAAGAAAATCAGGAAAGACTAGTTACATTGAACAGTACCAGTAAGCAACAGGTTTCATTGAAATCCATGGGATATGTCATGAACAGCAAATTTCCATTCTTCTCAAGTGCACATGCAACCCTCACCAGGACAAACCACCTTCTGGGCTATAAAACACCTTAAATTTGTGGGGCGCCTGGGTGGCTCAGTGGGTTAAGCCTCTGCCTTTGGCTCAGGTCATGATCTCAGGGTCCTGGGATTGAGCCCTGCATCGGGTTCTCTGCTCAGCAGTGAGCCTGCTTCCCCCTCTCTCTGCCTGCCTCTCTGCCTACTTGTGATCTCTCTTTCTCTTTGTCAAATAAATGAATAAAATCGTTGAGAAAAAAAAATTTAAAAAAAACCTTAAATTTGAAACAACAGAAATCCTACAATTATGTTCTCAGGAAACAGCAGCATTAATCTAGAAATCAGTAACAGGAAAGTAGTTGGAAAACCCCAAAGACATGGAGATAAAAACTTCTAAATACTGGGAGCAAAAAAGTCTGAAGAAATCATTATTTTGAATGATATGAAAATAGAATTTATTAAAAGTTGTCTGGTGTAGCAACTGTAGGAGCCTAGCAGGAAGTTTATACCCCTTAACAATAAACAAATAAAGGCAAAAAAAATCGACAGTAATGTAAGCTACTACTTGAGCAAACAATAAAGAACAAACCTTAAGCAGAATAAAATAGTCCAGTTCAAGACGGTGACATGAAACGACCCTCTACCTACTTTCTCCCACAGACACACTGAATCTACACCCACCTATGGAATAATTTCCTTGGAAAAATCCAAACCCCCAAAACTAGCTAAGCAACTCCTGCATACTGTTGAATGAGGAAACAACCCACAGGAAGGCAGGTCAGAAAGGCTGACAGACAATCTTGCCATAAACCCCACCCACAATCACCCACAACGTGTGCAGGAACCCACAGTCAGGAGGGAACTCAGAATCCCAAGCTTCTCCCTGAGGAATGAAGGTTCTGAACCACATCTGGTACCCCCAACTTTTAAGACCTGAACTTGAAGATAAGCCCCCAAACATCTACCTTTGAAAGCCAATGGAGCCTGCATCCATGGGACCAAGAAGGCTACACAACCTGACACAGTTATTAAAAGACTCACGTGTGCAGACTCACCCAGCCCAGGACCCGGCATAGAGGCAGTTGACTGAAAAGCACCCCCACTTTTCTGTTGAAGAGGCCTGCTTGGGGGTGCCAGGGTGGCTGATTCGGTTAAGCATCTGACTCTTGATTTCAGCTCAAGTCGTGAGATGGGCATGGAGCCTGCTTAGGATTCTCTTTCTCCCTTTCCTTCTGCCCCTCCCTGCTCTAAAACAAAACAAAACAAAAAACAAAACAAAACACGAGTCTTCTTGCTTATCTTAAAGTGTCAGCTTGAAAGACAGGAATCTGATTTAACACACATCTAAGGGCTTACTGAAATGTCCTCCCAAAACAGACAATTTTGCGCTCCTCCTCTGTCTCCCTCCAGCTCTCCAGTATCTCCCAGGAGTATGTGCCCTTGCCTGACACTCTTGATTTTTGCAGAAAATTTCTGCTGCCCAGGAAACCCCTCTCGCTTGCTTGGCTCTGGTGGTCAGAGGGCTAACGCCCATTGGGCCCCACGAGACTGTAAGGAATGCAGAAAGAGTTCTGAACTGGCCACACCGTTCCCAGGGCACAGCAAAGAAAGGCACCCAGTCTCTGTGAAAGAGGCCTATTAGTTTACCTTCGTAGCTTCTAATTAAACACACACCTAGGACCAGAAGCTGGGGAAGACAGCAGTGTGGGAGGGCTGCCAACACGGACTCCAGCTTTGGCCCTCCAAAGCTGGGCTTCGTGTTCCTGGCCCCTCAGAGATTAATATACACACGTTAGGAATGCCCACCAAGGCCAGAATGAGGGGAGAATTGCTTTGGCCTTTCACCCATCTGGCAGAGATAACACTGCCATCCCCCTTCCTGGCACACAGGTGGTGCCCCAGGAGCCGAGGAAAGGTCAGTAGTCAGTCGGGGGCATGCATGTTCTCTGAGGTACGTGCAGCCCTCTGATCTCGCTACAGTGTCCCTCCGTGTGTCCCCTTCCTCTATAAAATCTGTGGACTGAGGCCTGGGCTTGTGGACAGCTATGCAGCTGCCGTGGCCCAGCCTCTGACCGCTCTTCCTTCAGTAAGTTACCCGGAATACAACTCTGTCAGCTGTGTGAAGTGGCCTGTTTTGATTTTGGTCTCAAAGCACCTTCTCCGTTTGAAGGATACTTCACGGTCTCTCCTCATCTCCTCATAAGTGGAAACCATCTTCCCGTGCTCCCTCTGTCCTCCCTCCAGCCCCCCAGGCCATATGAATGTCCAACATAAGAGCTTGTATAGAAGCCCTGGAGTCCCTTCACACCCTGCCCTTGGTGGCCAGCAGGGCTTACAGTCAATGCCCTGGGACCAAAGAAAGAAAACATTCCTAACTGGTTGTTACTCACGGCTCAGAGCAGAGGAAGCAGGCAGAACTGTCCATCTCCCAGTCTTCACCTGCAAGAGGTTATGTTGCAAACTTTAAAAGCTGCTGCCTGAGGGTCTGCCTTCTAATCAGCCTGAATCTAGATGCTGACGGAGATCCTCCTCTTGGGGCACTGTAGGCCTTGGCACACCCTCAGTTACTGGGAGCAATTACAAGTAGCCTTCTTGGACAATCACAAAGGTCTGAGAGACAACAAAGGGCTCTCTTCCATGAGTTCATTCCTTCAGAACTGGGAGAGGGGGCTGTTTTGTCTAACACATAAAAACCAAGAGAGTGTCAAGGAAACCAAAGAAACAGAACAATGTATTCCCCCAAAAAGCAAAATATAAAACCCTAGAAAAAGACCTTAACAAAAAGGAGATAGGTAATTTATCCGATAAAGGGTCCAAAATAACAGTAATAAAAATGCTCACCTTGCTCAGGAGAAGAATGGATGAAAAAAGAAAGAATTCCAACAAGCAGAAGAAAACAAAGTACCAAACAGAAGTCATAGAGCTGAAGAAGAACTGAACTGAAAAATGAAGACAGGGCAGAACTTACCCAATCAGAACAGTATAAAGAAAAAGGAACGAAAAAAAGTGAAGACAACTTAAGGGACTTAAGGGACTACATCAAGTTGACCAATGTCTGCATTATTGGATTCCCAAAGAGGAGAGAAAGGAGCAGAAAACTTAAATAATAGCCGAAAACTTCCCTAACCTGGAGAAGGAAACAGACAGCAAATCCAGGAATCCCAGAGAGCTCCAAATACAATGAACCCAATGAGACTCACACCAAGAAGCACTACATTTAGTGTCAAAGCTAAAGTATAAGGAGAGGCACTTAAAACCAGCAAGAGAGAGAGAGAAACCAAACGTGTTATGTACAAGATAACTCCCATAAGATCATCAGATTTTTTCAGCAAAAACTTTGCAGTCTAGAAAGGAATGGTGTGACATATCCAAAGTGCTGGGTGGGGGGAGGAAAAAAAAGTGCCAGCGACGCCAGCGTGGCTCAGTTGAGTAAGCATCTGCATTCAACTCAGTTCATGATCTCAGGGTCCTGGAATCAAGCCCCACATCCAGCTCCTTGCTCACTGGGGAGCCTGCTTCTCCCTCTGCCTGCCACTCCCCCTGCTTGTGTTAGCTCATGCTCTCTGAAAAATAAGTAAAAAAATTTTTTTTAGATTTTTTTTTTTTTATTTGACAGAGAGAGAGATCACAAGGAGGCAGAGAGGCAGGCGGGGGATGGTGGTGGGGGAAGCAGGCTCCCTGCTGAGCAGAGAGCCTGATGTGGGGCTCGATCCCAGGACCGTGAGATCATGACCTTAGCGGAAGGCAGAGGCTTAACCCACTGAGCCACACAGGCCCCTAAAATATTTTCTAAAAAGAGAAAAAAACTGCTAACAAAGAAAACTCAACTCAGTAAAGCTTTCAGAATTGGAGAATAAGAGTTCTCCAATGAAGCAAAAGCTAAAGGAATTCATCACCATTAGACTGGCCTTGCAAGCCATGCAAAAGGGACTTCTTTACATTGAAATGGAAGGATGTTAATCAGTAACAGGAAAATAAGAAAGTACAAATTACACCATTAAAGGTAAATATGTAGTGAAATTCAGACTAATGTAAAGGTGGGAGGTTAATCATATGAAGTTGAGGTTAAAAGTCAAAAGTATGAAAATAACTATACTAACTTGTTAACTGAGACACAAAAACGCAAACTGTGATATCAAAAACATAAAATGGGGGTAGAATAAAAATGCAGAGTTTTAGAAAACACTCAAACTTAAATTGTTATCAACTTAGATTACTATAAACATAAGCTATTCTAGTAAACTCATGGGAATCGCAAAGACAGATAGTAAACACACACAAGAGAAAGGAATCTAAACATAGTCCTACAGACAATCAGCAAATCACAAAAGAACCAAGAAAAGAACAAATTACAAAAAGAGCTAGAAAACAGTGAACAAAATGGCAATCAGTACATACCGACCAATAATTACTTTAAAATGTTAATGGACTGGGCGCCTGGGTGTCTCAGTGGGTTAAAGCCTCTGCCTTCGGCTCAGGTCATGATACCAGGGTCCTGGGATCGAGCCCCGCATCAGGCTCTCTGCTCAGCAGGGAGCCTGCTTCCTCCTCTCTCTCTGCCTGCCTCTCTGCTTACTTGTGATCTGTCAAATAAATAAATAAAATCTTAAAAAAAAACTAGCTATTTTGTCTGACACAAAATAGGCTTTAAGACAAAGACTATAAGAGACAAAGGAGGTCATTATATGATAAAGGCATGAATAAGAGGATATATTACTTGTGAATGTTTATACCCTCAAAATAGGAGCATCTAAATATATAAAGCAAATAGTAACAGATCTAAAGGAAGAAACAGCAATACAATAATAGTGGGGGACTTTAATATCTTAACTATCATTAGATGTATCATCCACACCAAAAAAGAAAAAAAGAAAAACAGTAAGGAAATTAAGTGACCCATTTTTAACAGACATTTCCATCTAAAAGCAAAAGAATACACATTCTTACATGCACATAGAACATTCTCCACAATGGATCATATATTAGGCCACAAAACAAGTCTTAATAAACTAAAGAAGATTAAAGTCACATCAACCATCTTTTCCAATCACAATGGTGGGCCTACAGATCAACTGCAAGGAGAAAACTGGACAATTCACAAATATGTGCAGATGAAATAACATGCTACCAAACTAACAGGTGAAAATAATCAACTTGAGAAGTCAAAAAATACCTTGACACAAATGAAAATGGTAATACTACATATCAAAACTTACAACATGCAGCAAAAGCAGTTCCAAGAAGGAATTTCATAGCAATTAATGCTTACATCAAGAAAGATCTCAAATAAATCCAACTTTATACCTCAAGGAGCTAGAAAAAGAAGAAAAAAGTCCAAAGCTAGAAGAAGAAATAACAAAGATCATAGTGGAAATTAACAAAATGCAAATTAAAAATAGAAAAAAAAAATCAGTGAAACTAAGAGGTTTTTTTTTTTTTTAAAGATTTTATTTATTTATTTGACAGAGAGAGATAACAAGTAGGCAGAGAGGCAGGCAGAGAGAGAGAGAGGGAAGCAGGCTCTCTGCTGAGCAGGGAGCCCGATGCGGGACTCGATCCCAGGACCCTGAGATCATGACCTGAGCCGAAGGCAGCGGCTTAACCCACTGAGCCACCCAGGCGCCCGAGGTTTTTTTTTTTTTAAGATTTTATTTATTTATTTGAGAGAGAGACAGTGAGAGAGAAGAGGGTCTGAGGGAGAAGCAGACTCCCTGTGGAGCTGGGAGCTGGGATGCGGGACTCGATCCCAGGACTCTGGGATCATGACCTGAGCCAAAGGCAGCCGCTTAACCAACTGAGCCACCCAGGTGTCCCTATTGTTTTGTTTGTTTTTTTTTTTTTTTTGATAAATAAAATGGATAGACCTTTCGTTAGAGTCTAAAAGAAAAGAAAGAGAGGACTCAAATATATAAAAAAAATGAAGGAGGAGACATTACAACTGGTACAACAGAAATACAAAGGGTCATAAGAGACTACTATGAACAATTATTCACCAAAAACTGGACAACCTAGAAGACATGGATAAACTCTTAGAAACAAAATACATATCAGGACTGAATTATGAAAAAGCTGAAAATCTGAACAGACTGATTACTAGTAAAAAGAGTCAACCAGTCACCAAAAGCATCCCAACAAATCAAAGTCCAGGACCAGATGGCTTCACTGGTAAACTCTACCAAACATTCAAAGAAAAAGTAATACCAAATCCTTCTCAAACGCTTACTAAAAAATAGGAGGGAATACTTCCAACCTAATTTTATGAGGCCAGTGTTACCTTAATACCAGAAGATGCCATAAGAACATTACAGTCCAGTATCCCAGACGAACATAAGCTAGAAAAGTCCTCAACAAAATACTAGCAAAGTGAATCCAACAACACACTAAAAAGATCATCTACCACAATCAAGTGGGATTAATTCCATGATGCAAGTATGGTTCAGCATCTACAAATCAATGTGATAAACCGTATTAACAAAATGAAGATCAAAAGTCATGATTTCTCAATGGAGGCAGAAAAGGCATATGGCAAAATTCAATATCCATTTATGATAGACTCTCAACAAAGTGGTATACAGAGAAAATACCTCAGCATAATAAAGGCCATAGTAAAGGCCATGACAAGCTCACAGATAACCTCATACTCAGTGCTGAAAAGCGGAAAGTTTTTCCACTAAGATCAGGACCAAGAGGAGGATGCCCACTACACAAAGCTGGAAAGTTCTACCAGGGCAATTATGCAAGAAAAAGAAAAATGGTACCCAGTTTAGAAAAAATGAGGTGAAGTGGTTTGTTTATAGATGATAGGATATTCTGCAGATCTTCCTCAACTTATGACTGTGTTATGTACTGATACATCATTAATTGGAAATATCTCTAAATTGAAAATGTAGGGGCAGCTGGGTGTCTCAGAAGGTTAAGCACCTGCCTTCAGCTCAGGTCATAATTTCAGGGTCCTGGGACCAAAGCACCAAGCTGGACTCCCAGCGCAGTGGGGAGTATGCTTCCTCTGCCTGCCCCCTTCCCCAGCTCATGTGCTCTCACTCTCTCAAATGAAATTTTTTTAAAAAAAATACTGAAAATATATTTAATATACCTAACTTAATGAGCATACAAGCTTAGTGTCACCTACCTTAATCATACTCCACTTACATTAGCCTGTAGTTGGTATAATCATCTAACACAAAGTCAAATTTTTTTTTTTTACAAAGCCTATTTTTTACAAAGCCTTTTTAAAAAAGATTTGTTTGGGGGAAGGGATAAAGGGGAAGCAAGAGAGAGACTCTCCAGCAGACTCCCTGCTGAGTGAAGAGCCCTTCACAGGGCTCAATCCCATGACCCTGAGATCATGACCTAACTGACTGAGCCACCCAGGTGCCCAACAAGGTCTATTTTTAACAATGTGTTGAATTTCTCATGTTGTTTATTGAATACCATACCAAGAGTGAAAAACAGTATGGTTGGGGCACCTGGGTGGCTCAGTGGGTTAAAGCCTCTGCCTTCGGCTCAGGTCATGATCCCAGGGTCCCAGGATCAAGCCTCGCATTAGACTCTCTGCTCAGCAGGGAGCCTGCTTCCTCCTCTCTCTCTGCCTACCTCTCTGCCTACTTGTGATATGTCTGTCAAATAAATAAATAAAATCTTTAAAAAAAAAAACCAGACTGGTTGTATAGAGACAGAAGGGTTTTAACAGTAACAGTCATTTACCCTCACAATTGTGGGGCTGACTGGAAGCTACAGCTGGGGCTGCTTCTGCCACCCAGCAGGGCAGGAGAACATGGAACTGCATACTGAGAACGGAAAAAATCAAAATTCAAAATATGGTTCCTACTGCATGTATGTCGCGTTTGTACCATCAAAAAGTCAAAAAATCTTGAGCTGAACCATCATTAAGTTGGGAACTGTCTGTATACAGAAAACTCTAAAGATTCCACCAAAAAAAACCCCAAATGGTTACATTCCTCTACACTAATAAGGAACAATCAGAAATTAAGAAAACAATCCACCTTAACTCCATAAAAATATTTAAAGGTATCTTAACTATATTGAAATTAAAATGAAAAACTTAATAAAATTTAAAAAATAGTCCAGGGGACACCTAAGTGGCTCAGATTGGTTAAGCATCTGCCTTCAGCTCAGGTCATGATCCCGGGGTTCTGGGATGGAGCCCCTCATTGGGCTCCTTGCTCAGCAGGGAGCCTGCTTCTCCCTCTGCCTGCTGCTTTCCCTGCTTGTGCTCACTCACTATCTCTCGGATAAATAAATAAAATCTTTTTTAAAATAAATAAATGAAGTCCACTTACAATTGCATCAAAAAGAATAGGAATAAGCTTGATCAAAAAGGTGAAAGGCATATATACTGAAAACTGTAAGACACTGATTAAAGAAATTGATGACACAAAATAAATGCAAAGATATTCCATGCTCAGTGGATTGAAAGAATTACTACTGTTAAAATATCCACACCATCTAAAGCAATTTACAGATTCAATGCAATCCCTGTCAAAATCTCAATGGCATTTCCACAGAAATAGAACAGTCCTATAATCTGCATGGAACCACAAGGACTCTGAATAGCCAAAGCAATCTTAAGAAAAATCTGGAGGCATAACATTCTCTTATTTCAAACTGTGTTACAAAGCCCTAGTAATCAAAACAATAAGGCATTGGCATAGAACAGACATACGGATCAATAGAATAGAACAGAGAATACAGAAATAAACCCACACTCTGTGGTGAATTAATTTACAGCAAAGGAAATAAACATTTACAATGGAAAAAAGGACCGTCTCTCCAATAAACAGTCCCGGGAAAACTGGACCACTTTCTTACACCATACACAAAACTCAACTCTAAATGGATTAATGACGTTGAGTGTAAGACATGACTCCATAAAATTTCTAGAAGAAAACAGGTGATAAGCTCCTTAACATCAATCTTAAAGATGACTATTTAGATCTGACGACAAAAGCAAAAGTCAACAAGTGGGTCTATATCAAACTAAGAAGCTTCTGCACAGCAAAAGAAATCATCCTTAAATGAAATCCTTAAATCATCCTTAAAAAGAAATCCTATTCGATGGGAGAAAATTATTTACAAATTGTATCTCTGGTTATATCCAAGGGGTTATATCCAAAATACATAAAGAACCCCTAAAACTCAACACCAAAAAAAGAACCCAATTAAAAAATAAAATGGAGGGGCGCCTGGGTGGCTCAGTGGGTTAAAGCCTCTGCCTTCAACTCGGGTCATGATCTCACCGTCCTGGGATCGAGCCCTGCATCGGGCTCTCTGCTCAGCAGGAAGCCTGCTTCTCCCCTCTCTCTGCCTGCCTCTCTGCCTACTTGTGATCACTCTCTCTGTCAAATAAATAAATAAAATCTTTAAAAAACAAAAACAAAAACAAAAACGGGCAGAGGATCTAAACAGACATTTATCCACAGAACACACACAGGTGGCCAACAGGTACATGAGAAGGTACTCTATGTCATGATCACCAGGGAGAGGCACATCAAAACCACAATGAGCTATCACTTCACACCTGTCTGAACAGCTGGCATCAAAAAGACAAATAGCAAGTGTTGGTGAGGATGTAGGGAACCTTTGTGCACTACAATGACCACGTGATCCAATAATACCACTTCTGGGTATTTATCAGAAAAAAACTAACTCTAAAAAATATAAGCAACCTATATTCACTGCATTATTACTTACAATAGCCAAGATATGGAAACAAGTGTTCACCAATGGACAAACTGATATATATTAATAGAATATTATTCAGCCATGAAAAAGAATAAAATACTGCCCCTTTGAGAGAGCAGGAAGGGCAGAGGGAGACAAACTTAAGCAGGCTCCAGGGTGCGGAGCCCCACGTGGGGCCTTATCTCACGACTTGAGCCAAAATCGAGAGACAGAGGCTCAACCCACTGAGGCACCCCAAAGTCTTACTATTTTTAACACATAAACTTTGAGAATATTATGCTACGAGGAAAAGTCAGAAGAGAAAGACAAATACTGTATGATCTCACTTATACATGGAATCTGAAAACAAAACCACAGGGGAGCCGGTGGCACAGTCGGTTCAGCATCCCACTCTTGGTTTTGGCTCCAGTCATGATCTCAGGGTCGTGAGATCAAGACCCACGTCGGGCTCCGTGCTTAGGCAGAGTCTGCTTGAGACTCTCTCTCCCTCTGCCCCTCCCCACCATGCGTGCACACAAGCTCTCTCTGTAAATAAATCCTACAAAAAAATAAAAACTAAAACAAAAACACAAACTCATACGCAAAGCAAACTGGTGGTTGCCAGAGGTGAAGGGTGGGGAAAATGGGTGAAGGGAGTCACAAGGTACAAACTTCTGGTCATAGGGGCGCCTGTATGGCTCATTTGGTTGAGCAACTGCCTTCGGCTAGCGTCATGATCTTGAAGCCCCGGGATCGAGTCCCACATCGGGCTCCCTGCTCAGTGGGGAGTCTGCTTCTCCCGCTGACCTCTTTCCTCTCATGCTCTCTCTCTCTCGCAAATAAAAAAAAAAAAATCTTAAAAATAAAAATAAAATTAAATTAAATTTAAAAAAACCTTATGGTAATAAAATAAGTCACGGGATGCAGCATGCGACATGGTACCCACAGCTCTTAACACCGTTAACACTGAATATTTGAAAGCTGCTAAGAGAGTAGGTGTTAAAAGTTCTATGCTAAGTAAAGAAACTGTAACTATGTGCAATGAAGGATGTTAACTAGACTTAAACTGTGGAAGCGTTTCACGGTATAAACAAAAAGGAAGCAGCAGTCAACTGTTTTCCTACAGACTCACACAAATACAGTCAACTGACCTTCGATAAAGGACAAAAAGGCAATACGTAGAGAAAAAGCCTTTTAAAAAAAAAAAAGATTTGGGGCACCAGGGTGGCTCAGTGGGTTAAAGCCTCTGCCTTTGGCTCAGGTCATAATCCCAGGGTCCTGGGATCAGGCCCCACATCAGGCTCCCTGCTCTGCAGGGAGTCTGCTTCCTCCTCTCTCTGCCTGCATCTCTGCCTACTTGTGATCTCTGTCAAATAAATAAGTAAAATCTTAAAAAGAAAAGATTTTGAGAGAACGCATGCATGAGCAGGGGTAGGGGCAGAGGGAGAGAGAGAATCTGAAGCAGACTCTGTGCTGGGTGTGGAGTCCAACGTGGGGATCAATCCCAGGATGCTGGGACCATGACCTGAGCCAAGATTACGAGTCGAATACTTCATGGACTGAGGGAGCCAGGCGCCCTGAAAAAATTCTTTTAAACAAACAGTGCTAGAAAGAGTGGCTATCCACATGCAAAGGATAAACAAACAAACAAAAAAAGAATTTAGACACTGACCTTATGTCTTTCCCAAAACTCAACCAAAAATATATTGTAAATCTAAAGTTAAAAACTCCTAAAAGGGGCGCCTGGGTGGCTCAGTGGGTTAAGCCGCTGCCTTCGGCTCAGGTCATGATCTCAGGGTCCTGGGATCGAGTCCCACATCGGGCTCTCTGCTCGGCAAGGAGCCTGCTTCCTTCTCCCACTCTCTATCTGCCTGCCTCTCTGCCTACTTGTGATCTCTGTCTGTCAAATAAATAAAATCTTAAAAAAAAAAAAAAACTCGTAAAAGATCACATAGGAGATGATCCTGGATTAACTGATGTATTTTAAGATACAATACCAAAAGCAAGATCCATGAAAGAAAAAAATGGGAAGTT
Source organism: Mustela erminea (assembly GCF_009829155.1). Classification (NCBI taxonomy): domain Eukaryota; kingdom Metazoa; phylum Chordata; class Mammalia; order Carnivora; family Mustelidae; genus Mustela; species Mustela erminea. Next base: position 8,779,844 of record NC_045614.1, read on the forward strand.
TAATTTCATTAAAATAAAAATCCTGTTCTACAAAATAGAGTGGTAAGAAAATGAATAGTCACTGGGTGGCTCAGTGGGTTAAGCATCTGCTCTTGGTCAGGTCATGATCCAGGGTCCTGGAATCCAGCCACGTGCCGGGCTCCCTGCTCAGTGGAGAGCCTGCTTCTCCCTCTTCCTCTGCTGCGCCCCCTGCTTGTGCTCTCTCTCTCACTCTATCTCAAATAAAAATAAAATCTTGAAAAAAGAAAAATAAAATGAACAGTCACATACAGGGAGAAAATTCTTACAGAACAGTTATCTGATAAAGGACACCCAAAATGTCCAAAGAATTCTTAAAACTAAGACAAACAATCCAATTTAAAATGGGCAAATGATTAAAACAAAAGCAAATGATCTGAACACATACCACAAAAGACTGTACACCACAGACTGCAAATAAGCATATGAAAAGAAGTTTAACTTCTAATGTCATCAGGGAATTAGAATATAAATGGGTGTCACTAGACACTTATTTATAAGGATACAATTTTTCAAAACACTCAGAACACCAACCACGGGTGACGATGTAAACCTACAAGAATCTCATTCACTGTTGGTAGGAAAGGAAGATGGTAAGCTTACTTAGGAAGACAGGCAGTTTCCTATAAAACTAAACATACTCTCACCAAAGGATCTAGTGATCATACTCCTTGGTAGTTCCTCAAATTAACTGAAACTTCGTACTCACACAGAAACATGCAAATGAATGTTTACGGATGTTTTATTCATAACTGCCAAGAGTTCAGCAGGATATCCTACAGTAGCAGAATGAGCAAACACCCATGATATATGCATGTGACAAATACTGCTTAGTGATCAAAAGAACTAAAGGATAAAGCCAACAAAACACCAGCAGGAACCTTTAAAGTATATTAAGTGAAAGAAGACACTCGCACAAGGTGAAACGCAGTTTCCAAGCGCAGGACATTCTGCACGGTAAAAATCTTTCCGGTTAGAGACTGGGGTGTTGGAGGGAATGCTGACTGAACAAACAGGGGGAGCACAGGCTATTTTTAGGAAAGCAAGAGACTATTCTATACTAGAGAGAAATGATGGACACGGGGTGCCTGGTGAAGCAGTTGGTTAAGCGCCCAACTCTTCGTTTTGGCGCAGGTCGCAATCTCAGGTCCTGGCATGGAGTCCCGCGCCGTGCTCCACGCTCAGCAGAGTCGGCCTGAGACTCTCACTCTCCCTCCTCTTCACCCCGCCTCTCCCCACACATGCACGTGCTCTCTCCAAAATCAGTAAATAAATCTTAAAAAGAAATGATAGACACTTGTCATTGTACCTTTGCCAAAACCCACAGATTGTACTGAATACAAAACATCTATGTTTGTATGAACAGCGGACTTCAGGCCAGGACTACTGCTCCATCAGTTGTAACAAATACACCACAGGAACAGGAGATGTAAAAAATACTGCAAACTGTGGATGCAGAGAGGTCAAGTGGGACCTCTGTACTTTGTGATCAATTTTTCCGTAAACATAAAATGCTCTAACAAAAAAACCCTGAACTCTCGTCTTTTCGTATCTTGAAATTTTTTCTGGTCTACTAGTTTTTTAAGAATTGTAATCCTTAGCATGCAATTAATACAAAAGAAACAAACTTATATACACTATATTTTACTACTTAATAGTGTTTTCAACTTTTGCTACTTTAAATTCAATTTTAAATTAATTTAAACTTGGGATGCCTGGGTGGCTTAGTGGGTTAAAGCCTCTGCCTTCGGCTCAGGTCATGATCCCAGCGTCCTGGGATTGAGCCCCGCATCGGGCTCTCTGCTCCAAAGGGAGCCACCTTCCCCCTCTCTGTCTGCCTGCCTACTTCTGATCTCTGTCAAATAAATAAAATCTTTTTAAAAAATTAATTTAAACTTTTCTACACAGGATATCATTCTAAGATCTAATTCTTTAAGTACTAGCCAGTATAAAAGTGCAGCCCATAAAAAATGAAAAATTTCAGTGCTCTAACTAAAAGGACAAGGGACACCACAGTTTGTCCCTCTGCCATATGTCACACTAGGGATACTGTCAGGAATGAACAGTATGTTGCACTGCATTAGGGGACTGCATTTAAATCCTGAAACCTACTAGGATTTTTAAGATTTACATAAGCTCGGGTAGTTTTTCTGACATCAATTAAAACAAATTCATTTGCCTTAAAAAATAGTAAAGCCTTTTAAACATCAAAGTTCCCTGGAGACCTGCACATACAAAAACGGCTCTATATGTGAGAAATGAGGGGTGTCCTGCGGGCTCAATCAGTAGAGCATGCGACTCTTGATCTTGGGGTTTTAAGTTCGAGTCCCAAGTTGGATGTGGAGATTTCTTAAAAATAAAATCTTTAGGGGCGCCTGAGTGGCTCAGTGGGTTAAGCCTCTGCCTTCAGCTCAGATCATGATCTCAGTGTCCTGGGATCTAGCCCCACATCTGGCTCTCTGCTCAGCAGGGAGCCTGCTTCCCCTGTCTCCCTCTGCCTGCCTCTCTGCCTACTTATGATCTCTCTGTGTGTCAAATAAATAAATAAAATCTTTTATAAATAATAATAAAATAAAATCTTTAGGGTACCTGGATGGCTCAGTTAGTTGAGTGACTGCCTTCAGCTCAAGTCATGATCCTGGAGTCCGAGGATTGAGGCCAGCTCTGGCTTCCTGCTCACCAGGGGGGCTGCTTCTCCCTCTGACCTTCCCCCTCTCATGTTCTCTCTCTGTCAAATAAAATCTTTAAAAAATTATTTTTAAATAAAATATTTTTAATAAAAGACTTTATTAGAGAGAGAGATCACAAGTAGGCAGAACAGCAGAGAGAGGGAGGCAGGCTCCCTGCTAAGCAGAGAGCCCGATGCGGGGCTCGATCCCAGGACCCTGAAATCAAGACATGAGCCAAAGGCAGAGGCTTAACCCACTGAGCCACCCAGGCGCCCCCAAAATAAAATATTTATATTAAAAAATAATAAAGATGAAAAAATGTGCCTGAGAACTTCAATATGCCCACCTCACAGCTTGAGACTGTGCCTAAAAGGAATAAAAATTGTTTGGTTTCAAGATTTTCTTGCCTCACACATTTTTCTCAATCAACTTACATTTTCCAAGCCAGAGAAATAAAAATAAAAAATCGTACCCATTCAGACAGGATATAAAACTGCAAACTACTAAGGAAGACTAGACTGAAAGGACTGGAATATGCAACAGATAAAAAAGAATGCCACGGAAAGAAATGCAAACATTCAAGGCCACTCAGGTAAGCAGCCTGCTTACCCAGAGCTAAGAAGGAAAACCCATATTCAGAAATTAAACCCACTTCCAAGCTGGGCTCTAGACATTCCCAGGTGAGACAGCACCTCCACAGGGGGTCAGCCCCGGTGCAGGAGAGGATCACCCAAGAACCTGCAGGAATGGGCTCTGGGAGCCCCACACACCCTCCTTTCTCCGGGAAGCTTATGGGAACTTCCTCCCCCAGGAAAGGAAACTCTCAGGCAGATTCAGTTTAAGGTTGTGACCCTAATAAATGCCCAAATTCATAAACATCTTGTCCAGGAGTCAGAACTCCAGACTCTCACAATTTCTCAGTACACAAATTCCACTCTGAGTGCACCTGTATCACGGATGCAAAACCCAAACATGCAAAAACATCCAGGACTGAGAAAACGCCCTGTGCCTTTGCCAGCTCAGAGCTGGTCTCAGCTTGGGAGTTACTGGTCCCAGGCCTCTGCTCCCCAATCACAACGATCCCAACCACCACTGGTCATTTAAATGACAGAAACCCAGGGGTTCAAGAATCCCGCAAAATCTCACACATCAGTGTTTATGTGTGAAGGAGAAAAGAAAATTTTAAGGAATTGTACTAGTTCAACAAGAAAACCAACTTTCTACTATCAGAAAATGAAAATGTCCATTATTTCCAAGAAAATAAACCGATTTGTAAATAACTGGGTTGGGATACTTATTGTCACAGGTCTAGGCCCTGCTATGCCATTTAAAATCACCTGAAAGAACTAAAAGATCTCAGAATATTACTGTACCCACTTAGAAGAAAAAAGGGAACTAACTGTAACAAATACGAAGGAATAATTCTTTTTTTCTGAAATTCACCTTTTTGGAAATACTTTATACTGTCTCCCAAGTGAAGTCTCAAGTGAATAAATCTTTTCAGAATGACAAATGCAAGGAGGGGCAATGCTGACAGGACAGATCACCAGGAAAGTTTTAAGGAAGAACCTCCACTCAAAGGACATCCGACAGGATGTCAGTGTCCAGGAAAGATCCTGCTGGGGGTCGGGACACAAAGATTTCATAAAACAGTTCCAGGTGGTTATTCTCCGCTTTCTTCTCATGTAAAATACCCACAAAAATAAATCTTTAAAAAGAGCCATCCATGGCTCTGTGGGTAAATGATAAAATACTGCGTAATATGAAATGCATCCCGGAGAACAAATAGTTAATAATGATGCTCTGAACTGGAGAGGAAAGATGGCGTTTCAGAAAACACGGAAAGATCTGGAAATTGAGGCATTTATTGCCAGTCCCATGAAGAGCTAGGCTGGGGGCACAGAGTCGTGACTTTGAGACCCTACTCCCCAAGTGTTTGGAAAAGTGCAGGGATACTGGGTCCCCCCAGGGAGAGAGGAAGGAGACCCCACAGACCACAGCATCTCCCACGCACGAACCTGGGAGACCGAGGCATGACCGTCCCCTGATGACCCTCCCTGTGGTCATCGCCCGATCTGAGGGGATCGCGGCCACGCAGGGACGGGACAGGATGGCATGGGTTCCTGCGGCCGGGGCGCCCCGCGCTGCGTGCCGCGCCATCCGCGGCCTCGGGTCCCCTCCGGAGTTCACCGCGGGGAAGCCAGGTTCCCCCGCTCGACCGATTCCAGCCGGTCCCACCGCCCCCCTCTCCCGACTCCCGGCCCCGCACACTCACCATTGCCTGCTTTCTGGGGTACCGGGTAGACCACCATGCGATTGCCGCGGCCGGCGGAGCTCACGGCCACAGAGGATGTGGCGGAAGCTGCCCAAGCCTTTCAGGACAGCGCGAGGTGATGCGAGCCTCAGCCGGACAGCGGCGACGGCACCCAGTCCCCACCGTCCACAGCGCGTCGCCCGCACGTACCGTTCCAGCGACTCCCCTGATTGGGCCGTTCGCGAGGCCCCGCCCCCGCCCGCCTGAGTGACAGCGGGGCGGAGGTCACGTCTTTGAGTCGACCTTGCTCGGGCGGCGGGCTGCCACCTGGTCTCTGCGAGGACCTCGCTCTGAACCGCGAGGCCGCCAGGCCACTCACGGAGCCGGGACCCTTCCTCACAAACACGGACCCAAGTGACCTCACTTAGTGCGGAGTCTGGTTCCATTTGGATCCTGGACCGTCTGCCATCAGGGAGTCTTCTGCCCACCACGCCCCCCAACCGCACTCGTTTGTATGGAAAGAATCTCGAAGCCCTGGGCCACTTAGCGTGCTGGGAGGTTTGAACCCCACAGTCCTAGACCAGCCCCGAAGCCTCAGGTGCTCGCAGGTCAGAGACCTACTGAGGCAAAAACCCACTGGAAAGCCTTTCAGCGTCATTCTGTGGATACTTACCTGCTCAAAGGTCAAAGGAGGAAACCGCTTAGGGACAAATAAGAGACGGTGAAGGTACCGAGGATAAAGCATGGGGACAGCGGTCATCGAAGGGGCAGGACAGAGGCGAGCCACGGAGGGGAACATGAGACTCTCACTACTGCCCACACTTAGGAATCTTGATGATGACTTCGGGGATGTTTGTATCATTAGCAAATCCTACCGCAAAACATTTTCTACATTCTCTCCTCAATATATGTGATGATAAACATCTTAAGAAATTCTGTTTGAAAAGAACACAATTTGTTTATGTTTGTTGTAATTTGGCAATCTGAGTTTTTACTCATGGTTTTGGTGGCAAAATTGGCTAAAATCCAACTGTCTATTTAGAAAGAATTTTTTGCATAAACTCATTATCGTACCTACTTTTTTTGAAAACAAAGGGTGGCACGTATTGATATGAAAAGATCTGGACTATTTATTAATAGAATAATTAAGTAAAGTGTATTACAACATATATACCATGTTACCCCTCCTGTAACTGTCACCTGAAGAGTCAGGCTGGGGGTGGGGGGTGGGGGTCACTCTAGGTTTGGTTGACAACATATCCCTTCCGGGAACAAATGAAAAGGTTAGTTACTTTGATTATGGAAGTGTCCAGGGAGGGCAGGCCTCCCAAGCAGGTGGGAAGTGCCTTGAAAGAGCAAGGAAAGGGGTCACCTGGGTGGCACAGTTAAGCAACTGACTCCTGGTTTCAGCTCAGGTCCTGATCTCAGAGGCATGAGATCGAGCCCCATGTTGGGGCTCTACACTCAACACTGAGTTTGCTTAAGACTCTCCCTCTCCCTCTACCCCCCCAATTAATAAATAAATAAAGTCTTTAAAGAAAGAAAAAGGAAAAAAAACTGCAAGGGAAAGAGCCTGTCCTAGGTTTTCTTGACGTTCCAGGGTTGTCTAGAATGAGAGTTTGGGCACAAGGGCAGGGCCTCCCGGGATGGAATGTCTTGTCGGCACCAGAGCAGTGAGCAGCCGGACTTTCTTGTCACCTTGTTCAGATGCAGGGCACAAGGAGGAGGAGGAATGAGGCTTTTACAGGTGTCAGCCAACAGACATTAAGAAATAGAGACCTCTGGTTTGTCATCTGGTATGTAAGGAACTTAGAGGGGACATTCCTATCCCTTAAAATCAACACCATGTAACTGTGAAAGCACTAATCACAGGGCAAACTGCGGTCTCTAGAATTGGAAACAAGAGACAGAAATGTAGCCATTTTGACATATGCCCATATCCTTCTCTTTAACAAGACCTGTCCCTATCCTTAATATAATCTGCTTTTCAAGAGCCTGCCTGACTTGGGATTTTGCCAGAATCAACCTGACACGGCGGGCATGGGGAGGTGGGGGGGGGATGAAACAGCCAACCTGAGTTCCCTTTAGCTTTCCTCCACGACCTGTGCTGAGGGGAGGTGGGGCTTAGAAACACTTGTAAGGTTGAGAGGGTTTTTGTTTTTGTTTTTTCTAACTCCTGAGAGCAAGTACATGGTGTGTTTCTCACCACTGGTTTTCCCAGCTCTCCAACACTAAGGGTGAAGGTGGCCTACAATTCTATTTAGTTCTTTTTTTTCTTTTTCTTTTTAAAGATTTTATCTATTTGTCAGAGATGGGGGGGGGAGAGAGAGAGAGCGCACAAGCAGGGGGAGCGGCAGGCAGAAGGAGAAGCAGGCTGCCTGCTGAGCAGGGAGCCTGACGCAGGACTCGCTCCCAGGACTCTGCGATCAGAGTCCTGACCGAAGGACCTGACCGAAGGCAGGTGCTTAGCCGAGTGAGCCACCCAGGCATCCCAACAATTCTATTTAACTCTGACACAAAATACAGTTAACATCACATTCCACAGTTTAAGGGCTCAGTCCCACAAAACTGCCCCCACACTGGAAGGCAGCCACAAACAGGGGAGAGGCGGCTGGCTACACTCATTTCTGCATGGCCAACTACAGATTCAAAAGTTCCCTGAATCATGTTTGTTAATTTGACAGCAACACTTTACAACTAATAAAATGCTCTTATTATTACTGATTCATTGTAAAAGGTACAAGTGAGAAACAGCCAAATGGAAGGGGCGTACGGGGCAAAGGATGTGGGGGAGGTGGGAACGTCCATGCCTTCTCCAGATGCAACACACTTCCAGCACACTGATCTGAGAATCTCTCTGAATCCTGAGGTTTCGGGAGGTTTATAGAGTTTCCTTACGTAAGCATGAATGACTAAATCATTGGCAGTTAGCTAATAACTCCGTCTCCAACTCCTTTCTCCCCACTACCCAGGGGCTGGGGGCTGAGCTAAAGGTTCAAAGCCTCCAAATCCAAGCTTGGTCTTCCTGGTGACTCACTCCCATCCTGAAGCTATCTAGGGACCAGCAAACAATTACCTCCTTAGAACATAAGATGCTCCGGTCACCCTTACCACTCAGAAAGTCCAAGGGCTTTAGGAAGTCTTGGCTGGGAACCATGGACAAAGACCAAATATCTTTCCTATTATACCAAAGAAGGTCACAGTCCAAGGACACATGCTCATTAAAATCCACGGAGAAATCCATGAATCCACTCATAGTTGGAGACTTTACCATCCTCCGTCAGTAATTAAGAGTTTTGGCAAGAAGAAAATCAAGAAGAACATAGTTGAATTAAGCAGCACCGTCAAACAAGGGGATATAATTGAAATCCACGAAGCACTTCATTCAAACACAGCAGGATATACATGCTTCTCAAGTTCACATGAAGCATTCACCAAAACAGACCATACTTTATGTCTCAACATAAAAGAGAGCTTAAAAAATTTAAAGAAAAGAAATCATACCAAATATTCTGCAGAGCACAAGAGTACTAATCTAGAAATCAGTAATAGAAAGATAGCTGGAAAACCCCCAAATACTGTGAGATTAAACAACACACTTTTAAATTACGTATGAGTCGATAAAAGAAGGACATCACAGGGGCGCCTGGGTGGCTCAGTGGGTTAAAGCCTCTGCCTTCGGCTCAGGTCATGATCCCAGGGTCCTGGGATTGAGCCCCGCATCGGGCTCTCTGCTCCAAAGGGAGCCTGCTTCCTCCTCTCTCTCTGCCTGCTTCTCTGTGATCTCCATCTGTCAAATAAATAAAGTCTTTAAAAAAAAAAAAAAAAGAATGACATCACAAAGAAGGTAGATTAAGACTTTTCTCCTAAAATCTCCCAGTGCACGAGTTTTGACAACCACCCAAAGCTGAGAATACCTTTCGGGAAGTCCGGGGGCGAGTTTCCAGCACAAACCGGAGCAGATAAACTGAGAGCAGACAGACTGCAGAGAGTACGAAGAACACTTTCACTTCACCTGCGTCCCCCCGCCCCCGCCCTCAGAGCAGCACACCTCATTGGTGAGACCCCCCCTCAGGTTGCCCTGGGATTCCTTCCATGGGGAAAGAGAGAGCAAAGTGACTGAGCACTGGCTTCTCCAGTGGTACAGGACACTGCAAAAGAGACCCATTGCTTTCTTCTCTAAAAACATGTAGGGGAGGGGCGAAATATGTTCACAGGGGCGAACTGGGGGGCTCAGTCAGTTAAGCATCTGCCTTCAGCTCAGATCACGATCCCAGGGTCCTGGGATGGAGCCCTGCACTATGCGCCCTGCTCAGTGGGGACTCTGCCTCTCCCTCTTCCTCTGCCCCTTCCCATGCTTGTGTGTTCTCTCTCCCAAATACAGAAAAATCTTAAAAAAGAAAGAAAGAAAGAAAGAAAGAAAGAAAGAAAGAAAGAAAGAAAGAAAGAAAGGAAGGAAGGAAGGAAGGAAGGAAGAAAGAATGAATATGTACAGGATGGCAATGGATGGGCAGCTGGAAGGCTGATACTGGCTAGTCTGCAGGGCTCATACCATCCGGGACCTGGAAATTTTTTAAAAGGCTGCAGACCCTAGTGTCTGCTACAAACACCATCAGGAGGCTCCCAGAGCAGCTGCTGGAGACAGTTCCGACTGGCTTATGGGTGTGCCTGATGCTCTACGTGCCTCAGTTCCAACCCTGTGTCCAGCTCCCTGCAAACCCGGAGACGGCGAGCACAAGCAGATGTCTTTCAAGCATGTGCATTCAGCCAGTCTGACTTGGAAGAGTTGGGAGAAGACACAGACACTTGAGTATTTCAGAGGACAGAAGAAATATTTCACTGAGAATATTGAGTATTTCAGAGGACAGAGAGAAGCTCTCAGCACCCATCTTGGCTTTGAAAGAGCAAGAGAA